>NC_133663.1:22527829-22846431 GCF_037893015.1 Macrotis lagotis | reverse complement strand
ACTGGGAAGGTAGAGAAAAAACTTTTACTCTTTGTAGATGACATGATGATAAACTCAGAGAATCCCCAAAATCATCTAAAAATTACTAGAAACAATTAGCAACTTTAGCAAAGTCACAGGATATAAAATAAACCCTCATAAATCCTCAGCATTTCTATATATGAATGGCAAGATGCAGCAGAAAGATTTATAAAGTTAAATACCATTCAAAGTAGCCTCAGACAATATAAAATACTTGGGAATATACCTACCAAGACAGACTCAGAAACTTTTTAAAAACGATTTCAAAACATTTCTCACCCAAATAAAATCAGATTCAAATAATTGGATTAAGATAAACTGCTCATGGATAGATGGAGTTAGTATAATAAAAATGACAAAATTAAAGTACTTATTTAATGACCTACCAATCAAAATTCTAAAAAAATATTTAATGAATTAGAAAAAATTGTAAGTAAATTCATATGGAGAAATAAAAAGTCAAATATTTCCAGGGATTTAATGAAAAAAAGTGCAAAAAAAAGGTGGCTTATCCCCACCATCTAAAATTATATTATAAATCATCAGTCATCAAAATTGGTTGGTATTGGCTAATAAACAGAGTGGTAGATCAAGTTGAATAGACAGGGTAAAATAGCAGGAAATGATTATAATAATCTACTGTTTGATATATCCAAAGAGTCCAGCTATTGGGATAAAAACTCTCTCTTTGATAAAAAATGTTGGGAAAATTGGAAATTAGTATAGCAGAAACTTGGATTAGTCCAACACCTCACACCCTATATCAAGATAAGATCAAATATATATATATATATATATATATATATATATATACAGAATTTAGGCATAATGAATAATATTGTAAGAAAAATATGAGATCAAGGAATAGTTTGCCTGTCAGATCTATAGAAAGTTAAGTAATTTATCACCAAGGAAGAGATGAATATTTTTGAAAACAAACTAGCCATTTAAGATTACATTAAATTAAAAAGCATTTGCACATACAAAACCAAAGTAACCGGGATCAAAAGAAATGTAGTATATTGGGAAACAATTTTTACAACTAATATTTCTATTAAAGGATTTATTTCTAAAATATACAGAGAACTGAGTCAAATTTTCAAAAAAAAAAACCCAAGCCATTCCCCAATTGACAAAAGGTCAAAGTATATGCAAAGGCAATTTACAGATGAAGAAATCAAAGTGATCTATAGTCATATGAAAACTTGCTCTAAATCACAACATATTAGAGAAATGCAAATTAAAGCATCTCTGGGGTACCACCTCATACCTCTCAGGCTGCCCACAAGACCAGAAAGGACAATGGTCAATGTTGGAAATGATGTGGGAACTCTGGGACACTAATACATTGTTGGTGGAGTTATGAATTCTTCCAACCTTTCTGGAGAGCAATTTGGAATAATGCACAAAGGAAAATGAAAATGTGCATACCCTTTGACCCAGCAATACCACTACTGGGTCTATACCCTGAAGAGGAGAAGAAAAAGCTTGAAAACATCACTTGCACAAAAATAATCATAGAAACCCTGTTTGTGGAGGCAAAGAAGTTTAAATTAAGTCAATGTCCACCAATTGGGGAATGGTTTAATAAACAGTAGTATATGTATGTGATGGAACACTATAGCTCTATTAGAAACTAGGAGGGATGAGAATTCAGGGAAGCCTGGAGGGATTTGCATGAACTGATGCTGAGGGAGATGAACAGAACCAGAAGAACACTGTACACCCTAACAGAAACATGGCAGTGTTGATCAACCTTAATGGACTTGCTCATTCCATCAGTGCAACTATCAGGCACAATATGGGGGTATCTGCAATGGAGAATGCCATCTGTGTCCAGAGAAACAATTGTGTAGTTTGAACAAAGACCAAAAACTATTATGTTTAATTTAAAAAAAAATGTTATCTTACTATGTAATTTTGCTATCTCTTATACTTTGTTTTTTCTTCCTTTAGAATATGATTTCTCTCTCATCACATTCAACTTAGATCAATGTATGTCATGGAAACAATGTAAAGACTAACAGTGCCTTCTGTGGGGAATGGGGGGAGGGAATCAAGATTACGGGGGAAAAGTTAGCTTCAGCATTAAGAGAAGAAAAAAGAAATGTAAGGAAATAGAATTGGGAAGGAAGGAATACAACTCTCACTCTTTGCAGATGACATGATGGTCTATCTAGGGAACCCCATAAAATCACATTAAATACTATTGGAAACAATTAGCAACTTTATGAAAATAGCAGTATATAAAATAAACCCACATAAATTTTCAGCATTTCTACATATTTCTAACACGATGCAGCAGCAAGAGTTAGAAAGAGAAATCCAATTTAAAATAACTTAGGACATCATAAAATATTTGGGAGTGTACCTGCCAAGGCAGACTCAAAAACCCTATGAAAACAGCTATAAAACACTTTTTACATAAATAAAATCAGATCTAAATACCTGAGCAAATATCAACTGCTTATAGATAGGCTAAGCTAATATAATAAAAATGAGAATTCTACAAAAATTAAACTATTTAGTGCTATGACAATGAAACTTTCAAAAATTACTTTAGTGAACTAGAAAATTCATATGGAAAAACAAAAAGTAAAGAATATTAAGGTATTTTTTGAAAAAAATTTCAAAAGAAGGTGGCTTAGCCTTACTAGATCTAAAATTATATTATAAAGCATCAGTCATCAAAACTGTCTAGTACTGGCTAAGAAATAGAGTGGTGCATCAGTATAATAGATTAGGTGCAAAAGAGACTGCATGAAATGATTATAGTAATCCACTGTTTTATAAATCCTGAGTCTAGCTTCTGGCATAAGAACTCACTCTTCACTAAAAACTGGGAAAGCTGGAAGATAATATGGCAGAAACTAGGATTAGACTAACATCCAGACCCTATACAAAATAAGATCAAAATGGGTGCAGGATTTAGACATAAAGGCAATATTTTAGGCAAATTAGGAGAGCAAAGAATTGTTTACCTTAGAGATCTAAGGAAAGGGGAGAAGTTTATCACCAAGGAAGAGATAGAGAACATTAAAAAAAGGAAACTGGATAATTGTGATTTTATTAAATTCTAGTGCACAAACTAAACCACTCTAACCAAGATCTAAATAAAAGTAGAACATTTGGAAATAATTGTTACAACTGGTGTTTTACAACTAGAGTTCCAAAGTACTCATTTCTAAAATATAAAGAGAACTGAGTCAAATTTATTTTAAAAAATTTTCCCTAATTGACAAATAGAGCATAAGCAAAGGCAATTTGCAGATGAGGAAATCAAAGATGTCTCTAGTCATATGGAAAAATTGCTCTAAATCATTTCTGATAAGAGAAATTCAAATTGAAACATCTCTTAGATGCTACCTCACACCATGCTGAATAGTCAATATGTCCAGAAATATAAATTATCAATGTTTGAAGGGATATGGGATATCTGGGACACTGATGCATTGTTGGTGGAGCTGAGAACTGATGCAACCTTTCTGGAGAACAATTTGGAATTATGCCCAAAGGTCAATAAAAATGTGAATAACCTTTGATCCAACAATATCAATACTAGGTCTATTCCCTGAAGAGATCATGAAAAAGGGGTAAAACCCCCACATGTGCAAAAATATGCATAGTAGCTCTGTTTGTAGTGGCAAAGAATTGGAAATCTAGGGGAGGCCCAACTACTGGGGAATGGCTGAAGAAATTGTGGTATTTGCAGGTGATGGAAAAGTATCATTCCATTAGAAATCAGGAAGGATGGGATTTCAGAGAAGCCTGAAAAAACTTCCATGAATTGATGCTGAGTGAGATAAGCAGAATCAGAAGAACATTGTACAGCTTAACAACAACATGGGGGTGATAATCAATCTTGATGGACATACTATTCCAGTTATCTTGTGTGTTACAGAATTTTGCTATTTCCAATATTTTCTTCCTTCTTTAAGCATATTTTTTTCTCTTAACACATTCAAATTTGATCTGTGCGTATCATGGAAACGATTGTAAAGGCTATCACATTGTCTTTTGTTGGTGGGAGGGGGAGAGAAGGGAGGGAGGGGAGAAATTGTAAAATGAATCCTTGCAAAATATTATTGGTTGAAACTATTATAATATATAATTGGAAAACAAATAAAATATTTATATAATTAAAAAAAAGAAAACTTATCTAGATCTAAAACTCTCAGTGCTCCAGGATAGCTTTTGTGTTGTTATGGGGTGATCTCTTAAAAAAGATAAAACCTTTTTTGTAGCAAATTAAATTAAATCAAAATGAACCCAAAAAGTTTTAGGGGAATTAAGATGCTTCTGCATGTGCCTAATTATTAAGTACCACATCCCATTTACTGGAAGCTTTATCACATTATTAATTAACTAGACATATTCATACACTAATTAACTAGACATAGTTAAATCAATATAGTATGAACCCTAGATTTATTTTCTAGCAAGAAATGAATACCTTATTACCTTATCTATTTTAGAGATTTCTGCTACTATATTTCTTCCCTCTTGTGTGAATTATTTAAAGGAAAAATCAAGTCAAGAATTATCTTTTTCTTTTTTTGCACCTAAAAAAATTTTAACATCAGGTGTCTTTCAACATTTCAAGCATGTGTCTCTTAGGGTTTATTCATTTAGGTTTGGAGTGAAAATTATTTCTTCCTCACCTCCAGGAACCTCTTCTATTTGTCTCTGACATTACTCTAAATGAAGTATATGAAAGTCTTTCCTATCAAAAGCCAGAAAGAAGAGAAACAGATGGATCAAGTCAGAGACAGATAGTTATAGAAATAAAGAAAGAGAAGTAGAGATAACTAGAAAGCAAGAGGAAAATTTAAAAAAAAGGAATGATGGCTACCTCTCTCCTTTCTCTTGTCTTTCCTTTACATTTTATAACAATGAAATAGCCTATCAGCACTATTCTTTTCATATTCTGGATGGTAAATGATCCTCTAAATATGATACTTATTTCCAACTGAGAGCCTGATTATTATATTATATCCTAAGGGGGGAAAATAGAAAAGTCAACAAATTATCACATCTCAGATATTATTGAAAATACAAAATAAACCAAAAACAAACAAGAACAATACAGTTCTGATTCCTCCTCAGATTGGAAAAAATAATGCACCATGATATATGCTTTATAATAAGTAAAAGAAACAAAGGAGAGTTCTGAACGTGTGCACAAATGTCATTAGAATGCATCAAAAGATCATTCAATGGAAAAAACAAAACTAAGCAAAACAAAACAAAACAAAATAAAAACTTTGTCTATTTCAGTGCCTGGGGGCGGGGCAAGTTTGTCTCATTCTCATATACATAGAGAGAAATAGATAGAAAGATACATGATAGATGGATAGGAAGGAAGGAAGGAAGGAAGGAAGGAAGGAAGGAAGGAAGGAAGGAAGGAAGGAAGGAAGGAAGGAAGGAAGGAAGGAAGGAAGGAAGGAAGGAAGAAAAAAGAAAGAAGAAAGAAACAAAAAAGAAAGGAAGGAAGGTAGATAGAAAGATAGATAGATAGATAGATATCAGATGATAGATAGATAGAATTGAGGTTAAATTTTTGTTGCTGTTTTATTTTTTCTTTGGCAGTTCCTTTATATCTTATTCAATTTCTTTTTCTAAGATATGGTTTAAATAATCTATTCCCTCTTATGTTAATTTGGGGAGTTTAATTTTTTTGAAACATTCATCCATTTGACAACCACTCAATTTTGTAACTATTCATTTGACAATCACTTAGATGGTCAGTTTTGTTGTCAACAATTTCTGACTTGTTTGATTCTACATGACCGCAATTTAGTTTTTCTTGGGACAGATACAGAGGTAGTTTGCTATTTCTCCAGCTCATTTAACTGATGAAGGATTGAGGTAGTTAAGTGACTTGCCTGGAGTCACATAGCTAATAGGTGTCTAATAATTTGAGCTCAGGAAAATTAGTTTTTTCTGATTTTGGGACCAGCACTTTATCCACTGAATTACCTAGTTGTACTTGTCAATTTTACTGACATTTATCTGACAAACAGATCCTAATAATACTTTTTAATTCCATCCTCATTTGTGGTTAATAGATTTTTCTTTATTTTTGATAGTGGTAATTTGATTTTGCTCCTTTCAAAAAGTCAAACTAACCAAAGATTTACCTATTTTGTTGGTTCTGCATAAAACCAGCTCTTAGTAGATTGATGTTTTGATTTTGAGATTGATGCTTTTTCTTTAAGTTTTGTTGCTCTCTACTTTGAATTTCAGAATTTCTATTTTGTTGTTTTTCTCTATTTTTTGAGATACATATTTAGAAGGCACATTTAGGGGTAACTAATTGTAACAGTGGATAAAATGTTGGCTCTAGAAGCAGAAGGTTCATCTTTTTGAGTTCCAACTTATCTTCAGATACTAATAAGTTATGTGTGAACCTGGAAATATTATTTTATCATGTTTGCTTTTGTTTCCTCATCTGAAAAGGGAGTTAGAGAATTCAAACCACTCCATTATCATGGCCAAGGAAAACCCCAGATGGGGTCATGAAAATGTAGACAAGACTGAAAAATGACTGATTCAAAAAAACACACTCACAGATCCACATTTTCCTATAAGACCTGAAAATTTCACTACAAATCTGAGTATATTACTTAATTGTCTCCATTCTCTTTAATGCATTGTTTCTTTCTTTTTTCTTTTGATTCTGCTTCCTACTACCTGTACTTCTCTTTCTTTATTTCTATATCCATCTGTCACTGTCTTTGACTCTGATTTTCTTTTTTCTTTGCTTTTAATAGAAAGAATGATTTGTCATTTGACCTACTCATTCTTTAGCATTAGCTTATTGAGTTTATAACAATTATCTGTCTATACTCTTTATTGAGTGTAATTTTTATTGTGTTTTGATCTGAAAAGACTGTATTAAATTGATGCTTTTTCTGCATTTGGTTGTGGGCTTTTTATTCCCAAATACATGGTCAATTTTTGTGAAGGTTTCATGTGTAGCTGAGGAAAAGCTACATTCTTTTCTATTTTCATTTAACCTTTTCCAGAAGTATGCATTAACTAAAATTCTTTTCATATTCACTTATTTTTTTTGCAAGGCATTGGAGTTAAATGACTTGCCCAAGGTCACGCAGGTAGGTAATTATTAAGTTTCTGAGGCCAGATTTGAACTCATGCAATCCTGACTCCAGGGCCAGTGCTCCATTCACTGAACCAGCTAGATGCCCACCCTATTAGATTTTTTTTCTTATTTATATTGCTGAAGTTTCTCTTGTTCTGAATGGGGAATGTTGAGGTCTACCACCAGTATAATTTTACTTTCTTTGTGTAAATCATTTAACTTTTCATATAAGAATTTGCATTCTATGCCAGTTAGTTCAAATACATAGGATTTATATTACTCCACTCTCTATGGTACTTTTTAGAAAAATGTAGTTTCTCTGATTTTCTCTTTTGTCTTATTTTTTACTTTGAAATAACATTTGTTAACCTTGCCTTTTTAAAAATCATTTAAAAGACAAGAGATTCGTATCCATCTCCCTATTTGAATTCTGTGTGTGTGCGTGTGTGTGTGTGTGTGTGTGTGTGTGTGTGTGTGTGTGTGTGTGTGACTCTGGATTTTGATTTCTTTGATTGCTAGTCTCTTCTGTTTTATGGGTAGGTTAATCCCATTCACATTTATAGTTATGAATACTTTTTTTCTGTTTTATCTTCTCTCTTTTTAACCCATTCCCTCAAAAGTTGGTATTGCTTCTGATCACTGCCGCCTTTAATCTGTCCTCCTTCTATTAACTCCTTGTCTTTTATCTTTTTTCCTAATGCTGCCCTTTTGCAGATGAAAGTGAGATTCAAGTGAGATTGTCCAATATCATTTCTCCTCCACTGTAAAATCTCTTCCCTCCCCATTCCTTTTGTGTGAGATATTTCCCCCCATTCTTCCTCTCTCTTATGTCTTCCCAGCACAAACCTCTTTCTCAATCCTCTATTTTTTTGTCAGATTTTCTCAAAGATAATTGATTTATAACTCTGCCCAATATCTGTCTGGACTTTTTCTTGTTGTCCTAATAATGATAAGATTGTTAGCAATTGCATGTATCATTCTAATTTATGGCAATGTATGAAATAATCCCAAGTCCCATATGATTTTCACATTTACCTTTTTTAAGCTTATCCTGTCAAATTTTAATGCTAAATTGTCATTCTAGCTCAGTTTTTTTTTAAATCAGAAATACCTGAAAATCCATTATTCCAATAAATGTCCATTCTCCCCTTGCCCTCCCCAACAACCATACTTCATTTTGCTGGGTAGATTATGTCTGATTGCAATTTTAAATCTTTTGCCATCTGTAATGTCATATTCTAAGCCTTTTGGTCTTTTAACACAACTACTCAATATTGACTGATCTCAACTGTGCCTTCATACTATTTAAAACGTTTCTTTGTGACTAATAGTCATACTATCTTCTTGACCTGAGACTGAACAAAAGTGTTCTGGGAGTTTTCATTTTGGAGATGATTTCAGGAGAAAGTATATAGATTCTTTCCATTTTTATTTGTCCTCTGATTTTTTTATCTCTGTGCATTTTTTCTTTATAATTTATTAAAATATAATGATATAAGAGAAATAAAAGGAGAAAGCCAGCATACATCTTTCTGTTTTCTTTTTCTTCTGCATCCCACTACCTCTCCTTATTTAGATATGTATCTGTCACTGTCTCTGACTCTTGATTCTATCTTCCTATTGCATTTAATAGGAAGAGTTTGTTGGGGTTTTTTTGTTTGTTTTTTGCAAAGAAATGGGGTTAAGTGGCTTGCCCAAGACCACACAGCTAGGTAATTATTAAGTGTCTGAGACCAGATTTGAACTCAGGTACTCCTGACTCCAGGGCCAGTGATCTATCCACTGCATCACCTAGCCACCCTTAGAGAGAGTTTTCTTCAGTTCATTTAGGGAAGCTCCAAAGACAAATAGAAGGGGTTCCTAGAAGTGAAGAAAAATAATTTTCATTCAAGACATAAGTGAATAAACCTTAGAAGCAGTCACATTCTATAAACAGATGTATACTTGTATGTATATTTATATATCTATTTATATTTACATGCTTTATGTATCTATCTATATCTATCTATCTACATATATATATATATTTATATTTATATTTTCCTCCATGTTTCCAGCCTATTTCTTGATTTTTAGCTTTATGTTATTGTCAATATCTATTACCTTGAAAACAACAGGAGTTACGCACTGTCTCAAACTTCAGTATTTTTTGAACTGCTGTTTGCCTAGCTGCCTCTGAAAGATTGTAAGTTGTTGGTGCTTCTGAAAAGAAATGTAGTCATTGTTCTGGTTTTTGTACTGGTCAAGCAGGATCTCCTTAGTCAGGTACTCTCTGCTTACTTGCAGATTCAAGCTCTAGATACATTTGCCCCGAAACTGTGATCAGTGCTAGAAAATTGCTTAACAAGGGTCTTTTGCTTATTTTTTTGTGTAACATGTAGTGAGTCAATTTGGTTCTTCTTTCTCGACAGAATAATCATAGAATCATTTAAAGAGAGTACTGAAAAGGTATTACGAAGTCATCAAATGAAAATTTCCTCATTTTACAAATAGGTAAACCGAGGCCGGGGGATATTAAATTACTTGTCCTACCTCACATAAGTAAAAAAAAAATATGTCAGAGTACAATTTAATTACAGATCTCCTAATTTCACTGTTTTTGTATCTTCTCCTATTATAATGCATGAGAAATATAAGCTCCTTTAGAGGCAATATTGTTTGGTTTTCTGTGTTTGTATCATCAGTGTTTAGTATAATATCTGGCATATGGTAGGCAAACTTGAATCCAGATCTGGCAGAGTCTAAGAGAGATCCTTATAAATGTCTGTTGTATTGAATCAAAGTTGACTGGATGCCTTTAAAATTGTACAGTTCAGCTCTAAGTAATTGTTTTTAAAATTGCAGGCATTTTATTTTGCATTTCATTAAAAGGATGATTACTTCTGTAATATTTTACAATGTCAAAATGCTGTGTAATAAATTTTTGGAATACTTTTGGGAAAGGGATGTGGTTTTGAATACATATATATAGCACACACCTGAAGAGGAAGGCTGAGAAGAGAATGAGGCTGCTGATTCCACATTCTGAATATCCCGGCTGCGATCTTCATCATTTCAATTTCACAGCAATAAATTTGTCAACAATCTGTGGAGTAAAATGAGAAATGAAATGAATATTAAATATTGTATAGCAAGGGAAAAGGGATCATCTTGATCTCTGTTTAGGAAAAATATCACTAAGTATTCCAGTTTATTAGCTTAACTTCAACCAAGGGGGCTAACAAAGGTAAATTATTTTAATGAGACTAACAATACGTTAATATTAAATACTGTTCAGTGACATATATGTGTATATGAATACACATATATATTAATTCATTTAATATTCTTTTATTTTTAAATTTTGAATTTCAAATTTTCTCACTCACTCCTACCCCTCCCCTATCCACAGAGAAGGCAAGCAAAATGATATTAATTATATATATATATATATATATATATATGTATATATACACATATATTTATATATATAAAATCATCAAAAACATTCCTATATTAACAATATTGTATATTAAATAAGAAAGAAAGTTGTACTTTAGTTCATTAGCTCTCTTTCTAGGGGTATATAACATTTTTTTATCATGTGTTCTCTGGAATTTTCTTGAAGCATTATAGCCAAGTCTTTTACATTTGGTCATTATTACAACATTGCTCATTGGGCAAATAATCTCCCAATTTTTCTTACTTCACTTTGTCTCAGTGCATATGTCTTTCTATTTTTTTGTGTGTTTTTACTGTTCCCCCTAAAACTCTCCCTGTTTTCATTTTCCACCGCATAATAGTATTCCAGCACATTCACATGCTACAACTTGTTCAGCCATTCCCCGTTGGTTAAGAATCCTCTCAATTTCTAATTCTTTTCTACCACAAAAAGAATTACTGAAGTATTTTTGTGCCTTTAGATCCTTCTCCTTGTTTTTATTTTTTTTGGGGGGGGATACAGAGTTACTTGTGGTACAGTTGGATCAAAACAGGTATGCATCATTTTATAGTCCTTTGGCCATAGTCCCAAATTGTTCTCTAGAATAAGTAAAATATTTCATCCCCACTAGTGGTCATGTCTGAGAGGAGTGAGGTGGTATCAAAAAATTCTTTCAGTTTTTATTTCTATAATCAATACTGATTTGCAACTGTTTTCATATCATCATAAATAACTTTATTTCTTCTTTGGAGAACTGACTGTTTATATTCTTTGACAATTTATCAATTGAAAAATGTGTCCAGCACAGGCCCTGGAGTCAGGAGTCCCTGAGTTCAAATCTGGGCTCAGACACTTAATAATTACCTAGCTGAGTGGCCTTGGGCAAGCCACTTAACCCCATTTGCCTTGCAAAAACTAAAAAAAAAAAAGTGTCCTATTTTTATAAATTTGACTCAGCTTCTGTTATAATTACAAATGAGACCTTTATCAGAGAACCTTGCAATTTTATTTTTACATTATTTCATAGTAGATGGTAAATTTTAATATAATACAAATTAGTGAAATTTAATATTAGTAAAATTTAATTAGACCTATTTTGGCTTTTGCTTTGTGTAAGATCCTGTTTACTGAATCTTGCCTTTTCATTTCAGAGGAAGTATACCATTCTACCCCAAACCTTTATTTTACAACAATGAGTCTTTCTGTTTCAAGTGTGTCAAGTACCAACACTGCAGTGTTGGATTCTGTTTCCCTTTTGTCCAATTATATGCAAAAGTAGTATTCAACATTCATCCATTTGCAAGTTTATGAGCTCACACTTTTCTATCTCTCTTCTATGTGAAAGAGGAATTATAAAGAAGGAGAAAAACATGAAAGATTTTTTTAAAGTGAACATGATATGCTTTGCCCTACAGGAAGAATCCATAGTTAATTTTGTAAAATTTTGTTTCATTTTTGTTTTTACTTTTCTGGACAAGGATGTCATTTTCCATAACAGGTCTCTCAGGATTGTCTTTGTTCACTGAACTGCTGAGAGGAGCTGCTTCCATCATAGTTGATTCATCTAACAATTTTAGCATGAATTTGAACAATGTCCCCTTGGTTCTGCTCACTTCACTCAGTATCAGTTCATGCAAGTCAATTCTTGCTTTTCTAAAGTCTGGTTGCCCATGATTTCTTAAAAAACAATAGTACTCTATAACATTCATATACCATAACTTGTTCACTCATTCTCTAATATTTTTGTATGTGTGGGTTTTTCCCCCTTTTTATGATCTCTTTGTTATATTAACTTAATACTAGTATTACTAGATCAAAGGCTACACACGGTTTACTGTTCCCTAGAATGATTGGAACACTATGAAAAATTCCAGTATATTAGTGTCCTGATTTTTCCCACATCCTCTCCATTACTGATCATTTTTTGTCTTTTTAGATAATCTGTGAATTGTTCTAATTTGTATTTCTCTAATCAGTAATGATTTGGAGCATTTTTCATACAATTATAGGTAACTTTAATTTCTTCATCTGATAACTGCCTGTTTATATCCTTTGAGCATTTGTCAGCTGAAGAATCTTGTAGTCTTATAAATTTGACTCAGTTCTTTGTATATTTAAGAAATATGTATTTTATCGGAAACACTATCTGTAAAAATTGTTTCCCAATTTTCTTTGTTCTTTAAAATCTTGGTTTTATTGGTTTTCCTGTGTAAAACTTTAATTTAAAGAAGTCAAAATCATATATTTTTCCAATTAATGATGTTTTCTATCTCTTATTTGGTCATAAACTTCTCCCCCTCTCAATAGATACACTAGATAAACAATTTTTTGTTCTCTAAATTAGCTTATGGTATCACACTTTTATTTAAATCCTATGTCTATTTCAAAATTATTTTGCTATAGCGTATGAAATATGGGTCTATGTTTTGTTTTGCCATACTATGTTCCAGTTGTCCCAACAACTTTTATCAAACATTGAGTTTTTATCCCAGAAGTTAGAGTCTTGCTTATCATTGACTTTAGTTTTTTTGTAGCTAATCTATTTCACTGATCCATTCTCTATTTCTTAGTCAATGCCAGCAAGTTTTGATGATTGCCCTTTTATTAATAGTTTTAGATTTGATACAGCTTCCTTTGCCACCTTCCTTTTGCATATTTGTTCATTAATTTCTTCAATATACTTGACCTTTGGTCCAGATGAATTTTACTATTTTCCCTAATTCCATATAATAGTTTTTGGTAGTTTTATTGCTATGCCACAGAATAAGCAATTTAATTTAGGGAGAACTGTCATTTTTATCATATTAGCTTGAACTAACCATGAGCAGCTGACAAGTTTCCAATTGTTTAGATCTGGCTTTATTTCAGTAAAAAGTATTTTGTAACTGTGTTAATTCAGTTTCCGAGTTTTGTCTTGGGAGTTCTATTTCCAAGTATTTTATATTTTGTATAGGTGATTTAAATAGAATTTATCTTCCCATTTTTGCTTCTGAGTTTTATTGATCATATATAGAAATTTTGAAATTTGTGTGGGTTTATTTTTTATCCCTGTTACTTTGCTAAAGACTTTAATTTTCAAGTAAAATTTACCTTGATTTTCTACAGAAAAATGAAGTAAGTATACCATTGTATAATTTGCAAAAAGTGAATGTTTGGTTTCCTCATTGGCTATTCTAATTCCCTCAATTTCTTTTTCTTTTCTTACTGCTGAAGTTAACATTTCTAATACAATACTGAATAATAAAGGCATTCTGGTATCAACTCCCATCTTACTGATCATGGTGCTAGTTTATTCCCATTATACATGATTGTTCCTGATGATCGGAGATAAACACTTCTTATCATGATATGAAAAGCACCATATAATCCTATTTTCTTTGGTGTTTTTTATAAAAGCAGTTCTGATATTTTGTTAAAAGATTTTTTAAGCATCTATTGAGATAATCAAATGATTTGTTAGCTTAGTTCCTGATATGATCAATTATGATAATTGTTTTTCTATTATTGAACCATTCCTCCTGATATATTCTGTGTAATATGGACTATATTCCCCTAGTACTTAAATAGTTTATTTTTGACTGTTTAAGGTATCTTCTACTTTAGCTGAAAAATCTGAAATTTGGCTTCAATTTTTCTTGGAGCTTTTATTTTGAGAAATTTTTCTGGAGGAAATTTATGTACTCGTTCAAGAAATATTTTATCTTCATGTTCTAGGACAGGGAGAACAACCTTTCTTTTAAGTTTTCATTGAAACAATACACAATATGTTTACTCAAGCATTTATCATACCCACAAGGGGCTTCATAAAATGGCACTTTGGACAGTCCTGTTCTAGGATTTTAGAGCAGTTTTCCATGATAATTTCCTTCAAGATATTCCATTTTTTTTTCTAATCATGACTTTCAGGTAAACCAATAATTCATAAATCATCTCACTTGGATCTATTGTCTAGGCTAATCATTTTTCTTAAGATGCACTTTACATTTTCTTTTATTTTTTCAGCTTTTTGGTTTTGTTTGATGGAATCATGGAGTTACATAATGTTATTAGTTTCCATTTGTTCAATTCTAACTTTTAGATTTTTATTTTTTCAGTTAGCTTTTGTGTTCCTTTTGCAGTTGCAGGTTAATTTTACTTTTTGATGAGATAATTTATTTTCTAGTTGATTAATTTTAATTTCTGATGTTACATTTACTTTCCAGTTAGTCATTTTTACTTTTAAAGCAGTTGATTTCTCTTTCCATTTCATAAATTTTACTTTTAAATATATTGCTTTATTTAGTCAATTTTTCATATTTCTTCTTCATGACTCTCATTTTCCCCCCCAAGTTTTCTTCCTCTGTTTGGGGGTTTTTAAACTCATTTTCAGTCCTTCCAAGAACTCTTCTTGGATTTGAAATCATTTTCTTTTGAGTATCCACCTGTGAACATTTTGTCTCTGCTTTCCTTTTCTGAGATGATACTTCTATCATCCATCAGAATAGTGATTGTCCATGGTTAGTACTTTTGGGGAGTTTTGGTCATTTTAATAATTGTACTCTGCTTCTCAGGTATAGAGGTATAGTCTTGTCTTTTATGCTTGTCCCTGACTTCCCGCTTGCCATTACTGACATTGTATATCATGTTGTAGTTGCTAGCAGTTTGTTCCCTGTATTGGGATAGCCTGACCTAATCCTGCTCCTTGCATCAGGATTCCTGATAAAGGAACTTTTACTTCTGAGTTAGGTTGAGACCCTCACTTGCTGGCCTGTTGCACTCTGGGCTTGCTTAGCATACCCCTAACCTGTGCTGTGGCTAACTAAGGATCTCCTGCTCACTTCACAACTCTTCTACTTATGCTAGTCTATACTCCTCTTTTACTTATATAAAAAACTTTTACTGAAGTTCCTCCATGATATTTTGAGTTGAGAACTTATTTCCCTTTGTTTTTTGTAGGTTTTGGAACTTTAGGTCTGTTTACTGGTGTCATTTAAATTTGTTAGGGACAGGATCAGGGAACATCCTAGCTCTGCAAATCCGTCTTTGCTCCACCCTGGATTCTGTTTTCTAAATCACCTTGCTATCCACTTCTATTTTAAAGAACAGTTTATCCCATTCATATTCAGTTATAATTGTTGGTTATACCCCTATATCCTATTTTCTTCTATTTATACCCCTTTATTTTATCCTGTCTCTGCCCAAAAATCTATTTTTTCTTTTGACCATTGTCTCACATGATTCACCCTTCTTTTTTTATTATACCTCTAAACAGTTCTCTTATCCACTTCCCCTTGTTTCCCTACTGAGAAAGGTAGATTGCTATACTCAATTATAAAATCATAGGTAATGACAGTCTCACAGTGGATAAATTCATGCCTTTAATGCAATTCCTTGCAATAGGGTTCATACTATATTGATTTAACTATGTCTAGTTAGTCTATGAATATGTCTAGTTAACTAATAATTTTACAATTACATATGTATATATTCATATATGTATATAACTATATCTATATCTAGATATCTTTATCTATCCATCTAAGGATCTACCATCTATCTATCATCTCTCTCTCTTTCTTTCTACCTATAATTTCCATGTTAACAACCCAGATGATTGTTTCTAATCATTCTCTCAAGCTTCTAGGAGTAAGATCAAAGGTTTTAGTACTGAATCTCATGAGCTTCCTCACTTGCTTCCCCCACAACAAGCTGACTTCATTAACTTTAAGCTGCTATAGCAAAAGAGTGGCTAGAAAGCCTCTTCCCCCCAAAAGGGAAGCTTGCTATGCTCAACAATGCATATCTATTCTTCTCTCTTTGAATTAATTCCAATGAGAATGAAGTTCTTAGCCCACTACCTCTTCCCTCCAATTCCCTTTCAACTGTAAATGTTCTTCCCTTTATCATTCTTTAATGTAAGCCATTTAAAGTTGTTTGAAGGAAAATGTTTAGAGTTCAGCTGGGTTGCTGCCATTATGGCTCCACCTTAATTAGCATTTAAATGTTGATTTACCAGTGTGGTCCTAATGAGTTATTTGCCAGTAATTGAGGTGCCAAAATGATAGACATGCTTATTTGAAATTTAATCTTAATGAGAAGAATTGTAAACACTACAATACAATGGAGACAAGAGTCAAGACATTTTTCCTTAACTATCTGCTTTTAATGTATTCATATTATTCCATTTTTTAAGTCATGTTGTGGGAAGGGTTGTTAAAATGGAAATTGTGTATATATATATATATCATATGAATAGATATCTAAATATAAGTATATAAATATATATCTAGATATATACACATATGTATATGTATGCCCTTATACATATATACATATATATATATATAGATATAATGGTAAGATGGCTAGTTAACTACAAATATTCAAGGACTAATTAACTAGACATAGTTAAAACAATATATTAGTGAAAAGATGTGAACCCTAATTCAAAGAATTGCATTAAAGGCATAAATTTATCCACTGTAACACTGATAACATCTATGACTATAGGTAAATTCCAGAAAATAAAACGATATGAAACCCTGAGAGATTGTGATTTGTTGAAGGTCACAAATGCACTATCAACTTGGGAACTTAGAATAAAAAGAATCCAAGAAATATGTCTTTCTAGAACATTTTTATAGAAGATATATTTTTGAATATATATTTTAATGAGTTTCTTGGTTTTTTTTGGTTAAATTAAATTTATATTACTTTTTTTATAACTTCCTTTCACTTTTTTCTTACTCTTCTGTAATTTTTGTATTTCTCCCTCTCTATTTCAAGGAAGTATGCCATGGTGGATAGAGAACTGGTCTCAAAGTGCAGAATGCCTGGGCTCACTTTCTACCTTTGGATGTAAATCTTGGCAAATCTCTTTGTCTTCTATGCAACTGTTTTAAGACTACAAGTTGCAAAGAAGCTTACCTTCATTGTAGAGTTTGTTTCCTATGCCAATTGTCACCTCCATTGTTACCCTAATATTACACCTCCTTCAGGCCTTTTGTTTCAACCCCCACTTACTCTGGTTTGTTGGGTTCCTGGATGGTAGCTCCTAGTCCTACTCTCAGACTTCTAGGAGTAATCTCAAAGGTATTAGCACTGAATCTCATAAGCTTCCTCATTTGCTTCCCACTCAGCAAACTGACTTCAAAGACTCTAAGATGACTTAGTTAAAAGAATAATTAGAAAACCTCTTCCCCCCAAAGTCTTGGAATGCATTTCGCCCAAAAAGTTCATGCTGAGTCCATGAGCACAGAAAGAATAAACCATAGAAAGTGAATCCGTGTTAAAAAGGGGAAAGGATTTCTGGTTTCCTCCCTTCATAGACTACTCAGGAACTTTCCTTTAAATATAACTTTGTGCTGTAACAAGGTCAGAAAAAATTTTTATAATTCACAGGTGCCTGGCACAAGCAGTCATGATCCTTAGAATGTCTTTCCTCAGGGGACTATAAGGTACTTTTTCATATATTGGCTCTTACTTGTCCAATGCTTATGACTTTAGGTGAAAGGCTAAAAACAGTGTCAGATACTAATACAGTTTCTCTGATGATGTCATTATAGACAGGGATGAGAGAAAAGACAGAGACAAAAAAGAGACAAAGAAAAGACAAAAAAAAGATAGGAGTGGGGCGGCTAGTTGGCGTAGTGGATAAAGCACCGGCCCTGGAGTCAGGAGTACCTGGGTTCAAATCCAGTTTCAGACACTTAATAATTATCTAGCTGTGTGACCTTGGGCAAGCCACTTCACCCCATTTGCCTTGCAAAAACCTAAAAAAAAAAAAAAGATAGGAGGAATGTGATAAAAGGAGCCAGGAGATGGGGGGGGCAATAGAGACAAGATTCTATTCCTCTTCCCACACCTTCACCCCAAGTGTGATACTATTCTAGAGGCTTAGCTCTAAACCTTGAATTGCAATTCAAAACATAATTCAAACATAATTTACATATCCCCAGACTGAACTAAGAAATTCACTGTTTACTCCTTTTATATAAAATGTCAGAGACAATTTTAGCCATTCATGAAATGTTTCCTCTGTGGTATCCACTTTCATCTAATAGCCAAAACTTTACAATCCATTCAAATTGATTATAGATTCTTTGGCAGAAAAGTGGATTGAATGTTTGACTTGAAGAGCAGAAAGACCTCACTGTGAACCCTCCCTCAGATACTTACTATTCCAGTGATTTAACCTTTAAATTAAACAAATCATTTAACTTCTCTCAGTCTCAGTTTTATTATTTCAAATAAAGACATTAGCACCCAGTTCAAGAACTTGTGGAATATCTTTATTATCTCAATATTCATCTCTGTCTTGAAGGAAGAAATGATTTTTTTTTTCCCTCCTTGTCAAGGCATAAGCTTCTTTATGAATCTGAACCAATTCCATTCTGTCTTTTCCAATAATCTGTCAAATATAACATCTAATCATCAATTTCTGTATACCTACCAGGTATTTTCCTGCCTACAAACTTGTGGATTATTTTTCCATCTTTTAGAGTACTCTCACTGAGTTCTATCAGCTCCATAAGGTATTATTTTACAATTCTCTTTCCTCTTGTGCATCAACTTCTCACAAAAGTGTGTCAACAATTTATTCCCCTGTTTCCTTCCTTAGTACTCTGTTCTAAGAAATCTGAAGCCTGGCTTTCCAATCTATCATTGAAGTTGATAACAGTTCTCCTCAGAGTAACTAAAAACCTACTGATTAACAAATCTGATGACTTCATGATCCTCATCCTTCTTCACCTTTCTTCAACTGTTGACACTATACTCATAAACCTTTCTCGTCAATTTTTCTGAGTCTCCTTTGCTAGATCTTCATTCAGAAACTACTTCCTGAATGTACATGACTCCTACTTCTCTGCCTTGGTCCCTCTTCTTTTTTTTCCTTATATACTATTTCATTTACTGATATCATAAGCTCCCATGAATTTAATTATTCATTACTCATTGAATAATCCTCAAAACTTCTCCTATAATCATCCTCAAATTTACATCACCTCTCTCAGGACTCCCAGTTTAACACCTCTAACTCCTTAGTCTAAAACTCAAGCTAGATTTCCCTTAGATATCTTCATCCAGCATGTCCAAAACTAAGTATTTTTCCAGTAAAATCTTGTTATTTCTGAATTCTCTATTATTATTATTATAAATACCACCAACATCTTCTAGTCATCCCCAGGCTTACAATTGGGTGTCACTTTTTTTAGGTCTTTCAAGGCAAGGCAATTAAGTGACTTGCCCAAGGTCACACAGCTACATGACTAGTGTCTGATTTGAACTCAGGATCTCCTGACTCCAGCAGGTGCTCTATTCACGGAGCCACCTAGCTGCCCCTAGCTGTCACCTTTTAATTTCACTCTTCTCTCTCTCTCTCTCTCTCTCTCTCTCTCTCTCTCCCTCATCAATGCTATAATCCTGCTACCATAATAGTGTTGCATACACAGACACACACACACACACACACCATTTTGGTGTAAGTTGTCCACATCTATGTTTAGATTATTACAATAAACTTCTGGTTGTTATCCTTGCCTAAAGTCTTTCCTCACTCCTGCCTATGCTTCACTTAACTGTCTGATTGGTCTTGCTAAAGCAACATCTAACTATATGATCCCCCTTTTCAATAAAATTCAGTGATTCCCTATTATCTCCAGATAATTCTAGCCTCTTGCTACATTTTCAGTTTCTCATGCTTCACTCTTCTCTACCTATTCTATGAGTATCATTAGTCTCCTTGCTGTTCCTAACACAAAGACATTACATCTCCCAACTCCATACATTTTCACTGATTGTCTCCCAAGTGGGAAATGTTTTTTCTCCTCATCTCCCAGATTCCTTGGCTTCCTGCAAGTCTCCAATATAATGTTGCCATTTGTAAGAAGCCTTTTCCAATTCCCTTAATGCTTAATACCTTCACTCTGAGATTATTTCCAAATTATACTAAATAGAATTTGTCTGTGCTTAGGAATTTGTTCATATATAAGACTGTTGACTTGAAAGTAGGGACTCATCTTATCTTTATCACCCCACAAATTGCCACATAGTAGGAGCCGAATAGATGCTTGTTGACTTATTGATGAAGTTAACAGCACTACTATAAGTGTTTAACTTGGAATTGTGTAGGAGACAATAGAGAGTTAAAATTCTATTAAGTCTGGTTCCCTAACGGCTGACCTTGTGAAGATAATTTTGGAAATAATTTTTCTCTCACCTTTGCAAAATTGCCTCCCTATTATAGGTAACTATCACCTGCACCTCGGGAGAATGGGCCTTTGGGGGAGAATTGCCGCCTTAGGCATGGCTCCAAGTTGACCTTAACCCGGGAAAGCACCATCCATCTGCCCTTTCTATGAGACCCAGCAGAAGAAAACCTTGGACAGCGTCTTCCTCTTCTGTACTCACTTTGAGAACTACACAAGTGGAAAATGACCCAAGTCTATGGGTCCCGGGTTGACATTTGAAACTCCTTAGAGACACTCCTCTCCCTTCCTCTAGGTAGTCATTTAGTTGATCCACCTTTTTGACTTCATTTATTTTCTAAGAATCAATAAAGGTCATTGATCCCTTTTGACTGAGAGATGATTACTCAAGTAAGAGTTTTTTTTAACACCTCTGAATGAGGAATCTCAGAGCTCTGGGACACCTCCAAAGCCTCTTGGGATTTCCTATGACAGTATGCTTAACCTTTGAATGTATCCCCAAAATGTAACACAGTGCTTTGCACAAAAGTTTTTTATAAAAGTTTATTGAGTGACATGAACTATACAAATTGCTTTGCAAACATTAAATTTACACATATATTATTAACATAATTAATTATTTATTGATTAAATAACTTTATACTTTATATACACTTGTATTGCTACTACTACTACTACTAATACTACTAGTACTAATACTAATACTACTAATACTACTACTACTATTATATTCACACATATACTTTTGGTCAATTAAAATGAGGTGTGTGACCCATCTCTAATTACACTACTTGGAATGTGGTTAGAACTCTGCCCTTGCATGGTGCAAAATAGATATATTCAAAGTTAGTTTCTGAGGCTAAAATGAAAGAAATATAGTCCTTACAAAACAATAGATGGCAAATGATTAAGCACATAGGATTCATTTAATCACTAGGGCTTATAGCTTCATTTCTTTTAAAAATGACAGTACCTCTTTATTTCAATTAAGTCTAAAATTTAATTTAAAAGCTTCTTCCTCCTTCCTTTCCTTCCTTCCTTCCTTCCTTCCTTTCTTCTTTCCCTCCCTCACTCCATCTTTTTTTCCTGTTTCTTTGCTTCTTAATCTGCTAAAATTATTTAAGTTACTTATTACAACAAGAAAGTACAGTAGCAATTCCAAATAAAAATTCATTCAGTGTGGGTTTCTACTACCAAAAGGCAAGAAGAGGATTATTTCTGTGATTTGTTCAGCAATTTATTAGTAACCTGGTTTCTACTGCCCATGCAATCAGAGCACTGAAGGGCAGAACAGTGTATGATCCTTTATTCTTTCCTAATTACATGAAGTTTATTGCTAACTTGATTTAAGATACCAAAATTATTATTTATGACTTAAATGGATAAATTATTTCATACATTGGAAAGTGTGATGGATTTGAAGCCAAAAATCTCATGAGTTCTAATCCTTTGTCTGACACCTGTCAGCATTCTGACCTTACAAAAATTATCCCAATTATTATTATTATTATTATGTAAAGTGTAAATGGATATTGGAGGAAAAATAATTTATTGGAAATGTCTTACACTGATCCAAATACATGTCTGGTGAAGAAAAAAATGAAGTAAAGAAGGAATAAAGAAAAATAAGATTTTTATAGGTTTAATAAGATATAAAGAAAATATACACATGTGTATATGATTATGGGCAACTAGATAAAGCAGTAGATATTATAATATAGATGGCAATATAAAGTTTTTGAGAGCAGAGACTGTTTGAATCTTATTTTAATTCATTCCTGATATATAATAGACAATTAAAAATACTTGTATTTTTTGCAGTCTTTGTTTTTATTCTGTTTTTGATTTTTCATAGTGTAGTTTTTAATGCTTTAGCCTGTTGAGAAGCTCGAACCAGTCAATTATATTGCAGGATTAAGACTCAAAACCCTTCCATGAACTGAATGAAACACTCAGTAGAGTCCTCATGCTCCTTTACAGATTTTCAAGTCAATAACATATGATATTAAGCAATCCCTGTGACATTTAACATATCCCAAAATTGGTAGGGGATGTAGGAGACATCTGGAAGTACTAGGCAGAGGGTAGTTATCTTTTACAAAACAAGGTGAATATTCTGGAAGGCTAAAATTATTGGTATTAGTTCCTTACTAGTTGATCCTTTGGTAATCCAAAATTATTTTTCTTTGTGAAGTAGCAATTCACCCACAATTAGTGACATATTTAACAATATCAATGCCAAAATAAAGCAGCACAGACCCCTAGTTCTAATCATTCAATTTATATTTTGTAATATGAATATATATGCATGTTATGTACCTGTTTATATACATATAAGAAGCAATTGAGATGAGTTCCATTTAAACTATTATATCAATATGTAGATAGATAAATAGATAGATATTAAGATAGACAGATAGATAGATAGAAAGATAGATAGATAGATAGATAGATAGATAGATAGATAGATAGATAGATATACTAAATAGATAGACATAGAGATAGATATCCTGGATAGATAGAGATCTATGGATGGATAGCTAAATCGATAGATGGATGGATGAATGGATGGATAGATAGGCAGATAGAAAGAAAGATAGATATAATGGCCTTTGGATGAGAATAATAATTAACAAAATGTAACTACATGCTATCTTCAATTGCGTCATAATGGTGGAGTACAAATAATAATTATATTTTGTGATATAAATTTCATTGCTTTGTCCCAAAGCCTGGTCGAAAAACCTGATCACCCTAACCTAGCTATATCTCTGACACCAAGTAAGATAAAAACCTTAACTGACCATTTTCTGGTAGTCAGGAAGGTCTCAGAATTTCTCACAGCTAACAAAATCATGTTTTGAGTGAACACCCAGATTCTGCAGTTTAACGAAGTCAATAAGGAACATTATAGTAATGTATAAACATTCTTCTTGAGATTTTTGCTTGAATTTCTCCTGCTAAGGAAAACCCTTTTTCTCCCAAAGTTTATTTCTAATTGCTAAACTCTATTGTAATGAATCTGCTTCATCTGCAGGACCTGTGAACATTCTCACTTTCTACAATTTATTTACATGATAGCTGTTGTGGAGATTGCTTCCAGGAAAATTTCCATGACTTGTAAAAGAAGTGTCTTAAACAAATTGTGAACTATAGATATTCACCTTCTCCTCTTTTGCCTCAGTCAGAATTTAGAGATGCTCCTGCCCTCTCCATCCACAGCATAGAATGAGACATGATGAGATAAAGAACAAGGTCTCAGAAACTCTTCACCTCGAAAGTCATATGGTGTTAATAGATCTTGATATACAATACTGTTATATTTTAAAATGGGGGCGATAGTGGAGTTTCTCACCCCAGGATGGTCAAAATTTGGAAGAACAAACTAAAGGAATCCAGAAATAAGAATCAAGGCTGCATTTTGTAGCCAATTTAAGAGCAAGGAGAAATCTTAGAGAGACCCTTGTACATGAACTTGGTGAAACAATGTTACATAAGAACTTAGATAATGTTTGATCTCCCCTCATCCTGCCACCGCATATGCACTGAAATGTTTTAGGGGAGATTATCTTTTGTCATTTTTTGCTATAACTTTGAAGTAATTATCTCTTTGTAAAATCTAATCATTGTTAAATGGAATTGGGGTAGTAGTTATTGCCCCCTAGGACTAAGTCAACTGGGATTCTAGTTCCTTCTAAGAAGAGAAACTCCCTAAAGCCCTGAATTTGCTATCAAACCCTGAAGGATTAATTTACAGCAACAAATGTTGGTTTAAGTACAGAATAATAAATATATAACCAATGCTTCCTGAAAACTTTCCTTCAAAGTATTCTTGATTTTCTTTCATGCTTTCCTTCTTTTCTCCCTCTTCTCCTTCTCACCTTCCTTGCCTTTTTATTTAATTATTTTTTATTTCTTCACAGAATAATTTAACTTGATTGGTGACTTAACAATGGGAAGTGTATGGTTCAGTAGAGTTGGCATTGGATAGGGTAGCTTCAGTAATCTGCTGCCAATATGCCAAGCTTAGAGATTCATGGGACCACATTGATGCCATAAGTATGGGTGAAATAGCTGGAGCTGGAGATGGAGAAAAACAAAACTTCCTTGTTGACAAGTAATAGGATTACGACTGGTGATTGATATATCATGTTGGGATAGATAGGAAGATCCAGTCTGGGGGGGTGGAGAGACACAGAGACAGACAGAGAGACTGAAAGAGACAGAGACAGAGGGAGAGATAGAGACAGAAGGAAAGAAAGAGAGAGAGAGAGAGAGAGAGAGAGAGACAGACAGACAGAGCAAGAGACAGAGAGACAGACAGAGCAAGAGACAGAGAGACAGAGACAGTCAGAGAGAGACAAAGAGAGAGAGGGGGAGGGAGAGAGAGAATGCTAGCACATGGACAAAATCCTTAAATAATGGATAAGAATGAGTCATCTGCATTTTTTGAGAGAGTATCAAAATAAGACTTTTCCTCAATATCTAGAATAATGAGATACCAGGATCATAGCTTTATCAAAAATCAACATCAAAGAATTAGTAAGAACTTATGTAAAAATATACGCTATTAACTCTTTCCTTTGAATGCATTTAAAATGTTTAGTTATACAATATTTGCATTTTTAGTTTGCTCTTTATCTTACAATTTTCACAGAGGAGAGTCAGGTATATACAGAAAGCTTACTAAAAGCATTTCAGATTCCTTTGTGTGATTTTTTAGCAATGATATTCAACTATGATGATTATACATCTAGAAATAGAAGATATAAAAGCAATGTCGTGCAATCAAAATACTTGCCTGGTCTGGGTGTAAAAGCGAATTCCAAACTAGTTTGTTGAATATGTGTAAGGTCCTTAATCTTATCTTCCCCAACAGTACTTACTTCTCTCCCTTGTAAGTACTGATGAAATGATAGTTATACCACATTTTGGACACTCTAATGGACCATATCAGTGTCAACTACTATTGTGAGCATCTTTAAAGCTTCAAATATTTACATTTTCCCCTATTACTATGTATGTCTACTATCTGAGATGGTATGAGCTAGCTTCTGAATTATTAAAAGCGCTCTGCTTTTGTAGACAGAATTCAAAATGTGGGCCTCTAAATCTTAAATATCATTTGGTAACTGGACATTTGGTGTGTTTGCTATTCCTGATGGAAAATTCAATGAGTCTTTACCTTGATGTCTACCTTACCAATTTGGAGGGTAACTCTGCTGGTATTTGTCTTTTGTGACATGCCTGGCATCTTTGATGAAGATAAAGAGCAGCAGTTTTTCACCTTTAAATAGTATCTATATAACTTGTGTGTGCCTCTGTTGATGACTTGTGAATACTTAATGTTCTGTAACAGTGAGGAAGATAAGAACTAATCAAAATCTTTATAGCCTAAAACAGACTGGAAAGCCTTTGTGTTAAGGAATAAAAATTATCCCTTTTCCTGAACTTTTAGCCAAAATAAAGGAATATCTACCCTGACATTAACTCATATCATTAATAGGCTGCTGCTAATGAGGATGATGTTTTAAGATTTGAAATGTGCTTTATTTATTCTATTCAATCCTTACAACAACCTTATGAGAGAAGTTCTATCATTATTATTATTATTATTATTATTATTATTACTATTATTACCATTTTATAGTTGAGGAAACTAAGACTCATAAAGTTGAAATAACTTGTGTTGGTCATTCAACTAAAAAGTTGTGGAATAGTGCAAGAAGGTGTAATCATGATAACAAGAGTAATATATATTGTTTTAAATGTTGTAAAAATTATAAATGATCACATTTGACCCATATAATAACTCTGTAAGGTTGATTATGATCTGCGTTTTCCAAACAAAGAAAAAGGTAAATTCAAATAAAGCACCTTGCCCAGAGTTACTTCAGTAGCATGAATCTAGGTCAGAATTTGAAGTCATGTGTTCCTACCTCTAAGTTCATTGCAATATCCACCTTGTTACCTCCCTGCCTGTCCCTGAATCATGATTATCTGACTTTAAAATTCAGTTAAACTTAGCTCAAAAGTTCCATTATCTTTTTACACCTCTCTTGCTAAAAGTACCAGGCTCCTATGGCAATGCTCAATTTGGACCTTCTCTCCTCAGTTATCTTTCCATTTTGCAACTTTCTTTAAACCATTTCCCCTTTCTATCCCTACCTTTTCCTTTCTCCTATCTCTTTCTCCCTATCCCTATCTATAGTGCATAGACATATGTTTAAGATGTTTTAACTTTCTTTGTCAATCTTATAAATTCATTATCATACTTTCCTGCAATAAAGACATTATGGGAAATTATACAAAGACCAATTTTCTAATTGGAAAAGACCAAAGTTGCCATCTAGTCCATATTTGAAAAACTTTGTCCTATAACTTACCCAGAGTACAATCAGTTTGCTCCACTAATTCCAATATCATGACAAGGCATGTTCAGTTATTTTCTTAAGGACATACAGATTGAATGCATCAAAGTCAGTTTTCTTTTCCTGAAACAAAATTTTCCGCTAGTCTCAAGACTTTGCTCTTGGGACTCTTCTCTCTTGAGAGGAGACTACCTTCTCTTTCTCCTTCTCCTTACTCCTTTCTCTCATTAAGCTTTTTCTGAACTTCCCATTGTTCACTATAGTTCTGGATTACATGAATTAAGATAAAATAAAATTATTTAATTGTTTCTATATAGCATGATCCATTTGTATAACTCACTAAGACCCCTGTAACTTCTGGACCAAAGTGATTTTTCCTACAAGCTCTCCTATGTCTATTTTCTTTTCCATTAAAATATGAGTTTCTAGAGGGTAGAAATTGTCATTACATTTTGTATTTGCATCCCCCACACTTATTACAGTGCTTAGCACATTAATAATATTAAATACATGCTTTTCATTTATAAAATTATTCATCGTGCTATTGCTCCCGGGCTGATAACAAATGATTGAGTTTATGTATAATCATGCAAATAATATGCAAATAACAATCCAGCTCTTTTCACTATCCTTACAAACAATAGTTTTCAGTAGCTCATATATGCTTC
Source organism: Macrotis lagotis (assembly GCF_037893015.1). Classification (NCBI taxonomy): domain Eukaryota; kingdom Metazoa; phylum Chordata; class Mammalia; order Peramelemorphia; family Peramelidae; genus Macrotis; species Macrotis lagotis. The sequence continues at coordinate 22,818,661 of NC_133663.1, read as the reverse complement.
ATGAATCTGTTCATAGTTTTATTCTTTTTTTAAATGGAATAATATATCACATTTTCATGAGACCTTAATCAAAATTTAAAATAAAGTAAAAAAAATATGTATCAAACAAAGGTTACTACCCAAAATAGTTAAGTCTTATAATAATACAACATTGATGATCCAACCATTTTATTTTGGAATTCTAGTTTAGAATTATGCAAGAGAGTCTATGTGGGAAAACAAGGTGGGGCAACGGATAGAGAACAGGTGCTGGAGTCAAGACGGACTTCAAATCTGTCCTCAAACACTTAAAAATTTCCTAGCTGTGTGACCTTGAGCAAGTCACTTAACCCCACTGGCTTGTAAACACCAGAGAGAGAGAGAGAGAGAGAGAGAGAGAGAGAGAGAGAGAGAGAGAGAGAGAGAGAGAGAGAAAGAGACAGTCTATAAAATGTTCAAAACTTTTCACTAAATTATCCCAATAATTCTATCATAGAGCATTTACAATTCAAGCAAGTCAATAACATAATCAAATAATCTGTAACAGTATACTTATAGCAGAACTTTTTGGGTAACAAAGATCTAGAAAATGTGTGAATATGATGAACTAGCACATAGTTGAGAAGGTAGAATATGAGGAATTAGAGAAACATGAGAAGATATCCATGAAAATGTCCTGCAAAGATGAATAAGTAGATCAATGTACAGCATGGAAACAATGTAAAGATTATCAGACTGTCGTCTGTGGTGGGGGTGGGGAAAAGCAAGATTGCGGGGAAAATTGTAAAATTCCAAAACCAATAAATTTTTTAAAAGATTTTAAAAAAATTAATAAGTAAAATTAAAAGATAGTATTTAAAATGGCCATGCTACCTAACAATTGATATATCACTTAAAAAAAAGTTGTCTTCTAAAAACAGACAGAACCCAAGCAGAGACACTGTTATTTCTCTCTCTCTCTCTCTCTCTCTCTCTCTCTCTCTCTCTGTCTTTCAAACTATTCAGTTAGAGTTATAAAGTTTTATATGTATAAACATTAATATATACAGTAATAATATATGTGGTTATACATACATATTATACATATATAATACATTAGTTTTCTATATATATATAGTTCTTTGTTTAAAGGTTGCTGTTATTGCTATTGTTGATGTTTATTGTTTCAGAGAAAGATTCACTTATAAAAGGACCTGTGATATGAGAGCAAAAGATTCCAATAAATTGCATTTTTTAAAGAATAAACTTGTCTTATGATCTTTGTTTTAATAATAGAATTTTTGCAGCTGTTGTATGTATTAGAAAATCATACTTCTTAAACCTACAAAGATGTCAAAATTTAACTAGTTATACATGTGGGAATGATAAAGCTTGGTTAGTTGAAATTTTTTCCTGTTTATTGAGAATGTTACTTTTTATTATAAGGTTGAACTGTGCTTCTTCCTAGACATTAAGTATTAACACCCTCTCTATATTTACTGCAGTCATTTGAGGCAAAAGAATACTTTTACTTTAATTTTTTAAATAGATCTCATGTTGATGACTCCAACAATTTGTCTATCAATTGATTGATCCAAATTAATTTTCTCTCCCTTCTTAATTTGTCATATTTTGATCCATCAAATCAGGACCATCAACTGACTTTTTCATCATAACCTGGGCACTCTGAGTTTCAATTTGTGACTATTGACAGAGCCTGTGTATCCATAGGATTTGATAACTGGGCTATTCCTTTTGATATGATCATCGAACTCATATGACAGAAACAAACTTACAAGGAAGAATTCTTCCCCAATGATGAACTCCTTTCTATTCTTTACATTTTATCTCTAGAATTTTGGTATCAGCTTTCACCACCTTTATTCATCTACTTGATATATAACTTTGTTTATTTTTAAGAGAATATATGGGAGACTTCTGGGGCAGAGCCAAGATGTTGGCATGAAGGTAACATGTTCCCAGAGCTTTGCCTACCAAATATAAATGAAGCCTCCACTTGGACATTCAAACTAGAAAAAAGATTCAAAGAAATGTTCAACATTAGATATTGTGGATCTTCAGTGAATGCCTGTCTCTTTGGGGAAAATAAAAAATAAAGTCAAGGAGACTGAGGAATGGAAAAGCCAGCAGAAGGCTTTTAGCCAAGTGAAATCCAGGTACCAATAGCTTAATAACAGCAGAGGTCCTGGCAGTTTGATAGCAAGCCAGCAGGGAGGACCCCAACCCCAAATAAATTCTGAACCCTGGAATACCAGGGTAAAAGTCAAGCCTGGGTCAGGAACAAACCACTGTTAAGTCAGAACCTGAACATAAATTGGGGGGGGGCCCTCTACAAAGGCAAGGACTTAATTACATACATAGCATCTTGATTAAAGGCAAGACAGGGATCAGACTCCAGACCAAGGAAAAAAATGCTTGCATTTATACTCCCTGTACCCCAGGAGCAGAGCTAAAATAGCAAAACTGAGCAGAAAAGCTAAAAGACCTCTCATTATAGAAAACTGCTTTACAGACAAAGATAATAGTAATGCACTGTCTGAAGAAAAAAGCAGTGAAAAATCCCTCACAGGGGGAAGTATCAAAACAGTCTATAAATGGGACGCAAACACAAAAGTTCATTGAAGAGCTTGAAAAGAATTTAAAAACCAAAGAAGAGAGGAAGAAGAAAAATGGAAGAAAGAAATGAAAGTCATGCGGGAAAATTGTGAAAAGTTGACCAATGGAATCAACTCCATTAAAAGTAAAAATATTCAACTGGAAAAGGAAACACAGATGCTAATTGAAGAAAATCAAACCCTAAAAATTTTAACTGAACAAACAGAAACCAATGAATCTACAAAAGTTCAAGATTCCATCAAAAAATAAAAAAGGCTGAAAAAATTGAAGAACATATGAAGTACTATTTAGGGAAAAGGAATGGCCTGGAAAATAGATCTAGAAGAGATAATCTATTAATCATTGGACTACTAGAAAGCCTTGATCAAGAAAAGAACCTGGAAAATATCATACAAGAAATTATAAGGGAAAACTGTGCAAATCTACTAGAACAAGGTAACAATGTAACCATTGAAGAAATCTACAGATTACCTCCAGAAACAGACACCAGGTTAAAAATTCCAAGGGATGTAATAGGCAAATTCCAGAACTCTCAAATAAAGGAGGGAATTTTGCAAGCAGCAATAATAAAACAATTCAAATATAAAGGAAACAGGATCAGACTCACACAGGACCTATCAACCTCAATATTGATGGATTTGAAGACGTAGAATAGCATATTTCAGAGAGCAAAAGACCTGGGATTACAATTCAAAATGTACTGTCAGAGAAAAAGATGGATATTCAAAGAAATAGAGGACTTCCAGAATTTCCTGAAACTAAGACCAGCACTGAACAGAGAATGCTATAACCAAATAAACAGCATAAGAGTTCCATAAAAAAGGCAAGAAAAGATTCTTTTTATAGTGCCACAGTTTGGGAAATTGAAGGAATGCCCATCAATTGGGGAATAGCTGAACAAGTTATTGTATATAAATTGCAGTATGATTGTTCTGTAATAAATCATGATTGGCTAGACTTTATGAAACATGGGAAAGACTTGCATGAACTGATGCTGAATTGAAGTGAGCAGAACCAAGAGAACATTATACACATTAACGACATTGTGAGATGCTAAACCATGATGGATGCAACTTTTCTCAACAATTCAGTGATCAAGGACAATCCTTCGAGTTGTAATGGAACATTCCCATTCATATTCAGAGAAAAACTATGGAGTCTGAATACAGAGAAATATATACTATGTTCACTTTTTAAAACTTCTTTCATGTTCTTTCTCATGGTTTTTCCCCCCACTTAGTTCTAATTCTTCTTTTACAACATGACTAATATGATAATGTTAAACAAGAATGTGTGTGTACACACACACACACACACACACGTATATATATATATATAGATAGATAGATAGATATAGATATAGATATAGATATAGATATATAGATATATAATTTTTCACCTCCATGGGGAGGGGAGGGGGAGGGGGAGGGAAGGGAAAGTGCTAGAGAAATATGGAACTCAAACTTGCAAAAGGATGAATACTGAAAACTACTTTTACATGTAATTGGAAAAATAAAGAAGCTTATTAAAAAAAGAGAGTGAGAAAATATACCTGTATGTAAAGTATTTCTTTTAAGCACCATATTGTAGGGTTCTTATTTTTAATCCATTTTTGCTATCTATCTCCATGTGTATTTTCTTTCATGCTATTTTTCCATTGTTTATCTATTCCTTTTATCCTCTATCGTTTCCCTCTTCAAAACTGTTTTGCTTCTAACCATCACCTTCTGTAATCTATTTTCTCTTTTATCAGTCTCAACTTCCCCTATGACCCAATAATTTCACTGCCAGGTCTATATCCCAAAGACAACCAGAGAGAGAGAGAGAGAGAGAGAGAGAGAGAGACAGAGACAGAGACAGAGAGACAGAGAGACAGAGAGAAAGAAAGGATATATTTGTGCAAAAATATTTATAGCAAATCTTTTTTTGTGATATTTAAGAATTTGACATTAAAAATGCCCAGCAGTTAGAGAATGACTAGGTAGATGATACAGTGGATAGTGCAGTGACCCTGGAGTCAGGAGGACCTGAGTTCAAATCATACTACAGACGTTTAACACCTACTAGCTGTGTGGTCTTCAACAAATCACTTAACTGATTGCCAGGGTCATCTCTGGCCTTCGTAATTCATGTCTGGTTACTGGATACATAAAGCTCTGCAGGAGAAAGTGAGACTGGTAACTTAGCATAACCTTTCTGACTCACAGTGAATTAAGGAGCTTGTCATGGCCTCACCTCCCTGATTTCATGGTCTTCTTCAAGAATGAAGGACAAACATAAAACAAGTTTTGCGGTATATTGTGATGGAATAGTATTATGCAGGATGATTTCAGAAAAAACTCTGAGAAAGACTTACATGGATTGATGCACAGTGAACAGAACCAGAAGAGCACATTGCATAGAATGAAAGCAATATTGCTTGATGAAGAACTGTGAAGGACTTACATAATCTTAGCAATTCAATGATCCAAGAAAAACCCAAATGACTAATGATGAAGCATCCTCTCCACCTCCAGAGAAAGAGCTGATGTTTGAAATCAGGTCTAAGCATCACACTTTCTTTTTCATCTTTAATTGTATTGTTAAAAAATGACTAATATAGAAATGTCTCGCACAATTGTACTTGTATAACATATATCTTATTGATTACTGTCTCTTAATTGATATGTTATTTTTCCAACTACATATTTATAAGATTTACAATTATCTTCAACTCTCCCTTCCCTACACCCCACCCCCAGGGGCAAACACTCTAGTGGATTTGTGTTTAACATGTTTATGCATTAGTTATTTTGTGTATGAAGAATTAGGATTAAGGGAAAAGAAAGAAAAGAATGGGATAGGAAGAAAAATATAAAAGAAATTGTTAAAAAGTGAACATAATGTTTATTCATATTCAGAAGTTCTTTATTATGTTTTGTGTCAGGTTTTTTTTTTCCTGTATGTTCGAGAGCATTGTCCATAACAAGTCTCCTGGGGTTCTCCTAGCTCTCTGAACTTCTGAGATGAACTGCATCCATCATAGTGGATCAACTCATAATGTTGTTAATGTCCTTTGGTTCAGCTCCCTTGACTCAGCTTCAATCCATGTAATTCTTTCCATGCTTCTCTACAGTTTGACCATTCATGGTTGCTTATAGAACAATAGAATTCCAAAACATTTATATATCACAACTTTCCAATTGATGATCTCCCACACAATTTCCAATTCTTTGCTACCACTAAAAGAATTGGTACAAATATTTTGGAATATGTGGAACTTTTACCATTTTCTATGATTTCTTCCTTATATAGACCTAGTATTGGTATTGCTGGGTCAAAGGATATGATCAGTTTTATTGCTCTTTAGGTTTAGTTCCATATTGCTCTCCAGAATAGTTGGATTAGTTCTCAACTCCACCAACAGTACATTATTGTCTCAATTTTCCCACAACCTCTCCAACTTGATCTTTTTCCCTTTTTCTCATCTTAGCCAGTCTTATAGGTATGGATGATATAGCATAGTTGCTTTAATTTGCATTTCTCTAATCAATAAAAATTTGAAGCAGTTTTTCATATGATTTTGCATAGCTTTAATTTCCTTATTTGAAAACTGCCTGTTCATATCCTTGGACCATTTATTAATTGGAGAATGACTTAAAACCTTATAATGTTGACTCAATTCTCTATATATTTTAGAAATGAGACCTTTATCTGAACCCTTGACTGGGAAAATTTTTTTCCCAGCTTTCTATTTTCTATCTAATCTTGGCTGCATGGTTTGATTAGTGTAAAAGACTTTTAACTTTAAAAACTTCAAAAATTATCCATCCTGCATTTTGTAATGTACTCTATTTCTCATTTGATCATAAATTTCTCCCTTTTCCATAGATCCAATAGATAGTCTTTCTTAATATATTAATTGGTCTATTACATTGCCCTTTATGACTGAATTCTCTATCCATTTTGACTTTGTTTTGGTGCAGGATGTCAGACGAGTCTATGCCTAGGTTTTTCCATACAAATTGCCAGTTTTCCCAACAGTTTTTGTTGAATACTGAGTTCTTATCCCAGAAAGTAATATCTTTGGGCTTGATATTAAAATCATTTAATACTGTTTCTTTTGCAAATATCTTAATCCATTGGTCCATTACTTTATTTCTTAATCAGTACCAGAAAGTTTTGATTATTGCTAATTTATAATATAGTTTTTCATCTGGTACAAGTAGATCCCCTTCCTTTACATTTTTTTCATCAGTTCTCTTGATATTCTTGACATTTTGTTGCAACAGATGAATTTTGTTATTTTTTTCCTGCCTTTTTAAAATAGTAATTTGATATTTTGAGTAGTGTGGAACTGAATAAGTAATTTAATTTGGATAGAATTGCCATTTTTATTATATTAGCTCAGACCAAACATGAGCAATTGACATTTTTCCAATTGTTTGGATCTGTCTTTTGTGTGGTAAGTGCTTGTAATTGTGTTCATACAGTTTCTAGGTTTGTCTTGGGAGACAGATTTCCAAGTATTTTATGTTGTCTGAAGTTACTTTAATAGAATTATGGAATTTAAATTAATGGAATTTCTGGTCTTTGTTGTTCATATGTAGAAGTGCTGGTGATTCATGTGGATTTATTTTATAGCCTGCTATTTGCTAAAGTTATTATTTTAAGTATCTTTGAAGATAATTTTCTACCATCCTATCATCGGCAAAAGTGAAATTTTGCTTCCTCACTGACCATTCTAATTCCTTCAATTTCTTTTTCCTCTTTTTTGTTAAAGCTAATATCTTTAATACTCTATTGAGTACTAATGGTGCTAATTGACATCCTTGTTTCACCCCTGATCTTACTGGAAATACTCCTAGTTTATATTCCCATTAAATATAATATCTGTTGATGGTTTTAGATAGATACTGGATATTAGTTTAAAAATTCTATTTATTCTTATATACTCTAGTGTTTTTCATAGGAATGGATGTTAAATTTTGTCAAAAGTTTTTTTCAACATCTATTGAGCCACTGATTATTTTCTCAGGAAGGATGGAGGAGAATGAAGGAATAAGAAAGTGATAGAATATGTAACTCAATTCTTTAAGTAAAATCTTAACACAAAAAAAAATAAATGTGGATATTGGGGAAAATGGTAGAATGTGGGAGGATCAAGAAAATGAGCTATATTTTCCACATGTTTAGAGATTCCAATGTAAGACAAAAATAAACATATTCAGTATGTAGTTGGAGATGCATTACTGGAACTTAGAGGAATGGTTGGAGTTGAGTAAATAAATTTGATGTCAGCAGAAGAGAGATGATAATTAAACTCAAAGAATTTGATGATGTCACCAATAAAGACAAGGAAGAATATAAAAATAGGAAAGATCAGAGCCTTGTGGAGCTACCACTGTTGGGGGTAGAATACTCAGATCCTTATATGCATATATAATCTATCTATCATCTATCTGTCTACCTCTCTATCTAGCTAGCTGGCTAGCTAGTTCTAGCAAAAGGAGATTGAGATGGTAGGAAAAAGATATAGCATGAAATTCCAGGAAATACAGTATACACACAGGAAGAAATACTGATCATCAGTGGCAAATGCAGCACAGAGATTAGGAAGGATAAGGGTTAAGAAAAAGAACATTGTATTAGGAACAAAAAAGCAGCTAAAAATGGTGAAAAGAACAATTTCAGGAGAATGGTAAGATCAGAGAATAAATATAAGATTTAAATAAAAATGAGAGTGGAAGAAATAAAATTAGACAGAATTTTTTTCGGGTAATCTGACTGTCAGAGAGAATTAATATGGAACAAAAATGAACTGTGATCTCCATTAAAAGAATAAAGACTAAAACCAAACAAATCACAACTGCTTAGGGAATGTCTCAATATTATATAATGTTGTTACAGATAAAAGTAAGATATCTTCTTTTTTGCATGGTATTTTCTTTTTTTATTTTGCTTTCATTTATTTATACATTACCAAAATATTCTTGTTTAAGAGTAAACATAATACCCCCCCCACAAAAATATAAATCCTCATGAGAAATAAGTAAAAGAAAGAGAAAAAAAAATGTTTCAGTCTGTGTTCTGATGCCATCAGCTCTTCTCGGGTGGATCACTTTCTTTATCATAAGTCCATCAGAGAAATTACTTCCATATTTTTCCACAGTTGCTGATTGTAATTCCCTACATCCATTCCTCCCCACTACCATGTATTATATTTTCTCTCTCCTTTCGCTTTCCTTTCTCTCTCCTTTCATTCTTCAAAAATGTGCTGTGGGGTAGCCAAATGGCTCAGTAGACTGAGCACAGGCCCCAGACCTACATCCCACTCCAGAGACCCAGCAACCACCAAGCTCCATGGTCCCTGGACAGACCACTCAATCCCAGCATCTTGCAAAAAGTAAAAAAAAGAAAATATGTTGTATTTGACTATCCCCTCCTGTGAGCTACCCTCTCCTCTATCACCAACATCCCCCTCCCCTCCCCCATCTCCCATCTCTCCTCTTTCTACTAGATGTCTTTACCCTATTGAGCATATACATTTCTCTCTCTGAGCCATTTCTGATAAGAATGAAGGCTCCCTCATTCCCCCTTACCTTCCACCCTTCCATTGCAAAAGCTACATGAAATATCTTAGCCTATGCCACCTCTCCTTTTCTCTTACTTCCAGTACATTTCCCTTTCACCCATTGACTCCATTTTTACAATATATTATATATTCAAATTCAGCTCTCTCCTGTGCCTTATCTGTAAAAACTCATTATACCTACTCTATTCAATGAGAAAGTTCATATGACTATTATCAGTATCATCTGTCCTTGCAGTAATGCACACAGTTCATCATCATTAAGTCCCTCATAATTTGCCCATCAAAACCCTCATATTTTACCCTTCTCATTCACCTTCTTTATGCTTCACTTGAGTCCTGTACTGGAAGGTCAAACTTTCTGTTTATCTCTGGTCATTTCAACAGGAACATTTGAAATTCCCCAGTTTCATTGAAAGTCCATCTTTTCCCCTGGAAGAGGATGTTCAGTTTTGCTGGGTAGTTGATTCTAGATTGTATTCCAAGATCTTTTGTCTTCCAGAAAATGATATTCCAAGCCCTATGAGCCCTTAATGTAGTTGCTGCTTAGTCCTGTGTGATCCTGACTGCCGCTCCAAGATATTTGAATTGTGTCCTGCCTGCTTGTAATATTTCTCTTTGACTTGGGAGTTCTGGAACAAGGCTATAATATTCTTGGGGTTTGTTGTTTATTTTGGGGGGATCTCTTTTCCAAGGGAGATCAATGAATTCTCTCAATTTCCAAAGCACATAACACTTCATTTCTGGCAATGCACATAACTCAATCTATCCTCTGGCATCATTGGATCCACCTAGCAAATTTTGGGTACTACTACAGTCTCTGCCGCCACAATCTGCCCCTTGCTTCATTGGCAATATTTTGTGAAACAAATGGTGAAAACTCAGCTCTGACTTCCCTCATGTTTGGAGGAGAGGGGAGATAAGAAGAACATATCATTCTTTTCCTGGAATGGCAACATACTCTAGAAAGAACCTATGAACAAAGGTTCAGGGGTACAGGTCATCACCATGCATCACTATGCATATGAGACCTCAACACATTTGAAGGAAAAGAACTGGTATCCATTTGGAGCAAGACAAGGCAACAAGTTTGGAGTAAGTGCTTGTTATATGTATGTATGCATGTATGTATGTATGTATATATGTATATATGACCTGAATGTACATCCACCTGATTAAACAGAGGACCCTTTGAAATGCCAAAGCAGCATGTAACTGAAGCAGACATAGGAGATGAAATGCCAGAAATCAGACCTGAAAGACCTGAAACACCATAGAATAAATCTCACAACATTTCTCACTCCTCAAAATGAATTAATGCATTTTATAGGATGAAACTAAAACATACGGTAGTGAATTAAAGGGAAGTGGAAAAGTAGAAAATAGAAGAGAATAATTAATTTATGTTAATGAGGTCAATGGCAAAAATGAAGAAACAATAACTCCTGTATTTATTTCAGACAGGAGAGAAGTTACCAGGAAATTGATGAAATAGCAAAGAAAGTGATTAAAGCTAACTTATTTGTGTTTCTATGTAGGAAAGTGATACATATAACTCCTAAAATGTCATCATTTTTAGGGCTAAGATTCTACATTGACAGAAGATATTGGTGTGAGTTGATTATATTACTAATGTCTCCAAATTAAAGAAGAGTTGAGAAAAGAGGGACATACTTAGAGAAAGAGGAACGGACAGATAGAATGGGAAAAATTTTCTCACTTAATGGACGTGTGCACAAAAGAGGTTTTACAGGAAAAAGGAAAAGAAGAGGGTGCACAATGAAACTCACTCTCATTTGAATTGCTCCAAAAAAAGAAAGACAATATATAAATATAAGTATACACATATACATGTTTATGTGTATGTTTATACTATATAGATATACATACACACATACACACACACACACACACACACACACACACACTCAATTGGGCATAGAAATCTTTCCCACCCAATAGGGGAAATAGAAAATGAAGTGTATAAGAAATCTGGAGGAATGATAAAATGGAAGACAGATTAAAGTAGACAATGGTTAGAAACATAAACTTTTGAGAAGAGACAGAATAAAAAGAGAGATAGAAGAAAGAAGAGAAATGTAAAAGGAACAAAATGTCTAGCAATCATAACTGTGAATGTGAATAGAATGAGATCATCTATAAAATAGAAGTGAGTAATAGAATGAATTAGAAACCAGAATCTAACAGTTGTGATCCTTTGGACCATAGCACTTGGGTATAATATGATCAATATTGGTGGAAATATGTCCTTTCCATTCATTTCCATTTCCATTCATTTAAACTAGATTCTTCCCTAAAACATAACACAAGCGGGGACTTATTTAGCCCAGGATTTAGAAGTCTCAAACTTTTCTTTTAATAAGACATTTCTTGATAGCCATTGATTGTACTGATAGGTCATGACCTAAAAGCATAAAGCACAAAAGCTTTCTTACCCTCCCCTGCTCCGTAGATATACTTCTATAAATATAGCTGTTATACTATTGTTGTTGAAAATTTTTCTCCTCAATAATCAATATTGGAAGGGATGCAGGAAATCTGGGACACTAATACATTGTTGTTGGAGCTGTGAACTCATCCAACCTGTCTGGAAAGCAATTTGGGATTATGCCCAAAGGGAAACAAAAATACGTATACCCTTTGACACAGCAATAACACTACTGGGTCTATAACCTGAAGAGATTATGTAAAAGGGTAAAGCCATCACTTTTACAAAAATATTTATGGCAGCCCTGCAAAAAATTGCAAATTAAGCTAATGTCCTTCAGTTGGGGAATGGCTGAACAAACTGTGGTATATGTATGTCATGGAACACTATTGTTCTATTAGAAACCAGGAGGGATGGGAATTCAGGGAAGCTTGGAAGGATTTTCATGAACTGATGCTGAGTGAGATGAGCAGAAGCAGAAAAACAGTGTACATCCTAACAGCAACATGGTAGTGATGATCAAACTTGATGGACTTGCTCACTCCTTAAATGCAACAACCAGGGACAATTTTGGGCTATAATGATTTCTGTCATCACATTAAACTGAGATCAATGCATAACATGGAACCAATGAATGGGAGAAAATTTGTAAAACTCAAATAAATAAAATCTTTCTTAAAAAAAGAAAATCTTTTTTCTATGATGACCAAAAATATACCTTAAATGCATTTCCAAAAAAAGAATTCTAGAATAAAGTAAGAATGTATACTTTCTCTATTTTAATTGATATAACTCTACAAATGCTGGCAAAGAGTTAATGACAAAAACAAGGAAATAACGGGGGGATGAAAAGAAAATATATTCTTATCTGAAAAAGACATAACAGTTTATTTACAAAATCCTAGAGAATCTGTGAAGTAAGATGACTAGCTTCAGCAAAGTTGCAGCTTCATTTTCTTGTTATCCTCACATGAATGGAGGAAATGGCATAAAATGGGGAGCAAACATTTGATTTCTTCTTTCTATTGATGGGGAGTCTTATTTTGAATTTCCTTTATTCCTTGTGACTTGCCTAATGAAAGAAACTATAACTAACAGGAATTTGCAATACAAAAAACGGGAACCACAGGTTAATTGATAGGCAGCAAAAATAATGATCAGTCCTGTTTCACAAGTGTATACATGGAGGACAGGGGATTAAAACCATTTCTTTATTGCAACTGTTGATAGGACATTGTGACATGATCCTTAATTCACTGTTTTTAGCAACTGAGACCTCACAATTCACCCAGACCAATTCTATACAAAGGAAAAGAAAAGACATTTGATCTCAATAATGAATGCTGCTGTCACATAAACTGTGAACCTTCTCAGAAAGAAGGCTGAACCAAGATCTTTCAGGAATGAAACTGGTGCTTTCACTTCAAGTTGGTTGTTCCTATTTTTGAATACTCTTACCATTTGTTACTATAGACTCTATTGATTTAAAATGATTGAGAAATTTTTAAATGCAACGATTTGATACTAATTGATGGAAGATGAGTTCTCTGAGGACAAGTAATGTTTCATTATCTATGTATTTCCTAGTACAATTCATATTACATATCATTTGCTTAAAAATCCTTGATTGAATGAAATTGTCATTCACTTAACAACATGTAATTCCCTCTGTTTTTCTTGCTATTTCTCCAATAGCTCAGTCAAAAAGTGAGCTAAATGGTACAATGGATAGAGAACTGGACACTTTGACTCAGTTTGCCTCAATGTAAACTACATATAATAATAGTACTTGTTGTGTTATTGTATTGCATGATATAATATCTGTCAATATAAGTATTTTAGCATGATTGGTATATAATAGTTACTATATAAATGTTAAGTATTATGCCATTAGCAATTAATTTCATGTCCAAAGTCTTTTCCAAGAATTTTGTAAGACTTAGTGTGGATTTTGAGCACAGATAGAAATTATTGACATCTCCTTTATAATTCAAGAATGGAAGCAGAGTTAGAAAATTTGGATTCTGGGTAGAGTGTTTTAGAAAAAAATGTAATTGAAAGTACTAAATTTGGAGCAAGAGAATGTGAGTTTGAGCCCTGTCTGATATTTGCTACCTGTGTTAATTTACAAAAATTCTTAATGTTTCCATGTCTCCATTTCATTTGGAAACTGGACTTAACCTACTCTCAAGTTCTTTCCAGCTCTAAATCTATGCATTTTGTGGACAGAGTAGAATAGCAGAAGTAACAATTCAGTTGGATTTGGTTTGAGTCTCCAATATTAGAGGTCAGACCTTAAGCAAATCATTTCTCTTTTTTGGGTCTTGGTGTCCTCATTTTTAAAATAAAGTGGTTGGACTAAATCTCTAAGACTGCTTCCATTTTGAATATTTTTATGATTATATGAGTCTATGTATCTGGCCTTCTCTCTACCTTTTTCAGCCCGGTCTCATCCTTTATAATACCTTTTAAGACTGAACATCAGTAGTGACAAATACTAAAGTACATTATTTCTTAGTCCTTTTGTATTCTTTCCTATTGAGTCTAGGCACTTAGTGAAATGAATCTTTTAAATTCACTCAAACTTGGTTCCTATCAGTATTTTTAGACTCTAATTTGAGGATTTTTAATTTGTTTTGGGGAAATAATTCTGTATAACTATTATTCTCACTGACAAATGAGCCTTGTGGAAAATTGAACAGGTAGGAAACTTTTGGTCTGGAAGAAAACAGATTAAAAATGTTTGAAGACTTTGCCCTACCTGTCATTCATTATCTATTGTTTTCTATAGTCAAAAATCTTTGTCCATAAAGATGTTATTCAAAGGTGATTCCAACTAGATGTGCAGTATTACTTACAGCAACTTTTCAGCATTTATGTTTGATTTACCAATGATGCAAATATTCATCTAAGGATGGATCTTAACTTAGTGAATGTCTGGAACTGGTTTAGGTGATAATGCTATTCAAATTTTTTAAGCACTTCTGTATATACTACATATGTTGATAATTATTTCATTTGATTCATTTCCTCCTATAAGTTATTCCTACTTTGATGCTAAGTAAAAATGTGATTATCAATGCCAGGAAAAGCTGGAGAATCTCAAATGTCTATAGCAGAAAATTTGGAGAAGTTATTTTGATGTCAGTCAATAGAAGCTCAATTGTATAATTTTTTCTGTAAATTTTAAGACAACTACATATTTTTATAATTCATCTTTGCTCTATTCACATTTTATACTAATTTGTAAATTTTCAAAATATTGGTTGGATTTTTCCCATTATCAGTGAAGACCAAATTGCTATCATTTTGTTAGAGACAAGTCACACTATATCTGGCCATGTCTGATTAGACTGATTCAAGCTCTAAATATTCTATCACAGGTTGGGCACAAATAGTCCATCTGAACATCTGGAGTGGATACTGTAAACTTTCATATCTCACCTTTCCTTTGAGCTATTTCCATTCTTTTTTTTTCAAGTTTTCATCTCTTTTCATTGACTTTCTTCCAAATTTACAATGTGTATTCTCTTTGACTTTTCTTTCAACTCTAAAATCTCAGACCTTGGGATCCTGCAATTCTGTAGAATAAATAATGCAATTCCTTCATTTTTGCAATTGAAGAAACTGAAGTACAGTAGAGTTAAAGATCCAAGATCATAAATGTAGTTGGTGAAAAGGCAGAAATAGTCCTATATAATCTGATTTCCCCCAGTACAATCCACTTTCCATTATATCATAGCTTTGGCTACCTTTATTGTACAAATCCATTTTATCTTCTCTCAGAAAGCCATCCAAACTAGTTCTCTCTTTTGTGTTGTTTTTGAATTTTGCAAAGCAAAGAGATTAAGTGACTAGCCCAAGGTCACACAGCTATGTAATTATTAAGTGTCTGAGCTCAGATTTGAACTCAGGTTCTCTTGACCCCAGGACCAACACTTTATCAACTGAGCCACCTGTCCACTGCCCCCCAAACTATTGATGCAAAACAGCATGATATGTGACACAGAATAGGCAAGAAATAAATATTTATTAAATTGAATTGAACAAACCTTTATTATATTTTATTATATATACCTTTGTTGTGTTTTGATAAGTAACAAACATTATTAAATAAATCCGTATTATATGCTAGCTTTCTGAACTGGTCTGACTTTATAGAGATTGTATAATTGATGCTAAATGATTATCTATGTAAATATTTTTACATGGAGAAATAGTTCATCATATTTTATTCTTCCTTTTGATGCTTTTTTTTCCAACTTCCAAGAAAAATCAAATTTTCACTTTGGAGGTGTAGTGTAAGAAAGGTTACACATGGAGCTGTTAGAGCTGTGCCCTGAAACAACATTGTACTTCCTTGATTTAGAATTGTATAGATTCTACTTTTCTGCTTGGCCTTTCTTTTTCCACAGTAAACAGTGAGCATCTTCAACAAAAAATCTGTTTCATTTTTGTCTTGGTATTCTCATTACCAATAAAGTTCTTGAAATACATTAGAATATTTATAAATTCTGCTCACATCAAACTTAATTGATTTGAAAAAGATTGATGGTACCATGGACATAAAACTGTGAATATAAATAATAAACCATTTGGTTAATACCATCAGATCTAGGTAAAATTAGTTGCCTTTAAATTTATGTATTCCTTTACATTCAATTACACCATCCTGTTATACAAACAATAAGTCTTAGTTAAAATATGTCATAATAGAGATAGTGAGGAGAGTATGTAAGTTCATTTCAGGTAAATGCATTGAATGTAAAATGAATATTCTACTCAAACATTAAAATATTGTTGAGGTAACAATTCCTTTAGAAGTTATAAGAAAAGTGTATTTCAATCAAAATTCCATCTAAAATATTAATTTTCCATGTATAAGTCTATCAACATTGAAATCAGATAGATTAATATTTTATATCATGATAGTGACCATGAAGATATGCAGACTATACATGTGCAAAAATAGTTTGTCTGGACTGTGTATTTCAATATTTTTGTGTTCAGTCATAGAGGAACATCAAAAATTGCACGAATTTCATAACACATAACAACAAGATTAAATTTGTAATAGTCTTAACTATGACTCATCTACTCTGACTTAGTGCAACTAAAACAATGTAGATTCTGGAGCTAAGAGATTTATGTTCAAGTTCTGATCCTGTTCCATGCTGTCTTTGAGACTTTGATCCTTTCATCTCTGTAGACCTCTGTTCTACATCTTCAGTATTCTTTGTTTTTCCAAGGAATGGTAAATTGGTGGCCAGGAATAGTAGACTTATGCATGTTTACATCCTCTACTTTTATTGTTAATATCTGGGTAATAGCTTGATATTCAACTTCTTCTGTTCTTGGTAATGTGTTAGGAATGAAGATGTTATCAACCCATCCACAGAATAGACTGGGAAAAAAATTTGATGAGGGTTGCCTGGCTTCATTAATATTTAGAATATCATTATCACCAGTCAATACCTTGGGTGTTTAATGAGTAGACAATAGTCTGACGGTAGTCAGTCAGTTAGGTTACAAGAATTCATAAGTGCTTACTATATTCCAGGAATGGTGAAAGGCAAAAAAAAAAAAAAAAAAAAGAACATTTTATTTACAAACAAGATATGTTACAAATCTCAAATGTCCTTCCAGGCTCTGTGTTTCTACCATTTTCTGTAGAAAAGGTTTTACTTTTTTCTATTCTCCCATAGTTGGAAGAAGTTGTCTCACCTTTTCTGTTTTTGCCTTTGTCTCTGACTCTATCTCTATTTATATGAATTTATAACCACATCAGGTCACCAAAGTGAACAATCTCTAGTGTGTTGGAACAATGTAATTAAGGGAAGTCGGCAAGCTGAATCTATAACTTTGGGATAAGGATTGGCTCTAAGGGTTGGGTCAGGAAGCCTGGGACTCAAAGCAAGGCTGGGAGTGGCCCCAGCTGGACAAGATATCACCACTCCCTATCATATTTTCCTACTTGGTACCTAACTGTGATCCCGGGAGCCTTGGAAAGCCTCCCAGTTTAGGTGACTTTTAGTATATTTGAATTTTAGGAAGTGTACAACAAAGAGAGCAGCATAGGCCCAAGGATGGTAAACTGACATTGTTCTAATGTTAAAGGTGTTGCTAATTGTGTCAAACTGCTGTGTCACTCAAAGGTGGATGGTCTGAGAAGAAAGATTGTACTTAGGACTAGTCCATCAAGAGACAGGTTTGGATTTATCAGGCTGTTGCCCAATATAGCATGCTGGTGCTTGCCTGATGCTGATGATGCTCTGTGGGACCTTTGCTCATAGAGGAGAAAGTCAAATAAATTTGAGACCAAGGGATTCCTGCAGTTTCCAAACCATGTCTAATAGTCATATTTTCTATCGATCCATTCATGTGATGGAACAATTCTGGTAAAGCCAAGTGAGATGTCTTGTTCAGCACACCTCTCACTATAATAAACATAATTGTGGAACTCATGCTTCCAAACACTTTGTTGGTCAGTGTGGTCCTCTTCAATACCAGAGTACTATTATTATTATTATTATCAATCTATGAAATATATCAAATGTATATTATTTTTTCTATATTATTATAATAAGAGAGACAACATTTAAACAACTGTACATATAAGGTTTATACAGGTTAAATGGGAGATAATATAAGAGGTGGGGCAACTAGATGGTCCAGCAAATTAGAGTGCTGGGTCTAATGCCCAGAGACCTCATTATTGGCTCAAATCTGGCTTCAAACATTTACTAATTGGCTGATCCTGGGCAAGTATTTTAATCCTTTTTACCTCAATTTCCTCATCTATAAAAAATAATGAAGAAGGAAGTGTCAAATAATTCCAATATCCTTGCAAGAAAATTCCAAGTGATATCACAAAGCATCAGATGCCACTGAACGACTAAACAATAACATGCACAAAGGGAAACCACTGGTAGTGGGGAGGAGTGAGAAAAACTCTATAGAGAAGATGTGATTTAAGGTGAATCTTTAAGGAAGTCAGGAAAGCCAGGAGACAAAGATGAGACAGAACCATCTGGAACTGGGTGACGAGAGTTGGGAATAGAACATCATATTCAAGTAAGCCAGACTAGCTGGATTGGAGAGGATGTGGAAGAACATAAGGGATAGCAAGACTAGAATGGTAGGAAGGAGCCAAGTTGTTAAATAATTTTAAAGTCAAACAGAGAATTTCATTTGATCTTGGATGTAACAGGAAGCAAGAATCTGAATACAAGAAAAGGAGAGACTTGATAGAGGAAGACAATGCAGAAGCTTATTACTATAGTCCAGGAAAGCGATGATGAGAGTCCGCACCAAGATGGTGGCAATATCAGAGAAGGAAATGTACAATGGAAAATAGAGTGCACACAAGACTTGATCACAGGCATGTGGGGTGAGTATGAGGAAGGAAGTGGCCTAGGAGACTAAGAAGAGAGTGATCCCTCAGTGGTAATAGGGACGTTATTAAAAGGGAAGGATTTATGGTCAAAGATAATGACTTTTGTTTGGACACTTTGACTTTGAAATGTACAAGGCATTTAGTTTGAGATGTTTAAAATGTTGTTGATAATATGAGACTAAGGGTCAGAAAAGAGATTAATGGTAATTATATAAATTTGGGAGTAATTCAAAGTTGAGATTTTACAAAGTGTAATTTTTATAGGACAAAGGGACACTGGATTTGAGTGCATAAGATACTTTAAGATAGAATTAATTCACATGGCTCAAGATAAGGTAATGAAAACAGTGTAGCCCAGTGGTGTCACAATCAAATAGAAATGAAGGTCACTAAAATATATCTAAAGATTTCTATAGATTGCATATTGCCATATAAAAAAAAAAACTACATATTCACATTATTTAAGTTCTGCCATATTTTATTTATTTGGTCAAACATTTTTTAATTATATTTTGGCATAGCTTAGGTGGTATTTAGGTATGTTGTGTGCTGCAATGTGGCCAGAGGCCTGTTGGAGTTAATGTAGTAATGATGACCTGGGAAAGAGAAATGGAAGTAAAACAAATTATTTCCACATCAAGGTATTTGAGAGTTCATCAATCAGAAGTAAAGTAGTTGTTGGTGATGGCAAGATCCAGGCTATGACCATCTCCTTAAGTAGTTAAGTAGACTGTAGCAGTGGTTCTTGATAATTGAATAGGATGAGGAATTAGAAGGTTAGGTCATTTAAATGATAAACATTGGAGTTTAATGTGATCCTCAAAGTAAAGAGAAGCATAACTTTAATTGAACGTTTTCTGCTGAAAACAAGTCTACATTGACTTCTTTCAAACTTCTCCCAAAGGCTCTTGATTGTGTTATCTGGAACCAAGTGGCACTCCTTTTCCACCTGGCAGCTCCTCAAAAATGTGAAGAATACTTTACTTGAGTATTTTATTATTTTCCTTCCTCTAAGTGTTCTTTTGTTCAACTAATATTCATGACACATCTCATTGTGTTTCACCATCTTGGACGATCTATGGACAACCTCTCACTTATTGAAATAATCATTAAACTGAAGCATCCAAAAATATAAGGTAATATTCCAGATGTGGAGGGCATTGTAAAGTGGAATTATTTCCTCTCTATTCCTAAAGCAGATCTATAGCTCTCTTGCTGTAACTTAAGTTTTCATTAATTTTATTTTTGGTTGTCATACCATACACATTGCTCTTGTAATCCACTGAACCCTCAGGTAGTCTTTCCCCAACATTTTTCAGTCTAACTATAATTTTACAGTCTTGTACTCTCTTGAGATATTTATTTTTTCTACCCTAAAGTAAGATATGATACTTAAGTCCTAATGAATTTCAGTTTTTTGAACTCACTCAAATGTCTTAGTCTCTCCAGATCCTTTTGCATCCTTTTGTTCATTGTTAGCCAATAAGTCATTCTTCTTGAAAGAAGAGAAACACAATTGCTAAAAACAATGGGCTAGTCACATTCTGGGAATAAAAAGAAACCAAAAAGGAGTTGTTTTCTTTATTGACCATACACCATGATAATATAAATGATTCCCCTAATACGCTAGGCAGACTCATGTTCAACAATTTGTGAGAAAAAAATGGATAAAAGACACAAGAATGGAGAGGAATGCATTTATTGCAATCAACATCCAAATTTACTGAAATCATTGTGCATGAATTCTGAGAAGCATTTTGTCTTAGAGGGTGCTTAATTGACCTTAGAGACAAAGTCACTTTACTTCCAAATGATTTAGACAACTTTCTAATAATATAAATTATAAAAATAATACCATCTGCATTGATAAAAGAAATATTCTATACCAATGACTTAAAAGGTTCAGTCTGATCTCTATCATCTTCATATTTTCATATATGTGTGTGACATGCCATTTCCCCCCACCCCAGATAAAATGTAAGATCCTTAGAGGTAACATGTATTATTTTTGTATCTTTACCCTAATAATCTTTCCCAGTTCCTGACTGTTAGTAGAATCTAATAGCTGTTTGATGGATTGCTTGTCTGCATTTTGATAAATACATGAATTCATTGACATTTCAAAGTGAATTTTTATACAATTATCTTCCTTGAGCTCTCTTACTTGAATCCTATTGCAAAATTTGTGTTCTGATTATGCTAAAGCTCTGTTATCACTTCACATTTGACTTTATTAATTTTCTTCAACATAAGAAAGACACTGGTCAAGAAATATGAAAGATGAAACTAATTGATTGAACCTCACCAAGGTTTGCTTAAAGTTTGCACTCAGGGCTGGCCTCCCTACAAGTCTGATTTCCATGCCTCAGCTTAAAGATATCTGGAAGGACTGGTTGTGAAGTCTAACTGATTTTCTCCAGTTCATTCATCAAAGTGCCTTTGATGACTTAGAATTATGTTTTGGTTTTCAGGTGGAACACTCAGAATGGTTCATGATCCCCTGGTGACATTTATTTCCAAATCCTGAGTAGGAGACAGGATGAAAGCAGTCTGAGTTAAGACACTAGCAAAAATAAAATTGGTAAAATATTCTACCTCAGTCTTTTATTAATTCACTGTCTAACTTTCAGAACAAAACATTAGTTTTGCATCTAAGTTTTATAACCTGTTGCAGGAACAGATGTACAGAATTTTTTTCCAAACTCAGGAAATATAATTCAATTGATACCATTCAAATCATATGACCAAAAACAAACAAATGAAGAAAAACAAAAGTAGTGCTTGGGGTCATGGCAATGGTTATTGAAACTGTACTACTTTTTAAAAGATATTTGAAAAATAAGCTGTGCTTGAGTACACTTACACAATAGACAACCTGAAATAAATATGCATAAGTTAAGTAAAATGGAATTTAGTAATGAATAAGTGGGGGCGGCTAGGTGGCGCAGTATATAGAGCACCAGCCCTGGAGTCAGGAGTACCTGATTACAAATCCGACCTCAGAAACTTAATAATTATCTAACTGTATGGCTTTGGGCAAGCCACTTAACCCCACTGTCTTGCAAAAACCTAAAAAAAAAAGTATTGAATAAATGAATGAATTGGTGAATATTCACCAACTTCTTACTTTATGTAAATTATCAATATCCATTTATGTTATACATGATGCTATGTGGCAGACATTGAAGTTAAAAAAGAAGAAAAAAGAATAATAGCAACAACAAATATTTCTTGATTTTTAGGATTGCATTTTAATCGTGCACATTATATGGTAAAAGGAGCCTTGAGCTATTTGGGTCTGAGTCAAAAGGATTATGAGTTTAGACAAAGGAAAAGTCAATTGTCAAGGCCTTTTCAATAGCAATGATTGAATTACTACTTCCATTGGCTAAACCTTGTGTCATAGAAGACTGTATAGAATGTGAAGCATGGCAATTCTCTTAAATTTGTATTGAGTGAACGTGTGGCATGATCCTTAGGGGCATAGTTTGGAAATTGTTGATCATTTTGTGGAGAAATGAGTCAGTGGTAGGGTTGATGGAAAATGTACACATTTCCTGGGAATGGGCAGCTAGGTGACACAGTGGATAAAGGTCTGACCCTGGAGTCAGGAAGACCCAATTAGAATCTGGTCTCAGACACTTGAATCTTACTAGCTGTGTGATCTTGGACAAATCACTTAACCCTGACTGCCTCACACCCAGGGTCATCTCCATTTGTCCTGATTCACATCTGACTACTGGCTCCAGATGGTTCAGGAAGAGAGAGTGAGGCTGATGACAACACAGCCCCTCCCTCAAACAAATCCAATGTATTTGTCAAGGCAACATCTCCCTGATGTTGTGATCTTCAAAAATGAAGGACAAACATTATTTCCTGAGAGATGATGATAAAGAATAACACTGAAACATGGAATTTCAGCCTTTATTAAAATAATGTTGGCCAATGGATTAAAATTAGTTCCTTCTTTAGCATAAAATAAGTAATTTATAAAGAGAAAACCTATATTCTTTGTTTAATCTTGTATGTCCCACATCACTACGTCTTAACTGAAAGAAGGGGTGTCTATTATATCTTTTTACATCTCATCTCCTAACTTTCTCAGCTGAAACCTTATTCTCCATATTAGTCTCACTTGTCATGACATTTCCTAACACATTGAAAACTGGTTTCTACAGTTTTCCTAAAGACATCAGATATTTGCTGATATTAGCAAGTGTCAGAGTTAACGATCAACTGTTATTCTGATCAAAGATCAAGGAATTAAAAATATGATAAAGTTACACTATTTTATTCCATCTAGATAAAGTCATGGTTGCATGTCATGGTAAGGATAAAGAATTATTGTCAATAATACAAATATTCCATTTGTGCATCAAAAGTCCCCAAGGCAAAGTTTGGGATTGTGGCAAACCAATTAAGGCAATGCATGAAGTATTCTGATTAGCTTCTGGTAGAAGTTGCTCTAGGAGCCACTTGTCAGATTTGTGTGTGTGTGTGTGTGTGTGTGTGTGTGTGTGTGTGTGTGTGTGTGTGTGTTAAAGTAATTCAGGCATGTTTGGTTCCCAAAGACCAGATTTACCAACTGGTATATTTGAAGTTAGATGTCATATGGAGATATTAAGGTTCCTAAACATATCAAACAGTTGATCTAGAAAGAAACTGAATAATTCCCTTTAATATTTTTGTCAAAGGTATTCTTGAAATGGGATTGACCAACAACTAAGGAGAATTTGTGATTTCATAAAAAATCATAGCTTTTGAGAGTTGAGAAAACTCAATATGGAAACATGGAATGACTTCCATAACCTTCTGCTATAGGCCAAAAGAAGTCTCACCTTAACAAGTGATTGTCCAGGTTTCTCTTGAAGACCACCAAGGATCATGGGAAGCCACTACCTCCTGAGGCTATTCATTTCAAATCTGCTCATCGAGTATATTAAAATTTAACTTCAGACAAAAATAATATTTTTTATATTTCTCTTCTACTCATCTGTAAAATGACATGATTTGACTAAATGACTCCTCAATGTTTTTTGTAGTACTATGATCCCATTCTAAACACCTTCTGATGAGACCATTCCTAAATGATTCAAATTGATACTTGTGGTTCATTTCTTAATATAGAAGAAAATAAAAATGTTTAATAATTTCAGAGAGGAAGACTTAAAAAATCTTAATTGTTTATATATAATGCTTCCTATCTTTATCAGAGTTAAATGAACATAACTGTTTCTGTTATCATATCCTTAGAATGATAGCTGAGATGCTTCAATAGGAAGAAAACCTATTGTTAATATAGTTTATGAGGTAGTAGTTTCAATAAACACATTTAAACTCAAGGAAACCACTTGTTAAATACTGTAAAATCAGTCTAAATAATTCATCTAAAGAAATTATGAACACAGAAAATAAATGAATTTAAAATGTACACATTTCTGCATATTTTTAATTTTAAAAAGCAATGGTAGTGAAAATCATTTATGTTTTTTTAAAAAGGTCACAACATTAATATCATCAGGGTTCCAGCTCTGCAATCACTTCAAATCAATTTTTCATATATATGGGCTGAGAAGTAGACCTCTTTTGATGACACTGACTCATCAGAGACAAGTTAACTTGCAATTTTGCTGTGTTAATTGCCCCCTATGTAGCATCTAAACAGAAAACTGCTTATTTCCCCTATAGTCTAAAATTGATGGTCATTGCTATTATCTCAAATATACTGTTCTGATCAATTCTTTATCCTCCCCTTACACGTTACTTCCACTGCAACTATTTTTGTCTCATTGCTTGAAGTATCAGAAATCCCACTTCTGTATGTAAGCAAAACTTTGCAACTAAGCTGCTTTGGAGTTGTAATTTGTGAATGATAGATACACATGTTAGATACACATGTTAACCAGGTCTGGAAAAGACTGTTACAAAATGAGGGGCAACTACATGACAAAGTGGACAAAGCACCAGCCCTGAAGTCAGGAGGACCTGAGTTGAAATCTGGCCTCAGACACTTAATAATTACCTAGCTGTGTGACCATAGGCCAGTCACTTAACCCCATTTGCCTTGCAAAAACTTAAAAAAAAACTAAAAAAAAAAAAAAGAGTTACAAAATGAAGCAGCAACAAGGATGAGGTACCTTATGGTTTTGATCCCGAGCATTCTTCACTTGGGGTGTTGCCCAGTTTCATTAGCTTTAATAGCCTGAGATGGCAAGCAAGGGAAAGATGATAGTAGAAAGGGAAATTATAATGTTCTCCCTAGAAAGTATATATGTGGGTATATAAAAACATAAACATATATTTAGCATGAAATTTCAGTCACCCCAAATTTCAAGGACAAGGGAAGATAGAGAAGACGTCTTTGTGTTTCCTCTGCCCTCATCATCCAAGTCTTTGCTTTATGAGGACACATTACTCAGAACACTAGGTGTATGCACAAGATTCTAAATAGTTGTCTAGAAGGCAATAAATAGTTGTCAATATATGATGTGTCTGTGTGCAAATATGTAGACATATATATTAAAAGTAAAATTTTTTAATTGTCAATTTTAGAAAGAAAATTTGAAACTCTGCCAATCACAAAATCAATAATATAGAAAAAATACAAAATAAAATTTTATACATATGATGCAGAACAAATGATATTACGATTACATCATTGACCTTGATCTGATTTTTGCCTAAAATACCCACAATCATACCATAGCTCCTGTCAGTTTCTAAAGATTAATGATGTGTTTCCTCTCTGATATAATACTAACCCCAAAAAGCTTTGTCTACATGGTAAGAAATCTTGGAACCTAGTGAAATTTTGATCACTAACTTGTGAGTGGGTAAGAAAATATCCATAGCTGTTTTACTTCATAACAGAGAGGGGTGAAGTCCACTACATCTCTGACTCAGCTCCCATTCACGTAATTGGTCTCTCATCTACTTGCTGTGGATGTCTAACCTCACTTGAACATCTCTTTCTGTTTCCATAATCTTATTTCATGAGAAAATAAGACTATGCATTTATATATGGCAGATACTTTGGAAACTCTCGAGTACAATCACCTCATTTTATAGTCGAGGAAACTGAGGTAGAGAAAAAGTAAATTACTCTTTTCAGGATTATACTTGAGGAAATATTTGAAACTATGTCTTCCTAATGCCACGTTAAGTGCTCTAATTTACTGCATTTAAAAAATAAGACATGTTTTTTGATATTTAGTTGATATATTATTTAACAAATTCAAGTGGAGCAGACTTGAAGTCTGAATGGGTCGACAGAGGCATTCTTGCTTATTTCAGCCAAAGGCCATAATACAGTGTAGTTGTAGGGAAATAACGAGATTCCCAGTCCATATCAATAGTTTTTGTAGCACGTGTAGCTGCATTTATTGGCTGAAAACATAATTCCAATATTCCTTAAATGCAAAATTTTAAGTAGAATTCTGAAAGTTAAAACTTTAATTCAAGAAAAAAAAATACACTGATGTAATTTATCAACCCTGTACAACCTGTCTCAAAAGATAAATAAATAAAAATTAAAATTTTTCACTCAACACCAGTCTATAGAGATAATTAAAATAAACCACTAAAAAGCGTTTTTAAATTAATTTCCTATGTCAGGAGAGTTAACTTAGCAAATCTCAATTTCAATAGGTGTCAAATCATTTCAGCATTTTAATGTAGCTATTATCAGTTAGCCTTTTTCCAACTGAACTCCTGGAGAAACAAACTGAGGGATTCATTAAGGAGCAATTAATCACATTGTAGAAAAAAGCAAACAGTATCAGTTTGGCCTTCATGGTGTTTTCATTGCAAGAGAGTTTTGAATACTGCCCCAAAACAGGAAAATGAAAATAAGGGAAAAATTCATAACAGAAAAGAGCAAGATGTTCTTTTCAATTCATCACCAAGCAGGTGATCATACCAAAATATCAGTTCCATAATTAGATGTCAGAATTTGATGATGTTAAGTCAATGGCAATAAATTTAATCAAGAGAACAGAGGAGGGAATGTTGGTTAATACTCTTCTAATATCCAATGAAAACAGAAATCTACTTAGTTTCTATAGATCTCAGGATGCACTGGGATCCTGATTCTAAAGTTGTATATCAAATTGGCTACAACATATTCTCCCAGTACTTGTAAGTCACTTTCTCTCTCTCTCTCTCTCTCTCTCTCTCTCTCTCTCTCTCTCTCTCTCTCTCTCTCTCTCCATCCTTTCTAATTAACATAAAATTATTATTCCTTATGAGTGGAGTATCTCTTCATAAACACAGTAATGCCTCAGGAAAGAGGGAAGGGGCAGGGTTATGATTCTATTATAAAATATGCTGCTACTATAAAATATGATGCTATTATAAAAGTTCAGGTAGAGAAATACAAGGGATGAAATCATCATTTTGATGAGGCATTCCCTATAGAATGGGTAGCCCATATCTTCAATGATACTTATTTTTGCCAACTTTTGCAGAGGCCTTCACCTACCACTTACTTTCTCCTGTAATTGTGTTTCTCTTTATTTAAATTTAATTTTCTCTCAGTTTTAATCTGCTGACTTCTCTTTTCCAAGTAGGATCCTACCCTTCGGTTGCATTCATTGAAAGCTCCAACATAAAATACTGACTGTGTGACACTGGACAAGTCACTTCACCTTCTTATTGGTAAAGAGATGTGGAGGAGGAAATGGCAAACCACTCTAGTATCTTTGTAAGGAAAACCCCAAAATGGAGTCATAAAGAATCAGACATGACTTAAACAACTCAATAACCCATCACAAGAAAGACATTACTCTGAGTTTGGACAACTCCACACATAAGAGTATCTTCTTCCTTGACCAAATTACCATTAATCTATTTGAATTTTTCTTATTTTTATGGAATTTGAACATGATAGTTAATATTATAAACCTATATTTTTCCATCAAACATGATTTCATTTGATCATTAATTCATGAATTTTTTTGAATAAACATTTATTAAATGTCTGGTATGTGCCTGGTCCTATACTAACCATTGTGGCTGCAAAAAGGCAAAAGATAGTGTCTGTCCTCGAGGAACTTACAGTCGCATTGTGGAAATAATTGGCAAACAGAGATATAGAAAGCAAATAATACATAGGATAAATGGGGAGTAAATAAAAGAATAAAATACTAGAATTAAGAAGGATTAGGGAAGGCCTATTGTCAAAGGTGGAGTTTTCATTGGAACTTGAAGACACAAATCACTTTTCCACTACATTGTTATCTTGTGCTTTCAGTGTGTCTCTTTCTCTCTCCATCTCTCTCTCTCTCTCTCTCTCTCTCTCTCTCTCTCCCTCTCTCTCTCTCTCTCTCTCTCTCTCTCTCTCTATCTCTCCCCCTCCCTCCTTCCTCCCTCTCCATCTCTTTATCGTTGTTGCTGCTGTTGTTATTGTTATTGTTCTTTTTTCTCCTCCCCCTCCTCCTGCTTCTCCTTCTTCTCCCTCTCCCTCTCCCTCTCCCTCTTCCTCTTTCTTCTTCTTCTTCTTCTTCTTCTTCTTCTTCTTCTTCTTCTTCTTCTTCTTCTTCCTTCTTTTCTATTACATATCTATCTATAGATAGATCAGGGTCATACAGGTAGCAGTAGATAGATAGATGATAGATAGATAGATAGATAGATAGATAGATAGATAGATAGATAGATAGATAGAAGATAGATAAAAGTATAAAGATAGACAGCAGATAGACCTCCTCTCCTGGCCATTATTCTAAGTGCTCAGGATAACAGGTTGGGTTATTTTTGGCTATGATGGTTTAGAGTTCCTGCTCTCATTGGGCTTTGAATATGAATGGATTATAAGTTACAAGCATAGAAAACTGTAGTATTTGACAATTTCTTGATAGTATTGCAAAGCAAAGAACCAGAATAGGTTGGAGAAAAAAAACGTTTTAACTAATTATGAATGAGAGTTAGGGATTGGGGCAGGTTTCATGGAAAAGGTGGTATTTCAAATTTACATTGATGAATAGGAGATAATAAAAAGCAAAAAGCTATTCCCAGCAGAGGGCTCAGTATGAGGAAAGCCATGGATTTTTTTTGGCATATATGGAGACCATAGTATTCCATTTCTATTGGAGAAAAAGTATATGGAGTTTCAATTGGAGAAAAGTATATGGATCAAGTATTAAAAGCTAAGGCTGGAAAAGTATGATAGAATTCCTTCAGATTCTGACAAAGGGGTCTGAACTTAATTGAGAAAACATTAGACAGTCCCTGAACTTTTTGAAGAGCATAATATGACATGAAATTAAATTGTTTCTTTTTTTAATTTCTTAAGAAAGTGGAATGAAAGAAATTGGGATCAAAAGAAAATAACACAAAGAGCAGAGAGGATATGAAGTTTGGATTGCAGAATAGCAGTTCCCAGTTGTAGAACTTGAGAATTTGAAGGGTCTCCAGATGTCATTATTTCAAAACTTACTATTCCAGATTCTTTTCTCTCTTTGACATCACATTTCCAAGATCTTGCTTAAGGGTGACTTGACCTTTACCCTAATTCCTCTTTTTGATGCCTCAAATGGTCATATAGTTTTTCCAAACTTGAAACATAACTATGAATCTCTGACACTTCCATTGCATCCTTCAATCTATCAGAAGCCTAATTCACCTTCCATATGCCTTTCTCAGTGTGACTAATAATTAAGATATTTGTATTAAGCCTTGTAATTGGTTCTTAGGACCCAGAGGCATAAATAAATGTTAATTTGGAGGGTTTAGGAAAACAGTAGAAGAGACAGGGCAATGATGGTGAAGACCTTGTGTAGCAAATAGTGTTTGAATTAAACCTTGCAGTCAGTCAATGAGGAGAAAAGGCATAAAGATTAAGTTTTGTTCCACGAACTGAACTGTACATTGAAAATATTGTTTCATTTTATTCTTGCAACCATTTATGAGAAAAGTGTTCATATGTTCATCATTTCACAGTTGGGTTAAGTGAGATAGACTCCAATTAAGTGACTTGCCTAGGTGTGGGTAGCAAGTAAGAGAGGTTTGATTTAAACTCAGATTTTCACGAATCCAGATACATTTTTCTATATACTGGTTACTTTGTTGACTCAATAAGAGTTTTTAAAATACTTTTAGGGTTACGCATATTGTGTCAAGCACTGGAGATAGAAAGAATGATGAAATATAAATAGTTCAATTGAAACGTCATTACCAGCACTATGATGATTACAAAAAAACCCTACTCCTCCATCAAAGAAATGATTCTTTGGAGGGAGATATGTAAACTTTAGAGAAAAATACATCCAAAGTCACCTTCAGAGGGTTGCACTAATTGGGCTCAGAGAGAGGGACAGGGCAAGAGAGGGAAGACTTCTTGCCTTGGGTAGGATTTAAGCTGAATCTTCCAGGAATTCAGGATGGCAAGGAAAGAACTGAGGAGGAAGAGAATTCCAATAATGACCTCTAGTACAATAATATAATCAGATGAGGAGAACTTCATGAAATAGTGAGTATAAATAGGTCAGTGTGACTTAGTGTTTGGTGTGTGACATGCAATAACATAGATGAAAAGGTAGACTAGAACAGGGCATGAAGAGATTTAAATGTCAAACAGAAGAGTCTATAATTGGTTCAGGAGTTAAAAGGAAATCAATATACCCTATTGGGAACTTGTGGAACAAATTCAGACTTAATCTTTAGAACACTTTAAATAAACTCCTTAGCAATCTAGAGGAAGATGGAGTGGGGCAAGACTTGAGGCAGAGAGATCATTTAAAGATTGCTTAAATAGTCTTGGGAGAATTAGATGCAAGAATGAATTAGGTTAGTAACTTTGTGAGTGGAAAGAAAGGGGATACAGAGGAGAGATATAAATTTATGCAGAAAGTTTTGATTATAGTCACCAATGAGTTTCAATATTCCTGAAGCAATTAGAATATTCAAAACCAAAAAATCACCAAAAAAAAAAAACCCAAGTTGATATGTGACCAACTTCCTTGTCTGAAATAACACAAGGAGTATCTATGAATAAGGACGTTTTATACAAAAGAACATGAGTCAACCTCTCCTCAACCATTAATCCAAAGAGAGTCATCCAACTGGAATAGAACACTGAAATGGAACCAAATATGGACAAACTTTTAAGTGTTTTAACTTTAATTTGTTCAGAAGATGTGATTTCATAGCTCAGACAAACATTTTCTATGAGTATTTCATCTTCTATAAGGCATGTTTCCTTAGAAAGTATATTTAAACAACCTAATAAATAAGAATCAAAATTGATGATGAAGATGCAAAATTCCAGGAGAGAGTGGTGATGCTCAGAAATAGAAACTGAAGATGCTCAAGAATAAGAAGGAATAATAATTCTTTAAGGACAGTTATAGGGTGGCTAGGTGGCACAGTGGATAGAGCATCGGCCTTGGAGTCAGGAGTACCTGGGTTCAAATCCGACCTCAGACACTTAATAATGACCTAGCCGTGTGGCCTTGCGCAAGCCACTTAACCCCATTGCCTTCAAAAAAATCTAATAAAAAAAAGTACAGTTATAGAAAGCATTGAATATAATAGCAAACAGACTGTGCAAGCATGCATGACCCAACTTCAAGGACATTACTGGGAAAACATAAGTCATAACTAAGAAAGAATAGATGAATTGTATGAAAAATTGAAGAAATATGAGATTTCTAAGCGGTTTAGTGAAATTTCTACTCGCTAGAATGAAAAATCCCAATGAAGCAAAATGCTTCTTTTGAAAAGGATGAAGTTGGAGGTAGATTTCATGAGGAGAAAGAACCTTTTTGATTTGAGGAGTAAAAAATAATCATCGATAGTCAGAAATTATGATCACAAATAAGCAGATGTTAACATTTTATCAGAAAGATCATTATGTCTGGAGCATATGATGAGAATTAGCACAGCATTATGAAGCTTAATATTTCCTGGGAAAAGAGGCAATATTTTCAAAAACCAAAGAAGATTCAATTATCTTCCTGGAATAGCTGAGAACTTCATATTGGATGAGTTCCCAATAAGGTTCATGAATGGACAGCCCTTTGACATCCCCCTACTGTGGCTATTTGATGTGTCCAGGGAGTTTGACAAGAACTTGAAGGAAATACTAAATGCTGGTTTTCACTGTGCTGAACCCCAAAGTACAGGGTGTCTTCTTTTCTCAACATCATGTTTGGTCGACCATTTGTCATTAGTAGAGGTCAGTGCACTTGAGGATGCATCGTATTACTTATCACAGTGGCAGGTGTCTATAGGACAGATGACCCTAGGCTATGACTTTGGCCTTGTTCTAGACACTGAGGGCTTAAAAGCCAGTGAAGTGAATACTGGAGGATAGTTATAAGCATATAAACAATTTTACTACTCTCTAGTCAGAGCTGTTAAAGACATCACCATTGCAGTTGTAGTCATGGAAAATGATACAAAGATTAATTAGGTGCTACAGATTGTGAGAAAGAGAGAACACTGTATATAGGAACAATTTCCTTAAGCAGTTGGATGAAATGACAAAAAGATGAAGTCAAAATGGAAATAATCAATGAGAGATTGAACTTTTTTTTTCTTTTTTTTTAGGTTTTTTTTTTTTGCAAGGTAAATGGGGTTAAGTGGCTTGCCCAAGGCCACATGGCTAGGAAATTATTAAGTGTCTGAGACCGGATTTGAACCCAGGTACTCCTGACTCCAAGGCCAGTGCTTTATCCACTATGCCACCTAGCCGCCCCAAGAGATTGAACTTTGGTGACATCATAGATTATACCAGATACTTCCCTGATTTCTGATTTGTGGCATGGAGTTCTTCCTGTAGTTGCTGGGATTTGAAATATCATGAGAAAATGGCTGAGATTAAAGTACATTTGATAGATCACAATCATTCTTTTTTTCTTATGAATATATCTAAAGACATCTTTAATTTTATTGAATGCTAACGGAGATTGAAACATGAAAACTCCATCTTTAGCTTCAGAAACAAGTTTGGACTGACACATCCACTTGTCCTCAGAATAGGCAGAATGGGAATGGGAATTATGTAAGAAAATGCAAGCCTGCAAATCCAGTCTCAGACATTTAATAATTTCGTAATTTTGTGACCTTGAGCAAATCACTTAACCCCATTGTCTTGTAAAATCCAAAAAAAGCAAAAAGGAAAAAGTGTCTGTTGAAATGCAGTTTGAATTAAAGAAGAATATGGAGATTTGAGACAATCACAAAAAGTGATTGAAAGAAGCATTATAAATAAAATAGTATATTGTAAATATATTCTGTATTTTGACCATTTAAATGGCCAAAAATTTAATTCAGATTCCCCATTGTTTGAGAATGAAATTCATGAATTATTTAATAAATGAAATAGTTATTTGACAACAAGATAATGAATTAGTGGGGGGGGGGGTATACATTCTATAGGAAAGAATTACTTAGCCTAATCACTGAACTTCCCTTTGGAATTTTTCCTTTTGTACTTCAAACTCCTACAAACCAAAAAGTAAATTTCAAGCTTCAAATTTTTAAGAAATTCCAATAAATGAATGAAGATTTTAACCACAGAATTGGTACTTGACTCTGATTAATGAGAATGAAACCACAGTTTGACCACTTTTAAGAAAATTTACTTAAAGAAGGGTAGGATTCATAAAAGCCCAAATTTTCTGTGAGCTCGGTATCAAATGAGCCCTGATGAATAATTTTCATCGGTGACTTGGATGTGAAAATGTTAACCATGTTCTCAGAGGTAATGAATTGTTAAAATGAGAAGGATTTTATAGCTATGTGAAATATACCAGAAAATATCAATAATTTATTAAGAATTAGATCTTGAGTGACTTTTTTTAATCTAAGTATGGCCAAAAGGGTGAATTGGGAAAATTGGGATAAAACGCTTACTCTAACAGTTAAAACAATTTAGTAAACTTTAAATATTTATATAAAAAGAGATAATATATTATTTTTTGGGTGAAGGGGGTGACAATTTCTGTATTGTACTTAAGAATGACATGCTCCTTTCCCAGGATGCCTTAGGGAGGGAATCAACTTTATAACAAATTCAACACATGTGGATTTTCTGGCTTTATTTTCAACATCCTTACTGACTTTGAAATTCAAATACTAGATTAGTTTAGTGACATGGAAATGAGAGATAAAATTCTTCTCTTCCAAGAAAAGATGAAATCTTTGAGTATTTATTTGAATGTAGGAACTAATGCATCCCTCATGAAACCGGAGTCATTGATCATATTGTACATTTTGTACAAGTGCAGGGTTTGAGGAAATACTATTTTATAATCAATTTCAAATTTATTTAAGGGTAGCAAAATATTGTATATTTTCCTTCCCATCTTATTTGAATAATAAAGTCAATTAAGAATGTCTTTTTGGAGTTATATAGAATAAGAAATAAGAAATAGAATTTAAAATTTGGAAAGATATGTTAGAGGGATCCATTCCAGCTCACACCTGAATAGTAATCCCTTCAAAAATATTTTTAGCTTCTATGCAAAAACTGATAGTAAAGGGAAACTTATTACTCCACAAGACAATGATTCCACTTTTCAAAGCATTTTTCACTTTTCAGAAAAGCAAAACAGACTAAACCATATAGTTGAATATAGAAGACCCTGTAATAGTAATGCTTTTGAAATTCCCCAATGACAGAAACCCCTAAAAAGTTTATTTAAAGTAAGAACTTAATAAATACTCTCCTCATTCTTGTATTTCAATGAAGCCTGATCATATGTGCAAGGAACACCTGAGACTAACAAACAGCAGTGGTTTTAATGTACCCATTGCTTTGCTCATTATCAGAGAATCAAAACCAAGAGAGGTGAAAATTCTTACTGGATAAAATGTAAATTCATGATCTCTCTCCCAAGTCATCCCATGAGCCCAGGGCAAAATAGTCAACAATTATTTCATAAATGTGCCAAAATTCAGGATTTCCCAGATATATAACAATGTTTATATAGAGCAAATTGAACACCAATCCAACTAGAATTTATGGAAAGTTTTAAATAGTTTTTTTAATGTGAATAAAATGACAATGTTAGAAAGAAAAAAATGGCAAAGAAAATTAGAACCATGAAGGAAAAATATAACCGGAAAAAGAAGAATTTTATCTAAGATAAGATATATATATATATATATATATATATATATATATATATATATATATACATGTATATAACCTTACCCAAGCAATAAAGTATGAGATAACTAGAATGAACCAAATAAAAGCAATGTCATCAGGAAATAAGACATATTCCAAAGACAGAAGCAGAAATAAAATAAAAGCTAAGGTAGCTTATAGCATACACAATTGATTGGAAAAACAGGTTGAGTTGAAAAAAAGTAAAGATCATTCAACTGCCTCAAATTCAGATTAAGAAAAAAAGGTGAGACACTGTGCTTCAGGAAATCTACCCAGCATTCTTACAATCAGAGGACAAAGTAGAAACGGACTGAATCTGCCTGGCATCTCCAAAAAATCATCCAAAATAAAAATTTATATGAATTTTTAGGCAAAATCCAAAGTTTCTGGGTAAAAGAAAAACTATTACTAACTTCCAAAAAGACAGAATTCAAGTGCAGAAGAATGATAGACAGAATCAAACATGAATTAGCAGCTGCACATTTTAGGGAAGGAAGAAGCTGTGATAAAAATTTCCAGAAGCAAAAGATTATGAACTTTCAGCAACAAATAATTTAAGCAGTAAAACTGAATATTATCCTAAAGCAGAAAAAAAAGAATGAACCTTCAATGAAATAAAGGGATTCTGAGCATTCTTGAACAAAAAAAATCAAAGCTTCATTAAAAAGTACAACTATCACTCTCTCTCTCTTTGTGTTGCTCTCTCTCTGTTTATCTCTCTCTCCCTCCCTCCCTCCCTTCCTTTCTCTCCCCTCCCTCTCCTTTCTTTTAAGGACCAAGTCATTGTGTCCACATGTGTATTTCACACTTAAAAAATTGATATATAATTGTGAGCAGTTTTTGTCATTATGGATCATGAATTGGAATTGGAATGAGGAGACCTGAATTTATTAGAATCCTACCTTAATAGCTATGCAAACCTTGGCATGTCATTTAATTTCTCTGCTCTGTAGTTTTCTTTTCTGTAAATAAAGGGATGGGATAATTTTTGAAGTCCTTTCAATTTTAAATCTATGATTCTACACTAGATTAATTAAACCTCCATTAAAGTTATTCCAGTGTTGTCAACCTGGGTATTCTGTTAGATTTGTTTTAAGTGTGGGCTTGAGAGAATTGAGACTTCTTTCCAAGGACCAGCCTAGCTAAATCCCCAGAAATAATTAACTTGAAAGGTCATGAATATTGTAGACATAAACTTCCCCAGACCATATATTAATTTCTGGTGGGGCTATGATCAGGAAGGATACTCGAAGTATACTGACTGAAACAGAAATGTACATAGGAGAAATAAAGGTTTATTTGTGACAGTATATCTAAAATGAGCAATGAGAAAATAAAGGTGACCAGTTTCTGAGAGATTCCTCCCTGTGGAAGGATGAGTATAATTCAGGGCATTGAAGATTCACTTTTAAAGGAGAAAGTAATGTGGAAGTGGCATTGACCTGCTCTATGTTGTAGGGGCACAGATCCTTTGAGGTCAATTAATTCATTTTTATGATGCACTTACTAGAAACCTTCCCTAAATAGTGTAGAACAGGAAATTCACTACTTTGCTCTGGAACTAAAGGTTCTTCCTGTCATTAGAAAAGGCAAGTCCCCTTCTGAGGAGACCTCATAGTGATCCCCAAGTGCCCGGGCTGTGTCCCTGGAAGCAAACTTTGGAGCAAGAAGGTAACCTGAGATCCAACTGCTACTCTAACCTTGACCACTGGGGATCTTGTCCAGGTGAACCCTTGTCTGTGCCTCCAGCAACCTTGGTTGGAAAACAATGTGCAGATACAGAAAGAACAAAGTAATGATGTCCAGAGAGTTTCTGGTCCAGCCTGCAGAACCATCTAGTCTTGCCTGGATGGAACTAGGCATTCTGGGCATTGATGGGGGGGGGGGCTGGGAATTGATAGAGTACATGTTACTTTCTATCCAGGTTCCCTAACATTCCTATAGAACTCCTACAGTTGAGTATTCTTTTTGGAAGAAAAGTTGTACATGTCCCTTTAATCTTTCCTCTTTCTTCTTCCTTTCCACTTCTTCCCCTCCTTCCAAATACTCCCTCCTTCTCCTTTTCCCCCCTATAATTGCTCTCCTTCATTCTTTCCCATTGCCTTTTCTCTTTCTCCTTTCTCCATGTTCCTCTTTTCCCTTCTCTTTCCCCTTTCTCAGTCCTTCTTTTTAATGTCCCTTTCTCCTACTCTCCATCTTACCACTCCTTTTTTCTTCCCTCTCCTCCTCCTCTTCCCCCCCCCTTCTGTTTCCCTCTTTCTCTTCCTCCTTTATCTCCAATCCTGGACTCTGCTATCTTTCAGATTTAAAGATAGGACCAGACTAAGGTGAGAGAGTGAGGTTGGAAACTGGGCATATCAGAGGAATGTGACAGCCACTTTGTTTTGGGACTATGCTTTCCCTTAAAACAACCAATAAATTTTTGTGAAAGAATAATGGAAAAGTTGAAGAGTTTGAGGAATTATTTTCATATTCCAATTGGCTATTTACATTTTTGTGAAATTAGACAAATCATTAACTATGCTTGCAGAAAATGGAGGATGAATTTAAAAAAATATGGCAAACATTTGCTGAGGTTAGTGAAATTCATAATGATCTGATACTGATAAAGACAGCTAAGAATAAGTGATCAAATAAAAATGTTTCTTTTCCTTTTTCTTTTTAAAAGTTATATTGGAAATAAAAAAGGAGGGAATTCTGTTAGGTGGGATATATCACCAATGTTAGCAAAAACACTCAATTCAGCTCTTTTTGTTTCTCTGACAGGGGCAATGATTTTTAGATTGGAAAGGATAGGAGAAGAAAATGACTAGAGTTGCCTGACTCTTCCTAACTCCATTTGGGATTTTTTCCCCCAAAGATACTGAGTGATGCCATTTCCTTTTCAACTCATTTTAACAGCTGAGGAAACTGAGGCAAACACAGTAAGTGACTTGCCCAAGGAAACATAGCTGATTGGTATCTGAGTTCAGATTTGAACTAAGGCAATTTTGTCTCAAAGCCCAGCGCTCTATCCACTTTGTAGTCTACTTCACCCAGGGGATTGAAAATGAATATAAATCAGTAAACTCCATGATTTAGATGCTTTTGATAATTTATCTCTCTCATTTTCCATGGAGATCTCATCTAGAGCATTACTTCTCTGTCATGTTTTTCAATTTATATTCAAGGTTCAGAAAACATATTATATTGGTCAATAGATCAGGAAAACACCTTTTCCATAGAGGAGTGCAAGGAAAGGATCTAACAATGGGATATACTGACCCTGGGAGGAGTGAAGGGTAAAGATAAGGAAAGTAAAGCAAAACAAAACCAAAAGCTGGGAAACAACCCCATGGCTCTAAATTAGAGAATAATTGGCTATATTGGTGACAAGTGAATGTTATACAATATTTTTGTAACAATAAGTAGTTACGAAAAATTCATTGTTTCTTAGATTTAGAATTGATATCATTTTTTAAAGTTTCTCTAGTCCAACTGCATTAATTTATAGCTGAGGAAACCATAAATGTTAAGGAGTTTGCTCTCGGGCTAAACAGTGTCAATTGGCAGAACTATGATACTAACCTGGTTGTGTGGACTTTAGATCTCACATTCATTCTGCTCCACAATGCTATGAACATGGATTTTACATAATGTCTTTGGCTCATTATTCATATATATATATATATATATATAATGAAGTTGTTCAGATTAGATTCATGTCAAAATTATTATGTGTGCTTCCACTATATATATCCACGAATACATAGACATACTAGTGCAGAGTGAAATCAGCAGAGTCAGAAGGACAATGGTCTGGCTATGATAATACATAAATATGAAAGTAATCTAAGAGTGAGATATAAGCTATGTTTATCCCCATGAAGATATGAAGAAATAGATCCATCTCTTTTAGCTGTAGAAGGCATAGAAGAAAGGACTATACAAACAATGGAAGCATATGATTCCACTGAAGGCATATACCTTGGATTATTTTTTCTCTTTGATAAAAGTAAAAACTCATTTGATAGATGATTGACGTATTAGATTGCATGTCACAAAATCATTTGGTGAGAAAGAAAAGAATATTAAAACAGTATTTGAAATAAATTAAAGTTGGTGATTGATGAGAAAAGGATATGAGAGACAGGAGTCAATGATGCTTCAATTTTTTTAAGACTCATTTATTGGAGAACAGTTGGGAATTCAAATGATTAAGATGTCAGGGGAGGACAAGAGGACAAGTTTGGTTTTTTTTTATACATGTAGTGTTGAGTTGATTTTTGAAGATTTCAAATGTCCAAGTGAATTTCTGGTTTAGTATATCAATTGAGAACATGAGAATGATCATGTTGATTTATGAATCATAAACACAGAATTAATATTTGAATCTAAGAGAGTAATAAGAAAATAATTTTGAAAATATTAATTGACATTTCATTGTTTGTAAAAATAAGATATGCCTAATAAGAAGAAATCAGAGGGGGAAGGTAGGTGGCACAGTAGATAGAGTACTGGCCCTGGAATCAGGAGGATGTGAGTTCAAATACAGCCTCAGACACTTCATACTTACTTAACTGTGTGACCTTGGGCAAGCCACTTAACCCCATTGCCTTTAAATTTAAAAGAAATAAGGAGAGAAACCAAAAAATAAAAAATATGCATTAATTTTTTTTCACTTATTTGAGGAAGTTAAAGAAAGCCTTGGAGAGAGCAATGTAGAGA
Organism: Macrotis lagotis; assembly: GCF_037893015.1. NCBI lineage: Eukaryota > Metazoa > Chordata > Mammalia > Peramelemorphia > Peramelidae > Macrotis > Macrotis lagotis. Next base: position 22,778,829 of record NC_133663.1, on the reverse strand, counting down.
AGAAAAACAGGTATTCAAATATTACTCCTGGTTCTAAATAAATGAATACTTGTGAATAACTAACTCAACCTCTTGACTTTTGGTTTCCTAATCTTATAAAATTAAGTGAATGGACTAAAAGTCCTCTGAGGGCCTTTCCACTGTACAACCGTGGACTATTGAAGGGGTAGAGTAGCCCAGGAGTCAAAAAAGTTTCAGAAAGAGAATTTGATAAGATATAAGACTGCAGAGATCTTAAAGGGAAGGAAAAATGATATTATTCCATGCATCTCAGCTCCCTTATATATTCTAATACATTTTATTTATTTATATAGACCAAAGATTCATTTTGTCTGACTTTGTATTTGATATTTTTCATCATTTTTTTTTTTAATTTCCTGAGCTTCAAGAAGAAATTGCAGGAGTTTTAAGAACTCAACAATGGCCTCTCCAGGATCCAGAGACACATTCCTGGAGATGATAACTTGTTCTAGCCTTAAGGATATCATGAAAAAGCCAGTGAACATAGTTTGCCACCATAGCTTCTGCTGGGCCTGCATCATCCTTCCACTGAAAATAAATAAAAAAAAGCACACATAGAAGCTGTCTTACATGTCCCCTATATGAGCACTCATTTCAGAAGAATATCAGACCTATTCAAATCCATATGTTAGGATAATTTTCTGTCTTAGACTGAGAATATTAAGGAGTTTTCATTTTCTCATAAAGAAGGGGATGTCTTTGCCTTGAATCAGACCATCTCACGTAACCCAACAATGTCTATAGAACACTGCTCCAAATATCAAGGTAGATAACAATTAGACTCCTGAGATAATTTCCAAAGGGAAATATTTTTCAGTTATTCCTCAAAAAGTACTTTCTGGCTAATATCTAGGGTATCAGAACTCTCCAGCAAGTATCTCTTCAGTTTTTAGCTCCAATCTAAGTGCTGATATTCTTGATTCAAAGGAACTGCACAAATAAAATAATATAGGTATAAAGGATAGTTATTTAGAATGGCTTCAAGAAGAAAAACTATTTGATAGAATCATCCTAGAATCTATCAAAGGTTTGGAAGTGTAAAAAACAGTCAGGTCTCATAGATCTAGCAGCGGAAGTATCTTCTGTTGCCATCAAATCCAAGCCTCCTAATTTTACAGAAAACAAGTAATAACTAACATTTGTATAGTGCCTCCTATGTTCTAGGTCCTATGCTAAGTGCTTTACGAATATATTGATTGTCATAATAACTCTGGGAGGTAAGTACTATTATTATCTCCATTTTAGAAATTAGGAAGCTGGATTTCAGGGAGAGGAAGTGACTTGTGTTGCTTCTGATTTTCAATTGTGTGATATTATCTCTATGTAGTTGCATCAACAACAAGATTATTTCCTTTTCCTGTATTATTTTCTTTACGCTGCCATTAATTCTCATGGATTTAATTTTGCCGATAATTCTCATCTACTTACTCAATTATAACTTTTCTCCTGGTTTGCTTTCACATCTCCAACTGCATTACAGACATCAAACTGGATGTGCCACAAAGGTCTTGAATCTAACATGCCAAAAACAAACTCATTATCCACTTCAAACCTTCCCTTCTTTCAAACTTCCCTATTCATACTATTGAGAGCAGGATCATCTTTCCAAACTTTTAGTATTACAAATTAAGTATAGACTGATTTTATTTCCTTTATATCCAAGAAAATCTCAAAAATACTCTCCAGTTTATGGGGTTGCTAGGTGTCTAGGGGTGACTAGGTGGTGCAGTGGATAGAGCACCAGCCCTGCAGTCAGGAGTACCTGAGTTCAAATCTGGCCTCAGACACTTAATAATACCCTGCTGTGTGGCCTTCAGCAAGCCACTTAACCCCTTTGACTTGGGAAAAAACCTAAAAAAAGAAAAGGAAAAAATACTCTCCAGTTTAGCAAGTTGATAGCATTGATTCTGTAGAGCTCGGCTTTCTTTATATTCCAACTCTCAGTCATATGTTGCTATTGGGGGAAAAAAAATAAGTTTGACTATATAGACCTTTGTCAACAAAGTGGCATCTCTCTTTTTTTAGCATACTATTCGGATTTGCCATAACTTTCCTCCCAAGTAGCAAGTGTCTTCTAATTTGAGAGTAAGAGTTGCTAAATTCAGTGATATTTGAGATGAATAAAAATTCTGACATTGCTTTCGTTTTTTTTTTTTTTTTCCTTTCGCCATTTTCTGGGAAATGATGGTACTTGTTATCATGATCTTAGTGGGTTTTTTATGTTGTTTCAAATAAGTTATTTTATAGTTTTTTATCATCATCAAGATCAAAAGGCTTCTTAATTCTTCTTCACTTTTTGCCATCAGAGTGCTATTTGTTTGAGACAGCTGGTATTCCTCCCAGCAATTTTGTCTCCAGCTTTTGATCCATCAGTTTGATCCATCAATTTGAAAGATCATTGAAAAATGATCTTTTTTTCTCATTGTGGAATTATAAAAATGCAGGTCAAATTCACACAAGTTAAATAAATAAAGGGACAGGTTACTGTTGTGCTCTTTTTCAAACTTTAAACTAATCAATTTTTCCATGTCCAGTTCTAATTGTTGTTTTTTGGCCCATACACAGGTTCCTTGGGAGAAATGTAACATCCCTTACTTTCATATCTGGGAGGATTTGCCAAATTTTCTTGTGATACAAAGTAAAAAACATTATTGTTGCTATTGAAGTAGAAGTTCCCCACTCCCCCACCCCAGAATTCCATTGCTTCCCTCATAGTCCAGCAGATATTGGCAATTTGGTCTCTAGTTCCTCAGCTTCCTTGAAACCAGCCCACCCCTGATCATTCTCAGTTCATATAATTCTGAAGCCTCACTTCCAGAATCTTAAACATAACCTTCCTGGCGTATGAAATGGGCACAATTATTAAGTAATTGTAACATTCTTTGCCATTGCTCTTCTTTAGGATTGGGGCACAAACTGATTCTTTCCAATCTACTGGTTATTATAGAGTGTTACAGATTAAAGTGCTGCCATAGAATGCAGCTTAATCTTTTAGGATTTGCTATAACTCAGATATAGCTCCATCACTTCCACTAGCCTAATTGTTAGCAATACTTCCTTAGGTCTTCTTAACCTTCATTCTCCTTAATGTCTGGCTCTAAATCAGTAAGCACAAGGTCATGGATTTCATTGATGTCAAAATCTTTCTCATATAGTTCTGTATGTTGTTCCCACCTGTTCTTAAACTCGTTTGCTTTAAGTTTTATTCTTTTTATCTTTAATTATGCCCATTTTCCCTGAAATGTTCCCTTGATATCTCTTCTTAAAGAGACCTCTAGTCTTTCTCATATTGTTTTCTTCTATCTCTTCTACCTCTACATTGTCTTTCCTTGATAGTTTCTTCAATTCTGCATTCATTTGGGTATATCTTTTCCTTTCTCCTTCATCTCTTCTTTAATCAACTATGTGTAAAGCCTTCTTAGATAGTTATTTTGTATTCGTGTTATTTTTTTCCCTTTGGAATATTTTTATTGCTGATTTTTATACAATATTGTGAACCCCTGTCTTTAGTTCAATCTAATCCCTTAAATCTATTAATCTTTTCCACTTAATATTCAGAAAGGATGATAGCTAGGAGATACCAAAGGATCAGTACCATGGTTTTACCTATTTTCTTCATTTTAAGTCTGAATTTTACAACAAGAAGCCCATGATCTGAAATACAGTCAGTTTCAGGTCAACTATATAGATAAATCATTGCCCTGGAAGTCAGAAGGATAGGAGTTCAAATTCAGCCTCGGACAATGGATACTAATTAGCTATGTGACCCTGGGCAAGTCACTTAAACCTAATTACCTCACATCCAGGGCCATCTTCAGTCATCCTGACTCATATCTGGCCACTGGATCCAGATGAGTCTGGAGGAAAACATGAAGCTGGTGACATAGTACAACAACTCCTCCCTCAAATCCAATTCGTGTACTTGTTATGACATCACTTCCCTCATGTCATAGTCTTCTTTGAGTATAAACGACAAACATTATTATTGCTGTTAGTGTCAGTGTAGAACTTATCCACTTTTAACTGCAAAATTTATAATTAATCTGACTTCAGTACTGAGCATATGGTAATATTCTTGTGTTGAATGTCCATTTCAGTTGTTGAAAAAGAGTGTTTGCTATGACCAAGGAGTTATCTTCACAAAACCCTATTACTCTCTGACCCTCTTAATTCTGTTTTTCAAGTCCAAACCTAGCTATTTTTCCAATTACTTTTGATTTCCTATTTTAGCCTTCCAACCCACTATGATGAAGGTTGTTATTTCTAGAACTGATGGATTTTGAAAGATGTAATCAACTTTAATCTCTTTAGTATTGGTGGTTAGACCATAGACATATATTATACCATCATGCTGGATGAATCATTTGGATTCCAACTGATATCATAAGAGCCTTTCCATAATACTGAGGATTGTTAAATAAAAGAAGTGGCCAAAATGAAGGGTAGATGTTGGGGACAATATTCCCTTTGAACTAAATTTCTATCATGCTTAGAACAGTCTGTCTTTTCTATTTTACCTCTTAGAATCTCACTTAAATGTCAAGTTCTGCATAAGATATTTCCTGTTGACTTCAGGTATTTTCAACTCAAATTTCATTGTATTCACTTTTTTCATTTAATCTGCATATACTTATATACATAAGTGCCTTCTTCTCTGATAAGCTATTTTTAAAAAGGGAGCTTTTTTTAAAAAAAATGTACATTTCTAGTTTCCAGCCAGGGTTTAATAAATTATTGAAGATTAAAATACTAAAGGTAGTATCAGACCATCCTTATTTGCATTTTAGACCAGATTTTGGGAGTGAAGAATCAGTTAAATACTAGAACTATTGCTTCATTAGATTTTAGCAAAGCATTCAAAATTGTATGAAATCTCCCAATGAAAGGAGTTCAGGTCCATTCCAGAAGCCAAAATAGTTAGGGGGAATTAGATCTGGTTGAAAGATTAGATCTAAAGAGTAATCATTCAAGATTCATCATCAACATGTAAGTGTCTGGTAAAATATCTCTTGGATTTATCCTTGACAAATGCATTAACTTGTGGGTTGCTGGTTATTTCTAACCCATTGCTATTGTCCCCTCAGAGGAAAAGGATCACCTTGAATCTAGAAATGTCACAGGGGAGATTGAAACTGAAATTGTAGGAAGCATAGGAAGAGAAGAAAAACTATCAAATCAAGCAAATAAATAATGATTTTTTTCCCTATTGCTTAAAATATCTTTGTATCAACAACTTTCTACTGGCCTTCACATTTTTATTGAATACCTACTCTATTCAAAGTGTGCTTTTAGACACAAAGGTCAATTCAATTTTTAGATAAGACAAGGTCTTTAACCTTGTAGTCTAGTGAGGTCATGAAACAAAAATGCAGGCAATTATTATGCAAAGGAGTAAATGGTGATTTAGAGAATCTCAAAACAAGGTCTTATACATGATGGCTCTGTTTTACAAACATCCTATAAATTTTGTCTTTCTCTAACAGTGATCTGAAATATTCCTTAATGACAGTATTGGTTACTTCCTTCTCCAGGAAACTGCATCACAGGAACTCCTCCATGCTTTCCTTTTCTTGCTCCTGGATATTTTCACAAGAGTATATCTTCCTTATGTTTGATGCTATATCCCCTTAGCAATCATAGGGATTGTTAGACAGATATACCATTCCAGAGAAGTATTCCAAATATTAATATATACCCAGGATATTTTTTCTTCATCATCCTTTTAATTTTAAAATTAGGTAAATTGTATTGACTTGTTGATTGATTGTTTGTTATTAGCAATAGGAAATAGAGGTCTGTATCGCAAAAGAGAAATCAAATTTACAATTAGAGGATTTTGTAGATAATCTGCATGGAAATATCAAGTGAAGCTCTGTAAGTAATGAGCTAACAGAGAAGGATCAAGGACAGATCTTTGAAGAACAATTCCTTTGAGCTCTAAATCTATAATCCTTAGTTAACATTTATAGGCACCTACCATGCAGGGTTAATGTGAGGATAAAACAAGGGAATATCTATCTAAGTACTTAGCAAACCTCAAAGAATTTTACAAATACTAGCAATTATTATCATTATTAATACCAATAATTTTGTGAACCCCATTCTGCTTTCCTCAGGTATAAAAGTACATATCAAAAATATATAGCTCTATTTTTCTTTTTTTTCTCAAAAAATTCTGAGTCAACACTTCTGAAGTTTTCCATTATTTATATCATAGCAGTTAAGTTTGCCTTTTTTGATAATGAACTAATCCAATTTTTTCTGACTTTTGAAGCATGAAAGTATAATTAATTCAAATATTAAAATTACTAATAACTCCATTTGGAGTGAGGAGGGAAAAACAGATAGAAAGACAGAGAAGCAAAGATAGAGAACTACAGGTAGAGACACAGAGAGAGAGAGACAGAGACAGAGACAGAGAGATATAGCTAATGGGTGGATGACTGAAAGCACCAGGAAAATATAGAAAGATGAAAAATTATTCGGTCTTCACCAACACTCTATTGGTGCTTATAGTATCTATATTTTCATTCAAGGTTTAGAAATCCAACATCTATACTCATTGTTTAGCCACCTCCTCCCTTTCCCAATACAACTTTTATCTCTGAAGAGTCCCTTGAATCAACGACTGAGGAAAATATCATCTAGGTTCTATGAGCCTCGCTTTCTTGCAAAAGTCATCATAGTCATTAGCAAAATATTAACATTTCTGCAAACAATATTAGTTATGCCTGTATAAAACTCCAAAATTGATTAGACATTCAGTCTGACATGTTTTGGACAGATTTCTATCTGCTGAAAAGTAGTAGGAAAAATACAGAAAAGTGAGATGGAATGGGACAAAGGGCATAGGGAATAGAATAAGCCTTAATTTGGAGTAGGGATACCCCTTCTTTTGTGATCAGAGTAAAGGTCAAGAAAGTAGGTAATAATTCTGTAATATCATGAGAATTTAAAAAGGGGGGGCCTTCATATGATATGGCCTCTGGTGAAATCTTATTGATAAAATCAGACTGTAGGAAAAAAAGTTCTCTGGGAATATAGTATAAAGATTGCTGAACATCATCAAACCATAAATTATTTGTTATTTTTAAACTGTTTTTAAATTACTGCAATGTCACAATTTGCCCAGAAGCATCAGTGTCACATTGTAGCTAAGCCTAGACAGAAGAAGGAGGATATAGGTGTGTGTATTAACAACGATTTTTACTATTTTTCCAAATTGACTCCTCTCGGTTATACTTAATCATTGATTCCCTTATGAAAAATCATGAAAGTCAAATGAATTCAATACCAATTGGAGAACAGGAATTCCCGAATAGCATCATCTTTTAGGACACCAGGGTTAGTGTGGCCAGAGAATGCTACAAGATGGCCGGTGTTTTGGAGATTGTGGTCCATGCACTCAAGAGAACAGAAGAAGTTGGTCAAAAACGCAACTGCCTAGCAGTGAACCAGAATGTGACGTGTCTCCTCATAAGCAAAGCATAAGGGACAGGGACCACTTTCTGAAACAGCTGAATGAAATAACTAAAGCTGTATCCAAAATGGAGATAATGATGACGGCTTGAGATTGCCTGATATAGATTATAAGCTAGAAAAGAAAAGATGGTACATCCCAGATCTGGGGAATGGGGTTGCCCCCCGCCAAAGACTGCTGAGAACTCTGAGAGTAATAAAAGGAAAACTGAACTGAAATCTCAACTTCTTAGGTTTGAACAAAAGTGTACGACTAGGAAGACATCTACAATTAGGGTGATCTAATCAGTCAGAGATTCCAAGAAGCTGGAAATCTAAAACATTTTGGAAAAAAAATCTCTTTAAAAAATGAAGTAGATTTTCTAAATCCTTATGAGACAAAGGCCTCATACAAAGGTTAAGCAGCATCTGTGTTTATTATATATCACATGATCACCTTGAACTTTTGGAAGAGATGAGTGACAATTACAAAGCCGAAAAGCAAGACCCACAAGGCTGTTATAAAATCTATAACAAAGGATTGATGAATTTAATTAATGTTCATCTCAAGGGATGTCTAGTCCCAGTTCTGGACTCCATCAATCTTCCCCAGACAAGTATTGGAGGCACCAGAGACAAGGATTAAAAGGAGGCAAGTACTCCATCAAGAGCTCCAAGTGCTCTGTTTATTCACCAAAATATCAGTGCCTAAATCCCTTTTCAGTCTCTAATCCACTCCTACTCCCTTGGCACTTAGTAGAACAAGACTCTGACTTTCAAAGACACCAGGTGAAGGTAATTTACAATGTTCCCATACATAAAAGTTCCCCAAAAAATGGAGTCCTGTAAATTTGCATTTCAAAATCAACCAGTCCTTGAAGTTGACTTTAAATTTAGAATTTTTAGGAGTGGCTAGGTGGTGCAGTGGATAAAGCACCGGCCCTGGAGTCAGGAGTACCTGGGTTCAAATCCGGTCTCAGAAACTTAATAATTACCTAGCTGTGTGGCCTTGGGCAAGCCACTTAATCCCATTTGCCTTGCAAAAACCAAAAAAAAAATTAGAATTTTTAAGAAAGCTACCCCAAAATTTCAAAAAATGTATGAAAATTTCAAACACAGAAATGACTCTCTCAGTCAACTAGAGGGATTGAAATACCAGTATTTGGTCACATTTTACATTTTTTCATTTAAAGAAGAATGGAAGCCAGAAGAGGGCCAAGTATTTCTGTGATCAGTGTCTCAAACCAGTCTTAGCTATTTATGTCATTCTGAGGTGTGGCATTTAAATTATGGATCATATTCTCATTAATAAACAATCTATAAAATTTAAGAACCATATTTTTTTCAGAATACTATTCTAAAGGAGTTGCTAGAAGAAGGTGATTTTTGACAACTATTGGAAATTCTCAAAGGAGTAACAAGGGATTCATACATAAATGGATATCAAGAAACCTGATAGAGAAATGTATTTATTGTACCAAAGAGGCACTATAAATATTGGAAAAAATGATTCTTGTCCCAATAATGAAGATCATTCATGAGACTTTGATAAATTATAATGGAGAAAAGAGTGACAGCATACTCAAATTGTTAAATGATGTTTACTTTACCTGGGAGACTTGGTACTTTTTAAGGATTCATTAAGGGGAATCAAGTTTAGAAACACAGTAAGCATATAAGCCTTTTTTTTTACCTTTGTTCAAAACTTTCTTTCTGGCTTGGCAGCAGGAGTCCTCAAGCATTTTAATGACATGAGAATAAGAGAGAAACTGTCTCATCTCCCAATACAGCCCCATAATGAAATTTTCCATTGAGTATTTGGCGATGAGAAGCAGTGTCTTTTTTTTGCAAAGTGTCTTATGAGGCAGGTATAACAAGGTCCACAAAGAGCATTTTGCACAAATCCATTGACTTCAGGGATTGGACAGATACTATTTTTTTGAAAAGTGAAGGACTTCTCTGGAACATGCTCATTCAAATTTGCTTGGACCCCAAATTTCCAAATGCAAACACAAACCAGAAGTCACATTCTTATAAGGAGTATCACCAGCTATACACAAACTTGTTAATCCAGCCTGATTTTAGTGTCCATGTCTCAGATTATTGGATGTTTGTTCTTCACAAGTTTAAAGACAAATGGATTGAGATAAATCAAGTAAAACCAGCTAACCTTCCTGAAGACTCAGTAAAGATCATAAAGGATCCAACTCTGCAGTATCTAAAGGATATATTTACTGGGAAAAACATAGGTATTTCACCTATGTAAAAGAAATATGACTACTGCCAAAATCATTGCTCCATGTATAGTTTCCATTTCCTGTTTGCTATGATCAAAAATATGTCAACTTGATCTGTTAAAAGAAATGTAAAAAACAGACCTAAATGGATTTTCCTAGCATAGGAACAATGAGTAGAAATTGGACAGTTAAATGATTGATTTCAGTTAAGTGTATCAAAAGATGATTTAAGGGGCAGCTAGGTGGTCTGGTGGATAAAGCCCCAGCCCTGGAATCAGGAGGATCTGAGTGCAAATTTGGCCTCAGACATTTAATAATTACCTAGCTATATGATCTTGGGCAAATCACTAAACCCCACTGCCTTGAAAAAACTAAAAATAATGATGATGTAAATTTTTTGTCTTTTCCCTCTAGGTTGAGAGATGGTTTAAAAACCTAATGTATTTCTTTCCACTGAAGCAGACAATATGAGAATTATAAGATATTTGCTAATTGTGTAGCCCTTCTAGTAACTTCACAGGAATCTCCTGCACATGACTTCTGCCATGTTCATCTTTCTATGCTTGATGATCCCATCCCATTACTACTGAGAGGAAACCTGACATTGTGGATAGCAAACTGGAGTTGAAATAAGAACTAAATGGGACCAAATCCTGAGTCTGGTATTTGAAAACCATATGACTTTGAACTAGTACTTTTTTCCTGCAATTAAGTCTGCTATTTGCAATGTTGATGAATCCACTCAGTTTCCTAGAAATCATCATTATCTTAGTTACCATCTCTTACCTTGTTTCAGTAGAAAGAGCACTAAGGTGGAAGTTAGGCAACTTGGCTTTCAATTTTGACTCAACTATTTATAAATGGTTTGAACTTTAAAACTTCTCTTAATCTGCCTGAACCTCAGTTCACACATATAAAAAGAGGGGGTTAGGCCATATAAACTATCTTACAGCCCTGCATCTCTGTATGAATCAAACAAAAAAAAAATTACATTTTGTAGACTGTATCCTGTTATCTTGATTGAAAATGAGATTTTTCAATTTTTTAAATCCTGGGAATGCTCTTTCATTCTCTTGCCCAAAATGTTTCAAGCTATGTGTGTCTGTGTGTGTGTGTGTGTGTGTGTGTGTGTGTGTTTACAAATATGTGCACAGATGTATTTATTATTTGTGGATATATATATATATATAAAGAATAACTATAAAGAATGCTTATTTTTGTCAAATTGTAGCTTATTACCCATTTGTATCTGTTGGCAATAGTATATTACCAGCATTTTTGAGTAGCAAAATCACAAATACACACATTCATTCACATACACACATACTTTGATGTTTTTAGTGGAGAATTTACAAATGAAATATATATTTTTTATGTTTGCCAATTTTCCAATGATCCTTGTAATTGGTTCATTCATTACATTTAGCATATAGGTCTTTAGAAATTGATAATCTTACAAAAATTGCTCTAAATTATTACTCATAAAAAGAAATGCAAATTAAAGCTTCTTTGAGGTATAACCTCACACCTCTCAGATTGGTCAATATGACCAGAAAGGATAATGATCATTGTTGGAAAGGTTGTAGAAAATCTAGGACACTAATTCATCATTGGTGGAGCTGTGAACTCATCCAACCTTTCTGGAGAGCAGTCTGGAACTATGCCCAAAGACCAACAAAAAAGTCCATACCCTTTGATCCATCAATACCCCTACTGGGCATGTACCCTGAAGAGATGATGAAAAAGGGTAAAAACATCACTTGCACAAAAAATATTTATAGCAGCCCTGTTTGTGGTGGCAAAGAATTGGAAATCAAGTAAATGTCCTTCAATTGGGGAATGGCTTAGCAAACTGGTATATGTGTGTCATAGAACAATATTGTTCTGTTAGAAACTAGGAGGGGGGGTGGCTAGGTGGCATAGTGGATAAAGCACTGGCCCTGGAATCAGGAGTACCTGGGTTCAAATCTGGCCTCAGGCACTTAATAATTACCTAACTGTGTGGCCTTGGGCAAGCCACTTAACCCCATTTACCTTGCAGAAACCTAAAAATAAAAAACCAGGAGGGATGGGAATTCAGGGAAGCCTGGAGGGATTTGCATGAACTGATGCTGAGTGAGATGAGAAGAACCAGTAAAATACTGTACACCCTAACAGCATCCTGGAGGGTGATGATAAACTTTGATGGACAAGCTCATCCCTTCAGTGCAACAATCATGGACAATTTGGGGTTGTCTGTGATGTAGAATACCATCTGTATCCAGAGAAAGAACTGAGGAGTTTGCACAAAGACCAAGGACTATTACCTTTAATTTAGAAAAAAAAAACAGATATCTTATTGTCTGATCTTGCTATATCTTATACTTTATGTTTCTTCATTAAGGATATGATTTCTCTCTCATCACATTCAATTTGAATCAGTGTATACCATGGAAACAATATAAAGACTGGCAAATTGACTTCTGTGGGGGGTGGAAGGAGGGAAGTAAGATTAGGGGAAAATTGTAAAACTCAAAGTAAATTAAATCTTAAAAAATAAAAAAATGAAATACTACCTTTGGAAATGGAAAAAGAATGACTGTTTTCAATTTGCTGAAATACATAATTGCATGGTTTGTAGGTATATAAAAAAGAAACTGATGATTTGAACTCCCTGAGAACTCTGCAGTGTCTATAACCTTCAGTTTTTCCTCTCTGACCTGAAACCCAGGAAGAAAAGTCAGGTCTCCTGTAAGTGCCAGCATCCCTGCCCCACTGTTTCTTCACCCATCAGGAATAAGTAGGTTCCTTCTCACTCATGCTGCTTCTAGACAACATAGCTGGGCTTAGCATCCCTTGTTAGAAAAAAAAAAAGTTTCTTCACTCTGCTGTTCAGATGCTCAATTCCCACACTAACTCAGAGATGAGAATTACTGTGACTGAGGTTGATGCTCCATACCTGGCTGCCCCCAGGGCACAGGACTTGCTGTTTCAGAGAGATGTTTACTTTTCATTCAGGTTAGACCTCTGTCCTGGGCTCCTTCTTTGGTCACCACTGTTCTGCCTCAACTCTTGCTTATTTTTGTTACCCTACATTCAACCCAAAGCACATTTTTTTTTATCTTCTTGTGTAGGAAATCTGGAAAGCTTGAAATTTCCTTATCTACTCTGCCATCTTCCCTGAAACCTCTTCCTAGGATTCTTTTTTTGGATATATCACACTCCATCTTCTAGTTCCATTTTCCATATCTCCATCTTCCATCTTCCATTTTCCATTTGCCATGCTTTTGAACTGGTTTATCTCCATGTTTAAAAAGCTCGTCTTTCTCCTTCAAGATAATGCAAATATCATGTTTGATGTAATTCTTCATGTTAAAGAAAGTCTACCCATCCCAAATATTACTGTTCTCTATTCCTAATAACATTGTATTTATGCTATATTCATTCTTTTTTAAAATTTATTTATTTATTTTTCAAGCTAGAGTTTTTTCAAAAATCATTTTTCTTCTCAGGCTTTGAGTTTGACATTTTTTCCCTTCTTTCTTTTCCCTCTCTACTTGCCCTGTCAGAGAGTCATCTAATATAGATGATACATATATAAATATCCTAAAGATATTTCCATATTATTCATTTTGGGAAAGAAGAACCAGAAAAAAAGAAAAAATATTAATGAAAAAATAAAAAAAAAATTAAAAAGTGAAAATAGTAAGCTTTCTTCTATATTCAGATTCCATGGCTCTTTTTCTGGATGTGGATGTATTTTCCATCACAAGACCTTGAGAGTTGTCTTTGATTATTGTATGCCTGAGGTGAGCAAGCCCATGATAGTTGATCATGCAGTCCTGCTGTTAATGTGCACAACATTCCTCTGGCTCTACTCATTTCACTTAGTTCATGCATATTTTTCCAAGCTTTGCTAAATTTCAGTTCCTCAAGATTTCTCATAGAACAAGATTACTTCATCACATTCCTTTAATACAACTTGTTCAATCATTTCCCAATTGTATATGTGAGTGTTTTACTCTTTCTTGTGATAGATCTAGTAGTGGTATTGCCACTATTGTGCATATGCACAGTTTTATTGCCACACTTCCAAATTGCTCCCTAGAAGGGTTGATTTTACTACTCCACCAACAATGCATTAGTGTCCCTGTTTTCCTACATTACCTACAACACTGACCATTTTACTTTTTTGTCATAATGACCAATCAGCTATGTGTGGAGTGTTACCTCGGAATTGTTTTAATTCACATTTGTCAAATCAAAAATGATTTAGGACATTTTTTTTTCATGTAACTATGATTAGGTTTGATTTCTTATCTGAGAACTGCCTCATTATATCCTTTGAGCATTTATCAATTAGGAAATGACTTTTATTCTTATAAGCTTGACTCAGGTCATTATGTACTTTAGAAATGAGTCTTTTGTTAGAAACACTGGTTGCCAAGGAGTACACCTTACACCTATCAGACCAGCTAAAATGACCAGCAGGGAAAATAATCAATGTAGAAGAGGTAGTGAGAAGATTGGGACATTAGTTCATTATTGTAGGAGCTGTGAATTGATCCAACCATTCTGGAAAACAATATGGAACTATGGCCAAAGAGCAAATCTGATCAAACCCTTTGACCCAGCAATAACATTACTAGATACATATAGTACAGTAATGAAACAAAAGGAAAAAAAACCCTTACATGTACAAAAATATTTGTGGCTACTCTTTCCGTAGTGGCAAAAATTGAAAATTGAGGGAATAACCATCATGTGGAGGATGACTGACCAAGTACTGGTCTATGAATGTTGTGTTCTATAAGAAATAAGGAAAAGTCAAACTCTAGAAAAACAGAAAGAATTACATGAAATGATGCTGAACAAAGGGAGCAGAACCAAGAGAATATTATACACATTAACAACAACATTGTCATTTGATCAAATATGATGGATGCAGCTTTGCTCAGTGGTTCTGAGAGGTAGAAAAATCCTGGAAAAGTTATAAAGGACAATTCATTCCCATTCAGATGAAAACAAAGAATATTAAAAAAAACACAGAATCTGAATGGATATTATGCATTTTTTTCTTTTTTGGCTTATTTTTTTATTATTTTTACAATAATCTTGTTGTGAAAGTAAGCATAAATCACCCACCAGAAGGATAAGAAATCTCAAGAATAGTGAGATGGGGGAAAAGTGTACCTTCAGTCTGTGTTCAGATGCCAGTGACTCTTTCTCTGGGATGAATTGCCTTCTTCATCGTAAGTCCACCAGAGAAGTGGCTTCGATTATCTTTTCCCATAGTCACTATGGCTAGTTATATTTATCTCCACTCTATTCCTCCCCACTCTCATTTATTCTCCTCTCCTCTCCTCTCCTCTCCTCTCCTCTCCTCTCCTCTCCTCTTCTCTCCTCTCCTCTCCTCTCCTCTCCTCTCCTCTCCTCTCCTCTCCCCTCCCCTCCCCTCCCCTCCCCTCCCCTCCCCCCTCTCTCTCTCTCTCTCTCTCTCTCTCTCTCTCTCCTTTCATCCTGTCCCTGTTCAGAAGTCTGATGTATCTGACTCCCCTCTCCCATGATCTTCCCTATCTTCTATAATCTACTTCCCACCTTCCCTGCCCCAATTCCCCCTTATATCCCATTCTTTTCATCTCTTTTTTCTCTAGGGTAAGATAGATTTCTATACCCTATTAAGTGTATATGTTACCTCCTCTTGGAGCCATTTCTAATGAGAATGAAGATTGACTCATTCCCCCTTACCTTCCCCCATTCCACCCCATTGCAAAAACTTTTTCTTGACTCATATGAGAAAGATCTTAGCCTCTTCTTCCTCTCCTTTCTCTTCCTTCCAGTACTTTCCTTTAACACCCATTGAATCCGTCTTTTTACCATATTATACCATTATATTTAATTCTCTCCTGTGCCATATATATATATATATATATATATATATATATATATATATGTATATGTTCTTCTAACTACTCATAAAATTGAGAAAGTTCATATGAGTTATCAGTATCTTCTTCCCGTGCAGGAATACAAGTAGTTCAATATCATTAATGTGCTCATAGTTTGTCCTTCTCCTCCACCCCTTCTATTATTCATGAGAATCCTATAGTTGGAGATCAAACTTTCTGTTCAGCTCTGGTTGTTTCAATAGGAAAGTGTGAAAGTCCTCTGTTTCATTGAAAGTCCATCTTTTCCCCTGAAAGAGGATGTTTAGTATTTCTGAATAGTTAGTTCTCAGTTGTAAGACAAGATTTTTTGCCTTCCTTGGAATAGCATATTCCAAGCCTTATGAGCCCTTAATGTAGATACTGACAAATCCTGTGTAATCTTGACTATAGAGCTATGGTGATTAAATTGTGTGTTTCTGGCAGCTTTTAGTATTTTCTCTTTGAATTTTGGAATTTAGATTTAATATTTATGGAAGTTTTCTTTTTGGCATCTGTTTCAGGAGGTGAGCAGTGAATTACCTCAGATTTTATTTTACCCTCTACTTCTAGGATCTTAGGTCAATTTTGCTATATTATTTCTTGAAAAAAGAAGTCTAGGCTCTTTTATTGGTCTTGACTTTCAGGTAGCCCAATAATTTTTAAATTATCTCTTCTGAATCTTTTTTCTGGGTCAGTTGTTTTTCCAATGAGATATTTCAAATTTTCTTCTAATTTTTGTTGTTTTTTTGGGGGGGTATAGTTTTATTCCTTCCTAATTTCTCAAAAAGTCATCAACTTTCTTTAGTTCCATTCTTCATTTGAAGGAGATATTTTCTTCAGAGAGCTTTTTAATCTCTTTTTCTAGCTGACCAATTCAGCTTTTTAAGGCATTCTTCTCCTCCTTTGCCTTTTGTATTGCTATGTCCATTTGGCCTAAACTGGCTTTTAATATGTTATTTTCTTCAGTATTTTTTGTATTTCTTTCACCAAGTTGCTGACTTAATTTTCATGATTTATCTGCATCACTCTTATTTCTCCTCCTAATTTTTCCTTTACCTCCCTTAATTGCTTTTCAAAATCTTTTTTGAGCGCATTCATATCCTGAGCCCATTTTCTATTTCTCTTTGAGGTTTTGGATACAGAAGCTTCAACTTTGTCATCTTCTGAGAATGTACTTTGGTCCTCCATGGGACCAAAGTAATTTTCTAAGGTCTAATTCTTTTTTTCTGTTGTTTTCTCATTTCGTCAGCCTATGACCGATTTACCTCACTTCCAAGACTTTGGGGGTTTTGGTGATACCCCACAGGGACCTTAATTCCTCCAAGGTCTTATGGGAGACTCTGAATGTTCTTTTACCTGTGCTCTGCTATATGGACAACCACAGGCACTCCCTTCTGCCTGGAGCTGTGAGCATGATCCTGCTCAGCTATGGTGGTATGGGGGCCCAGACTGCAACCTGGATCTGAGTGTGGGCAAACAGCTGAGTCCCATCCCAGTGAGAGCAGAGACCTCTGCAATCTCCCAGAACCTCTTACCATCTGTTGGTTGAGAGCTCTGGAAGTTCTGGGTGGCTCTGCTGATTCTCGCAGCAGGTTCTCACCACAGGGCTGCTCTGAAGCTGGCTCTCCACTTTGGTGCAGCAGAGTTCTCTCCCCACCCCTTCCAATTTTCCTCGGTGATCTGTGAGACAAAGGTCTGGAAACCACCCCTTCTGCCATAGACCCAGACACCCCCTATTGACCCAGGCACCCAGCTTGGCTGTGCTATGGCTGCGCTGCAGCTCTTTCCAACCCCTAGTCCTGGTAAAATAGACCTTCCAGGCAGATCTAAGTTGTCTTGGACTGGCAAATTGTATCTCTCATTCTTCCTGTGGGTTCTGCCCCTCCAAATTTTGACTACAGTCATAATTTGATGGCTTTTGGAAATGGGGAGGGAATCAAGTTTCAGGGAATTCCTGCATTTACTCTGCCACTTTGGCTCTGCTACTATATTCACTTAAAAAAAAAACAACTTGTTTTTTCTTCCAATCTCATGGTTTTCTTTCATTTCTGTTAATTCCAATTCCTCATATGCAAAAAGACTAATATGTAAACATTTAAAGAGAAATGTTCAAATTCTATGTTGTTTGAGTGGAAGTTGAGAGGAAGGAGGTGGGGAGGGTGGTAGAAAAGGTGTTACATTAATATGCAAGTTGATGAATGTTGAAAACTGTATATAACGTGCATTTGGAAAAATAAAGTTAAAAAAATCATTTTTCCAAAATACTGTTTTCCTTTTATTCTTGGTTTCATTGGGTTTTTTTTGTGCAGAATATTTTTGATTTAATGTAATCAAAGATATACATTTTACATTTTATAATATATTCTATTTCTTCTTTGGTGATAAACTTTTTTCCCCTTTCATTGATCTTATATATAAACTATTCCTATTTTTCCCTGTAGATGTTTTTGTCTAAATCTTGCACACATTTCGACCATATCTTGGTATTGGATATGAGGTGTTGGACTTTGTTATTTTGGTCACAGTATTTTTCAGTTTTCACAGAAGATTTTGATTTAATGAGAATTCTTATCCTAGGAGCTGGAGTCTTTGGTGTTATCAAATAGTAGATCATTATGATCATTTGCTACTATTTATTTTGCACTTGATCTAATCCATTGATTCACCATTCTTTTTCTTAGGACCAAATAGTTTTAATGACTGATGTTTTACAATTTAATTTTAGACCTGGTATTACTGAATCACCTTCCCTTGCATTTTTTATTAATTCTCTTGACATTCTTGCCTTTTGTCACTTCATGTGAATTTTGATATTATTTTTTCAATGTTGATATATTAGGTTTTATTATTTTGATTGTTAAGATACAATAAGTAATTTAATTTAGGTACAATTTTCATTTTTATTACATTAGCTTGATCAACCTATGAGCAATTGAAATCTGTTCAATTATTTAAATTTGACTTTATTTCTTTGAAAAGTGCTTTGTGTGGGGAGGGGAAGAACCTAGATGGCAGCATAAGAACAGACTTTCCCAGGAACTCTCTTCCAAAATATTTCAAAAACTTTAAAAATTATGACCCTAAATTTGCAACGGACAGAAGCCACAGAAAGATCCAGTGAGGAGGCAATTCTCCAGTCCAAGGTAACCTGGAAGATCATGGGAAGGATCTGTTCCAAGAGACTGTAGGGGGCAGGAGCTGAGGAGTTCCAGCCATCTATGAGCAGCCCACAGACTGCCTGGATCCCTGGGAGCACTGGCTCTTGGCAGCAGATGCAGGTTCCTGACATGCCAACCCAGGGAACACCAAGCACAACTTGGAAGATGAGTGGGAAACCTCTGCCAGAGCAAGCACTGAGCCCAGACCAGTGTGGCCCTTGCCACAGCCCAGATCCCGGAAAACAGAAACAGGCACATAGAGCTAACCAGCAACTACTCTGGGGGTGCTCAACCTAGGGAAGGTAAGGGGGTGGAGGGGGAGACTGTTGAGGTCCCCCCTCTGTTTCTAGGACAGGACTCTTGTGCTTTGTCCATTTTCAGACCCTAGTCAAATTCTGGGACCCTATACTGCCATAGCAGAGCAGGGACCCTCCTCACAGCTCTAGGGCAGAGGGGGTATGCTTTTGATCATCCACAGACCAAAGCACAGGCCAGGAGAGCAATCAGAGTCTCACATAAAGACCTTGGAAGAACTGAGGTCCTTGCAGTGATATCCCAATAATATTCAAAAGCTTATGAAGCACCCCAAAACCAGGCACAGACTGGGAAAATGAATAAACAGAAAAAAAGGAATCTCATTGTAGACAATTGCTTTGGTCCCATGAAGGATCAAAACACATACTCAGAAGATAATGAAGTCCAAGATTCTGCATCTAATGCCTCCAAGAAATATAGAAGTTGGGCTCAGGATATGGCAGAATTCAGAAAAGATTTTGAAAATCAAGTAAGGGAGGCAGAAGAAAAATTGGGAAGAAAAAATGAGAGAGATACAGGGAAAAACATGAAAACTAACAGCAGCTTAGTCAAGGAGATCCATAAAAAAGGTTGAAGAATGTAACATAGTAAAACCAGTTTGGAACAAATGCCATAAAAAAAAAAAACAGCCCAAAATGTTAAGGAGGAGAGGAATGCCTTAAAAAATAGAATTGGTCAGATGGAAAAAGGAGATAAGAAAGCTCTCTAAAGAAAAAAAATTCCTTCAAATGTAGAATGGAGCTAAATGAGCTGATGCCTTTGTGAGGAATCAAGAAATAATGAAACAATACCAAAAGAATGAAAAACTAGGAAAAAACCTTAATTATCTCTTTGAGAAATCAACTAATTTGCAAAAGAAATCCAGGAGAAAATAATTTAAAAATGATTGGGCTACTTGAAAGTCATAATCAGGAAAAGAGCCTTGACCTCATTTTTAAACAATTTCTACAGGAAAATTGTCCTCATATCCTAGAAGCAGATGACAAAATAGAAATTGAGAGAATCTACCGATCTCCCCCAGAAAGAGATACAAAAATAATAACCCCCAAGAATATTATAGACAAATTCCAGAATTCGCAAGTCAAAGATAATATATATATATATTTCAAACAGCCAGAAGGAATCAATTCAAATATTGTGGAACTACAGTCAAGATCATACAGGACTTAGCAACATTCACATTAAGGGCTCATAGGGCTTGTAATATATTATTCCAGAAGGTAAAAGAGCTTCAAATGCAACCGAGAATCAACTACCCAGCAACACTGAATATCCTCTTCAAGGGGAAAAGATGGAAATTAATGAAATAGTGGAATTTCAAAAGTTCCTGTTGAAACAGTCAGAGCTGAACAAAAAGTTTGATCTTCAAGTACAGGATTTGGGTGAAGCACAGAGAGTGGACGAGAAGAGTAAATTATGAGCGACTTAATGTTGAACTGTGTGTATTCCTCCATGGGAAGATGATACTGAAAATACTCATATGAATCTTTCCATTTATTAGAACAGTCAGAAAGAGCTTATAGAGATAAGGCACAGGAGGGAGCTGAATTTGAAGGTATAATATATTATAAAAATGGAGGCAATGGGACAAAAGGGAATGTACCAGGAGAAAAAGAAAGGAGAGGTAGAATAGGCTAAGATATTTCATGAAAGAGTTAAGAAAAAAGCTTATGCCATGGAGTAGAAGAGGGGGATGTGAGGAGGGAATGAGGGAGCCTTCATTCTCATTGGAAATGGCTCAGAAAGGAAACAACATCCAAAACTTAATACTTAATAGAGTATAGAAACCCTGGGGGAAAAAAGGAGAGAAAGAGGATGGGAGAAAGAGGACAGGGGGAGGGGAAGGGAGAGGTGATATGGGTGATAGAAGAGAGGGTAGATCATAGGAGAGTATACCCAGATATAACACACTTTCCTTTTTACTTTTACAAGGTACTGGGTTTGGGTAGTCTGGCTGGGACCATGGGGCTGGGTGATTGCTGGGTCTCTGGGTTGGGATGTAGGTTTGGAATCTACTGGTCCCAGGGCTGGTGTTCTGTCCATTGTGCCAATTGGCTGTCCTATAGCATACTTTTGAAGAGGGACAGAATGAAAGGAGAGAGAAAATATAATAACTAGTAGTATGGAAGAATGAATTTACAATCAGCAAGAGCAACTGTAGAAAAATATGGAAGTAACTTCTCTGATGGACTTATGATAAAGAATGTGATCTACCACAGAGTTGATGATATTTGAACACAGACTGAAGCACATTTTTTCCTCTTTCTTTCACTTTATTTCTTGTGAGGTTTTCCATTTCCATGCAAAAGTGTGTGGGGGGGTGGATTACGTCTACTTTTACAATAAGACTTTTAGTAATATGTAAATAAATAAGAATGTAAATTTACAAAAAAGAAAAATGCTTTGTAATTGTTTTCATACATTTTCTGAGTTTGTCATGTCAGGTCAACTCCTAAGTATTTGATGTTGTCCACAGTTATTTTAAAAGCAATTTCTCTTTCCATTTCTTGCTACTGGACTTTTTTTGTAATTTATAGAAATGCCGATGATTTATATGAATTTATTTTATATACTCAAACTTCGCTAAAGTTGATAACTATTTCAAGTAGTTTTTTATTGGATTTTCTAAGTATGCAATCATATCATCTACAAAAAAGATTTTTTACCATATTGCTTTTTCTATTTCCATCAATTTTTTCTTCTCTTATTGGTAACATTAACTTTCGAATAAAATATTGAATAAGACTAGGGTTAATGGGCATTCTTGTTTCACTCTCAATATTATTAGGAATTCTTCTGGTTTATCCCCATTATATATTGATTGTTGATGGGTTGAGTATTTTTACTGTTTATCATTGTAAGGAAAACTCCATTTATTCCTATTCTTCTGACATTTTTATTAGGAATGGGTGTTGTAGTTTGTCAAAAGCATTTTAATTATTTATTGTTATGATGTCTGTTAATTTTATTATTGATATGGTCAATTATGCTGATAATTTCCTTATTATTGAACCAACCCTGCATTCCTGGTATAAATTCTACCTGATCATAGCCTCTATTCTAATGGTAATTTTCTTTTTTATATAATTCCTTTTGTAAATTTTATCTATATAAAGCAATGGAATTAAGTGACTTGCTCATGGTCACACAGCTAGGCAATTATTATTAAGTGTGTGAAGCCACATTTGAACTCAGGTACTCCTGACACTAGGGCCAGTGCTCTATCTACTGTGCCACCTAGCTGCCCCATTTAGTGGTAAATTTTTATAATTCCTTTGCTTATTTAAAATTTTGTATCAATATTCATGAGGGAAATTAGTCTATAATTTTCTTTCTCTGTTTTGACTCTTCATGATTTTGGTATCAGCACCATATTGTTATCACAGAAGGAGTTTGACAAAGTCCTATTTTTCAAACAGTTTATATAGAATTGGACTTAATTGTTTTTTAAGTGCTTGGTAGAATTGTCAACTCTTTTGTCCCTGGAGATGTTTTCTTAGGGATTTCATTGATGGTTTATTAAATTTCTTTTCCTGAAATGGGGTTATTTAACATTTAATTTTCTCTATTGTTAAGCTGGATAATTTAGATTTTTGTAGAAATTCATACACTTAACTTAGATTGGCAAATTTATTGGCATACAGTAAGGCAAAATAGCTTTGATTTTTATTTTAATTTTTCTCCTCATGAGTGTTTAATTCACCTTTTTACATTTTTGATACTGTTTATTTAGTTTTTATCTTCCTTTTTGTTGAATCAAATCAATCAAAGGATGATCTATTTTTTCATAAAACCAATTATTAGTTTTATTCATTTGTTCAATAGTTTTCTTATTTTCAATTTTACTAATGCTTCCTTTGACTTTCAGAATTTCTAATTTGGTATTTAATTATAATTTTGACATTTATGTTTTCTAACTTTTTTAGCTGCATGCCCAATTCAATTATCTCCTCTTTATTTTGTTCCATATACCTTAAGAGATATGCAATTTACCCTAATAACTACTTTGTCTGTTTCCCACATGTTTTGGTATGTTGTCTCATTATTGTCATTGTCTTGAATAAAATTATTAATTATTTCTACGATTCATTCTTTGATCCACTCATTCTTCAAAATTAAGTCATTCAGTTTCCAATTAACATTTAGTCTATCTTTCTCTGGTCCTTTATTTTATGATATTTCTATTGTATAATGATATAAAAATGCTTCATTTAACATTTCTACCTTTCTGGTTTTGATTATGAGGGGTTTTGACCTAACATGGTAAAGTTTTGAGTTTGTGCCATGTTCTGTGGAGAAAAAAAGATGTTTCCTTTCTATCACCATACAATTTTCCCCCGAAGTCTATCATACCTCACTTTTCTGAAATTCTGTTCACTTAAATTTTCTTCTTGGTTATTTTGTGGTTAGGTTTATCAAATTCTGAGACAATTAGGCTAAGTTTCCCCACCACTATCGCTTTGCTTTCCATGCCTTCCTAGAACTCATTTAGCTTCTCTTCTAAGAATTGGATACTATGCCACTTGATACATATGTTTAGTAGTGATTTTTCTTCATTGTCTATTATCTTTTACCAATATATGTTTCCTCCTTAAAACTTTTATTCAGATCAATTTTTGATTTTACTTTGTCTGAGATTAGGATTGTTACCCCCGATTTTTTTTTTACTTCAGCTAAAGCATAATATATTTTTCTCCAGTCTTTTATCTTTACTCTGTATGTATCTCTTTGCTTCAGATGTTTCTTATAAAAACATATTTTAGGATTCTTCTTTTTAATCCACTCTGTTACCTGCTTTCATTTTATGGGAGACTTCACCCCATTCACATTCACAGTTATAATTACTAAATCTTTATTACCGTCCATCCTATTTTTCCTTTATTTATTTGTTCATTTCTTTCCCCTTTCACCATATCTCTTCTTACCAGGGTTTTTCTTCTGAATATCCCCTCCCTGAATCTGCTATCAGCTTGCTCCCTTTTCTTGTTTTTTCTTTTCCTCTCCTTTCTTTCCTCACTTCTATCAATGACTCCTTTCCTTCCTCTTCTTTTCCCTCCTAATGCCTGAAAGTCAAACTAAATTTTATACCTAAGTGAATGTATGTGCTATTCCATCCAAGAGTCAAATTTGATGAAATTAAGACTCAAGCAACTCTTACCCACCTCCTATCCTTCTACTTTAAGGTCCTTAATATCTCTTCATGCAATGCAATTCAATTCATTCTGCCTCTTCTTTGCTCCAATAGCAGTGCAATGTCTTTGTTAATGTTTTATTTTATTTTTTGAAATCATTTAAATCAAAATCAACATGTCCTTTTCTTCCTCTAATGGAGTTACAGTTTTCAAGAGATATGTGTATGATCCTCCCATGTAGGGATATAACCAGTTTAATCTTATTGAATAACAATACTATTATTTTCACTTGTTTATCTTTTTATGTCTGTCTTGAGTCTCCTTTTTGAAGATCATATTTTCTATTCAATTCTGCTTTTTTCATCAGGAAAGACTGAAAACCACTTATTTCATTAAATGTCCATCTTGTCCCCTGAAAGAATATGTTTAATTTTGTTGTGTAATTGATTCCTTGTAATCCAAGTTCCCTTGTCCTCCAGAAACACATATTCCAGATTCTTTAAGGTTATTTCCTTAAAGTTGATGCTGGCAAATCCTTTATAATCCTGACTGAGGTTCATTTGTATTTAAATTGCTTCTTTTCAGGATTTGCTCCTTGATCTGATAATTCTGCTATTTGGCTTCAGTATTACTTGGTATTTTCATTTTAGGATCCTTTTCAGGAGGTTATAGATGGATTCTTTCAATGACTATGTTAACCTTTGATTCTGGAATATTGGGGAAATTTTCCTTGATTATTTTTAAAAGATGCTGTTAAGAACTTTTTTTTTGATTCTTGACTTTCAGGTGATCCAATATTTTTTATGGTATCTCTTCTTGTTCTATTTGCCAGGTCAGGTTTTTTAAAGAGGAACCTTGCATCAAATTCTATTTTTTTCATTCTCTTGATTTTGCTTAACTGATTCATGATGGCTCATAGAGTCATTATCCTCCACTTGTTGCATTCTATTCTTCAAGGTATTATTTTATTGTTAACTTTTCTATCTCCTTTTCCATTTGTTAAATTTTACTTTTTAGAGGAGTGGTTATTTTTGTCCATTTACCTTGGAGAACTTAGTGAAGTTCCTGACCTTTCTCTAGCATCTTGGTTCTGTTCTCATATTCATTCTTTATATATATAACTACTATATCTATTTGTATAATTATTTGGAGATTTTATATATATATATATATATATACACAAATATGCAAACATATATAAACAAATACATATATTTATATTTATACATATATGTGTGTGTGTGTGTGTGTGTGTTTGTGTGGAGAGAGAGAGAGAGAGATCCTTATTTTTTGTTTGTACATACCTTCTCCCTTATATAATAAAAGTTCCTAAAGTGCAAGGAGTGTCTCTTTCTCCAACTCCATCTTTTTAAACTTGGCTGCTAGAATCTAGCATATAGAAAGTGCTTAATAAGATTATTAATGATTTGCCATCCTTCAAAGTTTGATGTGTAAAACTGCTTTGAAAGAATTACTTGAGAACCCCCAAACAGGATTTATCAGTATAAAGTCATGCCATGAAAAATAGGGGTAGAAGTTCTGGGTAACATTTTATACTGAAAATGTATCATTCCTTTGATCTTTTGTCCAAATTTGCAATTTGGAATGAGATCTTTATAGCCTTTTTGAGGGTTAAGACCTTATTTTCTTTACTTTTATCTTTTTATTCCCCTGTATATAGTTTTCATTTCATAAATGTTTTGGAGATATATTGGATGGAAACATTCTGGATCATAGGCTCTAAGTATTTAACAATTGGACTATTTATAGATCCTGACTATTCAAAGGAGAAGTGAGGCATTTGATTTAGTTTAATTTGATTCATCAATTACTTTACTAAGTGCTAAATATATTTGAGGAAGTATGGGAATTGGTGTGCAATTTGAATGTTGTCCCACTCTTGGGTCAATTATGTATGAGGAGGCTTCAGAATGCCTATAGAATTCTACTAGTTGTAATATTCAGAGCCCTGAGAGATTTGGTTATATAACCTCTGAGATAGTGAGAGAATTTCTGCAGTTATGAGATTTTGAATTATTCTGCACAGAACAAGTAGAGGTGGACAAAGTCATTCAGAGTGCCAGTACTGGCAGTGACAGCAATGGGAGAAACTTTGATTACCTGACACAGGGATAATAAAGTACCTAGTGCCTATCTTTGATCATAGCTGTAGTCATTGAGAAAACAATGTGAAAAGGGAAGAAAACAATTCAAGCAATGGTGAATATTTCTTTTCTCTCTCTTTTCATCATTTGGATGGCTCTTTAAATCCTTCTTTGTTCTTTTTATGGTATTGAACCACTAGATTTAATATTATTGTAAAGCTGGTTTTCATTAGATAAATGTAAAATCAAACTTAGCTTTTATTTTCTGAGTTAAGCGATTTTAATATTACAGGCCATGGTCACCTTCAGTGTAGTAACTCCCACATCTGTGTGCAGACAACTCCTAACTTTCTGACATCCATCACCAATCCTGTTTGCTTTGGTCCTGGCAATTTCAGTTCCAAAAGAAGAAACACATAGATACATTCAAATTTTTAGAAACATATTAAGGCTAACTCTTTTGAAGGGAAGTGCAATCTCCTGAGACCCCACCAGTATATTTCCAGCCATTCAGAATGATGACATTTTTGCATCTTAAACATAAGAACATAATTGATAACAAAAGAAATTATTTTGCAGACACATATATTAAAATAATATACCTATATTTGGATTATGTGTGGCAGCTAAAAGGCAAAGTGGCCTAGAGTCAGGAAGACCTGAATTCCAATCTCAACCCAGACACTTACTAGCTGTGTGACCAAGAACAAGTCACTCAACTCTCTTCCATAATTCTTCATTGATAAAATAAGTTAGAGAAGAAAATAGAAAACTAAACTGATCCAGTACCTTTGCCAGGAAAACCCAAGAAAAGGATCAGAGAGGCAAACATGACTGAAATAATGAAAGAACAACAAAAAATTGCAAAGTTTGTAAAAGCTAGGAAACACATCACAATCTTCTTTGTGGTCATTCAGAATCAAGGAGATGGGTAGGCACAGAAATAAAACTTCCAAGGAAACACATAAGAAAGGAAAATTCATGTGGCCAAAGTAATTAAAGATTCTGAAATTATAAACAAAAATTGTCATTTTTCTTTCTCTGTAAGGGTCCATAAAACTTCCTGGTGAGCATAACTTCTCTATTGAATAGATATTTTCAGGATTGAACTGCAGGGATCAACTTACTCCTTTGAAAGAATATTTCAGTCAAACAATTTGATCTATTTGATAACTTCTCTGATTCTTTTCTTCCAAATTGCTGTTGTTTTGCTCACTTGGATTTACTCCATCACTTCCTGATTCAGGTTTATATAGTCTCAGATATGTCCCCTTATACCCATTTCATTCTTGGTTCAGAATTTGGATCATCTCTGTGAAAATATTCATCTTAGCTTATGTTAGTAGCTAAAATCAAATTGATATTCCATATTTTTAAAATTGCATTTTTTTCATACCTTGAGAAAATTCTAGGAGTCATATCTCTCCAAATTTTCAAATTCAAAATGAAAAAGTAATCTCAGAATTGCTGAACTACAGTTAAATTTTTTTCTTAATCCTCTGAACATCTCAGCAATAATTTATTCCATATGAAAAGATAGTCGCTTAAATAATATTTGGCATATAATTAAATTATAAAAAAGTAGGGATACTAATAAAAGAATAAGTCATACTACATGGAAGTTAGGAGAATCTTCTATGTTAGTAGAAAGTTTGGAGAATCTCACTTACCCAATTAATTTTATATTCAAAATAATTCAGAAAATTCAGATAAATGTTATTATCAGGAAACTGGCTCATAATTTTACCTGTCATATGGAAGATGTTGCAACATTACTGCCCACATGTTTGCCATGATTCAGCAATTCAGGTCCAAGCTGAGAACTACTCTGGGAATAGGACTTATTTGGAAAACTTAAGTCAAGATTCTTGTCTTCAAAATCAATATTTATCAGTCATAAGTGATATTATTGATTTGTAAATTTTGCAATCATCAATTATTAGTTTTCCCATGTCATAGCTAGAGGATCATCTTTCTTTAGTGATACATCAGTAGGCTATCATAAAGAAGACCCAGTGATCAATCTACCTAAATGAAAAAAATGCCTCACTCATATATGAATCTAAGAAAGAATCTCTTTGTTGGATAAAGAGGATTTCCCTCCAAACAGCATTAAAATATTTTTTTCAAAATGAATTGTAAAGCAATAAAACCATGAAAAGCATAAGATGAAACAATTTTCCAGCATAAAGACAACTTAGAAGATCTGACACACTGAGGTGAATTGGCATCAGATCATGTAAAACCTCAAAAAGTATTTCTGGAAATCAAGATAGTAGAGTAAATTGAGTTGCTTGTAACTCCGGGTTTATGCCCAGACAACCATAAAGTAGTGACCCAGGACAGATACTGAAATGGCAGAACGATTTTAGCCCACAAACCTGAAGGATTGGCAGGAGAGGTTGTTCTCTTTCTGGTGAATGGGGATCCCAGTCCAGGACAAGAAGTAGCCCAATAAGCCAGCAACAACCCTAGCTCCGCAAACCAGTGGGAGATCTTGAGCCCCAAAGGGGTGGAGCAGCAGAACCCCCACAGGCCTTCACATGGCCAGGGAATCTGTCAGATTCTAGCTTCAAGAGGCACCCCAAGATTCATTCTAACCCTGGAAGTCAGGCATCCTCCAGGGGCTACATCATCCTATAGCCTAAGCTAGCATGCAGTTTCTCGAAGTCAGAAAGGCAAGTGCTTCAGTGTAGGACTAGGGAAACCCAGAAGCATCCCACCAGGCTCAGCACACACCACACACAATCACTAGCAGACAAAGCCAGCACCAGGTAAGCTGCCAGACACCTATGAACTCTGGAAGGAGTAACCACCTCACCATCCTCCACCTTTAGCACAGCACAGAGAGGAGGGTCCACTGTGGACCTCTTGGCAAAATCAATGCTGCGCCAAGTTAAACAGCCAGGGCCTGAAACCCCTGGCACAAGAAGGCTGAGCGAGTGCCCCTTCCACCTGAGAGCAGAGTTAAGGATCTCTGTCACTTTTTATTGCTAGGTGGTAATTTTCTCTTACATTTCTTTTCCCAAATTTTCCATTTGATTTTTAAAATCCTGTCTGAGTTCCTCTAAGGAGTCTTTCTGAACTGGAGAATCATTCCTATTCTCCTCCGAAGCTCCATATGCAGCATCCCTTCTATCCTCCTTTTGGGAGTCAGTGTTTTGTCCATCCTTATCTGCAAGGTAACTTTCAACATCCCCTGCTTTGCTCAGTCCTTTCTTATTCACATTGGGATTTGCTACCTATCCCAAGGATGCTGTGTTGGGGAGGGGCTCCCTTTCAGACCTTGGATACTGAGAGCCCTAGAGGCTTGCTTACTGTCCTGGAGGCATTGTTGGGAACTTCTGGGGTTGGCTCACTGGACAATCCATAAGGAATGCCTAAGGCTCTCTGGACCTTCTTCTCTAGGGAAGTTTGCAACCCATTGCCCATGTCTTGAATGGTAGAAACACCTTGGGGCTGTTTCAGAGCTGTTTGCCGGGGATGTCAGCCCCTCTAGCTAGGGAATACCAAGGCCGTTTCGCTTGGAACACCAGGGGCTCATCATCCTCCTTGGGCTGTCCAGAACAGCAGAGGAGGCTGAATGGGGCTCCTGGGCACCTGTGCTGGAGCTTGCCCAGTCCATTTGTTGCACATCCCAAACTGCAAAGCCTCCACTCCTACAGACACGGATCTCAGGTTAGTGCCCTGCTAGTTCCGCTGCTGGTGCCCTGGGTCTCTCCACCCTCTGCCCTAGGCACACCCCATACTCCTTTGTGAAAGACCTTACTGGAAGATGTTCCAATATATTCTTTTGTGAGTTCCATCACAATAAAATCTGTTAAGAAACTTGATTCATGTTGTTTCTGAGGGAAATTGAGGAGAGGTTAACAAAATTCTGTGCTTCTCTCCACCATCTTAGCCAGAAGTCCCACAATATTTTGTTTACAAGGTAAAACTTGAAGCAGAGACAGAAACAAAGTAAATGGAAGGACCTAGAAAAGAATCTATTATACTTCTGTTGAATTGAAAAAAAACAAAAACAGGGTTAATAATCCTGACACCATTGTCAATCCACGTTAAAAAAAAACATTTCTTTGCTCTATGATCTCCAGGTATATAACATTCCAGAATAGCTGTATGTTTTTTGTAAATGCTATCTTTTCTATTAGACCATGAGTTGCCAAAGAACATGGGTTGTTCTTACCTTTTTTTTAATCCTGTCACAGTGACTGTGACATGGAAGGTTTTTAATGAATTATTTTTAACTTTATTCAACTTAGCCTGAAGATGAATTATCCATTTGAAACTCTGTGGTTTTTAGCCATGAACAGTTACTAGATTTCTCTGGAAGGGGAAACAAAAAAAAGATTGATTTTTATTAAACCAACTTAATTTTATCTGTTTGATCACCTATCCTTTGGCACATTGGGTGCATCTATCATTTTGCAAAGACTGAGACATGATTTACTTTCAGGTACTGGTATATTTTGATGACCTTATTGTTTTAGTGAAAACTTTAGAAGAATGTGAAGGAAGATTGATGAAATCTTTCTATCAGCTGGAAGAAAAGTACTGAAATTTGATGTCTCAATTTTGTAGGGGTACTTCCAAGAATGTGGGTCGCATAGCATTTCAATTAGATATGAACAAAGAAGATAAAGGTCAAGGTATTGATGGAGAAGATGAAAATATTCCACATTTGTAAAACTTTTGTGATATAAGGATTTTTTTCCTAGGATTTAGTTGCTTCTGCAATTTGTTAGAAACTAGTGATATTGATAATACACAGAATAACCTTATTTAAGCAAATAAAATCGAAAAGGCAATGAAGTCAAAAGACACAACATTCAACATTTTCTTAAACTTCATAAAGTTTGTGTTTTATTCTGAAAATCAATCAACAAATAGTTTTGAATAAACTTTCAAATACTGCTTATGCAGACCAAAACAAGTCTTTTGTTCCTTGCAAAAGAAATTCCCTCTTCTGCTTCCATGTATTTTCATTAATGCACAGATGTGGAATTAATTCTCTCTCTTCTCATTTCCATCTTCTGGTTTCCTTCAAGTCTCAGCTAAAATCCCACTTTTTATAATAGACCTTTGCCAATACCTCATCAATCTTACAAATGGATGCCAGGGTGGAGGGTTTGGGATCAATTCTGAACCAAGAGAATGAGTGAGGACAATCTAGGTGCATTTGTCAACAGGGTCTTAATCGACAATGAGACTCACAATTCAATGACCTATATTGATTGGAAAATATTGATAAATGAAGGGGGAAAGTAAATGAAGGCTATCAAGTTTGGAAATTAAAAAACTTATGGTTATTTTAGCAAAAAGATAGATGTTTGGAAAAATGTTAGGTTTCGTGGGAAAGGTAATGAGTTTTGGTTGGACATATTGAGTTTGAGATGCATTTGGGACATATTAAGGTAGAACTGCTCACTTGTCAGAAGGCAAGGTAGAAGTAAGACAGAATAGAAATGAAGGGTAATTATGCAGATACAGAATGTATTTTAACAGAGTTAACTATTTTACATATTAGCCGATGAAATCAAAGAGAAAGAATTTAGAAACTGAGAGTGAGGACATATTTAAAGGATGGGAAAAGTATGATTTCTCAGTCAAACATTATTCTTACAAGTTCATGATATACTTCTGACAAGGATGACTCATTGATGTAGAAAATAGTCACAAATCAAAAGCTGTTCCAGTCATACTAGGTCTTACACAAAAGAAATATATCAAAATATAAACTCTGCTAGTGCTAGCAAGATATTAATGAATAGTAGCTTTGAAATGTTATATATAAATACATATAATTATAGCTTTTGGCTGATGAGAAATCATTTACTTCTTACTTATAATGCATAGTTCCCAAATATCAAATTGAAAATAAAAGTAGATTTATTTTGGCAATTATAATAGATCAGGGTTAGGCAACATTATTGGAGACATTTTGAAAAACTTTAAATATATATTGCTTCTGACTTCAACCAGAACTATAGTTTCTCTTTAATAAAGATGTGTCAAAACATTACTTGGAATATTTTAGGAGAGTGTGAAAAGAAAAGATATACATTTCATATTATTATAAAATCACAAGATGTATTATTACTTCCAAAGTTTTGGAAAAGCAAGCTATATTCTACATTGAATAAATTATTTAAAAATATATTTATTAATATTAAAATTGGGATAAAATATTCTATAATAATCACTGAAATTAATATCCTATTTCCCCTGAAAATGCATTAACTAAGACCTTGGGGTGGAGTAAAACTAATTGAAAAGCAGGCAAAATTTCCCTCCAAACAAAACTAAATAATGCCTCAAAATGATTTCTTTAATGGAAAATTCTGAAAAGAATAGGGGTCAAACAATTTTCCATGCTAAGGAAATTTGGAAGGTCAGCAAGTAAATCTGTTTTACTTTGTCAAAATAAATAAATTCTGCCAGTGTAGGTGGTACCTAGTAAGCCGGCTGCAGACCTTAGAGGTAACTGTTTCAAGGTCAATTTGTGGAGTTCTCAGATCAGACACAGCAAAAATTTTTTTTAAATAATAAAATAAAACAATTAAAAAATCATAAAGTTGAACAGATAGAGTTGACAAAGACCTCTATTTTGGCACTGATAGCAGGACGATTGCATTGCCCATATTCCATACTATGCTAGGTTGAGGAATATTACTGTCAGGAGTAGTTAGTGTAGTCCAGGTCCTAAAACCCTATATAGCAGACCACCAGGGAGGGTCCCAAACCCAGACAAAGTCTGAGCCCTGGGAACACTGGGGCAACAGACAGGACTACAGGGGAACAAACCACTGCATAGGCAACATCTTGGCAAACAGTAAGCTAAGGATCAAACTCCAGCTCCAGCACTAAAAGCTCAGTACTATACTCCCTAGCCTTCAGGAACAGAACCCAACAATAAAAATGAGCAAAAAAGGCGTTAATTATAGAAAGCTGCTATATAACTCATCAAAAAAATAAAATTGACCAACTGGAAAAGAAATGCAAATCGCCTAAAACTAAAACTAACCAACTCAAAAAGGGAAACAACTCAACGAAAAGTAAAATTAACTAACTGGAAAAGGAAATGCTTGGGGCAGCTAGGTGGACCAGTGGATACAGCAGCAGCTACCCTGGAGTCAGGAGGACCTGAGTTCAAATGTGACCTTAGACACTTAATAATTACCTGGCTGAGTGGCCTTGATCACTTAACCCCACTGTCTTACCAAAAAAAAAAAAAAAAAAGGAAATGCCAAAGCTAATTGAAGAAAATAAAAACCTATTAATTAGAATTGGACAAAGAGAAACCAATGAATCTCTGAGACAAAAACTTTTCAGCAAGCCAAATCAACAGGCCAAGAAAATGAAGAAAACCTAAAGTGCCTTTTAGAAAAAAAATCTGAAAAATAGATTCAGGAGAAACGATTTATGAATTATTGGTCTACCAAAATGCCTAGATCAAAAAAGAATTTTGAGAATCATTCGGGATATTATCATGGAAAACTGTCCTAATACACTACTTCAAGAAGAGAAAATAATCCTTGAAAGAATATTTACCTCCAGAAGGAAAACTCAGAACAAAAATGTCAAAGACTATCCTAAACAGAAATCTCAAATAAAGAAGAAAATACTGCAAGTAGCCAAAAAAAGGATGCACAATCAAAATTACATAAGACTTACAACTTCAACATTAAAGGATCCGAGGGCCTGGAATATGATATTTCAGTGAAGGAAGGACCTTGGATTGCAACCAAGAATTTACTACACTGTAAAATTCAACATATTCTATCATGAGAAACTTTCAATGAAATAGAGGACTTATAAAATTTTCTATTAAAATGACCAAAACTGGACAGAAAATTTGACCTTCAAATACAAGACTCAAGAGACGCATAAAAAGATAAACAGAAAGGGGCAAAAACATCAGTCAATACATTAAAATGTTTATATCCCTACAAGGGAAGATGACACTATAACTCTTGAGATTTCTTTTTCTAAGGATGGTTAAATGATTTTATATATACTTGAAGGGAATGTACTTAGAGGATATAGATATAAATCAGACATGCAATGCTGATTATGAAGGTGGTCTTTTCTATGAAGACAGAGGAAGGAACACTACTTAGAGACTGTACATAATTAAATCATGAAGTGACTTTATTTTATTGGATGTTAAGGAGAGTTGTAGTACAGTTGGGACAGAGGGTGAGATCTTACTTAGAAGGGTTGGACATAAATAGATTAGGAAATGATCTTGCATTAATATATATTTTAGTAAATGTGGGTTACCATACTATTGTTAGAGAACTAAATGGGCAGAGGGAGATATTGTACTGGATACTTTGAGTAGGGTTGACGACTTATTGTTGGAGTACTATAGAGATGGTGAGGGAGAGTGTACCTAGAGGGACTGGACATGAAAAGATCATGAAATGATTTTGCTTAGCTGGATGCTTTGGTTACAATTAGAGGAAGTGTGTTCGGGAGGAGGAACAAATAGTCCTTGAAATGATTTGGCTTTGCATGATCCTTTGGTTCATGAAGATTGTATGGTATTGAGGATACTTGAAAAGAGGGGGCAGTCTAAATCAATTGTAATTTGATGTGGCACATGACTCTTGAGAAGTATACATGGAAATGGGAGTATACTTAGGGAATGAGGTAATGCTGCTTATCAATGAATCAAGTCATCAATCACTCTTTGAGAATGGTATTTCTGTGAGGACAGTAAAAGCAGTATATTTTGACAAAGGAATTTTGGGTACAAGACAATGTTAAAACAATAAAGACATAAAAAGAGGTATACACTGGGAAAAGGCTAGGCATTAGTAGTTAAATAATACCAGGTGAAGAGAGCAAAGACCTTTGTTAGTTGAGGGAAAGTAGGAAGTGTGTGAACACTAAGTAAATCCTATTCTCACAAGATTTGGCCCAGAAAGGGAATAACAAACATTCCCAATTGGGTTTAAAAATCTCTCCTTTTCTATAGGGAAGTGGATGGGTGGGGGGAAGTGAAAGAAAGAGGAAGAACGGAGTGATAAAAGGGCAGGCAAAGGAAAAAGTGAAAGTAAAATTAAACTTAAAATTTAAAGGAAAAGTTAAAGAGAAAAGGAAGTAAAACACAGGTGAGAAGAAATAAGAGGACAGGGAAGAGGAAATGGGGAAAGACAGCATGGAGGGAAGAACAGAATTAATCATCTTAAATGTAAATGTGAATGGGATGAACTCTCCCATAAAACAGAAGCAGATAGAATGGATTGAATGACCATTATTTTCACTTTTTTAAAAAATTGTGCTATGTTTTTCCTTCCAATTCCATAATTTTCTTTCTTTTTCCTTAGTACTAACTCCTAATATACAAAATGACAAATATAAAAACATGTTAAACAGAAATGTACATATCCAGCATTCACTAGAATAGCTGACACTGAGGGGAGGATGGTGGGAAGGGAGGAGGAAGAAAATTGTATAACATAAATATGCAAGTGGATGAATGTTAAAAATCTTGCATAACATGTAATTGAAAAAATAAAATAAAATGGAAATCAAGAAAAAACTAAAATAACAAAAAATAAGTAATATGTATAAAGTTAATATGGTTATGGAGAATATCTCAGAATCTCAGGAAAAGACAAGAATTTCAAAAACTGCATGCAAAGTCTCAAAGAAAAATATCAGTTGGTTCAAAAAAATTATTGGAAAAGTTCAAAAATCAAATAAAAGAGGGAAGAGAAAAAAATAGGAAAAAGAAATGAGAATGATGCAAGAAAATCATGAAAAAAGGACTAAATTTTGGTAAAGTTTGCATGTACACATACACAAATGTAGAAGAAGACAATACTTTAAGAACAGAATATCTAAAATGATTTTTTAAAAGAGGCATAAAAATCCACTGAAGAAAATTACTTATAAAGTAGAATTGGCAAAGTGCATAAAAAAAACTATAAAAAATAAATCAATGGAGAGACTTACGAATTCAATTGACTGAATAGAAAATGAAGTTCAAGGAAGACAATCATGCCTTGAAATTCTGAATTAGGCTTGTGGAAGCTAATAACTCCATGAGTTATTAAGAAACAGTCAAACAAAATAAAAAGAAGGAAAAAAATAGAAAAAAATGCCAACTATCTCACTGGAAAAACTATTGACCTGGAAAACAAATTATGGGATGCTATTAAATAATTGAATCACAAAAAACAATATGATTTTGAACAGTTGAAAAATAATATTTCTCACACTCATCTCTAATTAGTTTTTTAATTATATGGTTTATGATTTTTTCCATGACCACATGGTCGTTATGTACTTTTGCAATTTTTTTCTGGAACTTATTACAATTTACATTTTGCTGTGCTGACTGTCAAAGTTGACATGCATACTTCACTTTAACACAATAAATTTCCATACTTGTTTCCCTACACGAGTTAATTCACTGAAAATTGTCAAATTAACTTTGTAACGTACATATTTGACCATCATATTATTAAAAGAGTTTCCAGCAAGTGACTTCCATATAAAAACAGTCTTAACCTTTTGCTGATTACAATAATGACTCAAACATTCAAGCCAAAATGAATTTTCCCCCAAATATTCGCAAATATACTATAGATTTTCTTTTTCTGATCTACTCAGCTCACTCACATTCCTTTTCTTAAATTTGACCTTGCAGCTGAAATTATCCTAAAAATATTCCATTCTTGAATCCTAAATCCCCCCCAACATCAAAATTAAGGTACCTTATTCCTTATGTAAACAGATAACTGACAACAGTTGACAGAGCCACGCACTTAACTTATCTGTCTATTAAATCTAATTGACCTAAAACTTCTTTCTCTGGTTCACTTAAAGTAGCTTACTATAAATTTGCAAAACATCGAAGGAAAATTCCTTTATAGATATAATTTTCCATTGTCAGTATCCAGGCAGAGTTCATGTGGGTAGTCAAATATCTTAAGTCAGATTTAACCTCTCAGGTGAGACATTATCCAAATTCCACATTTGGGAAATCAAGTTAGGAAGGGTTCAATCTCAGAACACACTGAAAAGTCATTTCTTCCACTGTTCATCCCTGTCACTTGAAGTCTTCAGTCCAATAGCCTTCCTGGCTCCAGGAACAAATTGAATCAACACTTTTTTTATCACCATTCCTGGCATCAGACACCAAGAAAATCAATTAATAGTACTATGATCAAAAATAATAATACTGCCTAATTAGAGCTTCAAGTAAGTCCAATTTACTAAATTCCAATTATAGTCTTGATGGTATCCCAATTAATGAACCCCCTACCCAAAACTCTGAGCACTCTTCCTGGGTCCATGCTAAAACCAGGAATTCTAACTATGACTGGCCCTTTATTCCCTATCTCCTACCTCTTGCTTGAAGCATTTGATCTCCAGTCTCCTTTTTTCCTCAGACCTTATGCAAAGATCAGTTAAAGTCTTCCAGCATCTTGAGTATCACAGATTTCCCATAAATCAAAATTCAACTAAAAGATCTTTCCTTCTAATGGCACTATCTTCTGATCTCCAGACTCACATCCCTTTGTCTGAAATCATATCTGTTCTAACCCTACATAAAGATGGTATGTCAGATGTCTCTTAGTTAGAGACCTCTCCTTCTAGTCTGTTTTTTTTTTACAACAAATAAGCAACTTCTTTGGTTAAGAGATTGCCTATCAACTCCTGGATTCTCTTACCTAGAGAATGTCACAGAAAAATCTCAAATTATCTCTCGTTTTAATCTTTTTCACATTACATAGGTGTTACTTAAAAGCAAACAACCACTGTTTTGGGATATATAACCATAATAATCCTAATTTACATATACAACTGGAAAATTTCTATGCTGTAAGTCTGTTTAACTCTTAGTCATGCTTAAAACACAAATCATTACTTTCAGAATTCTTTCAAATTATTGAGACATATTAGATGACTTTAAACTTTCAAGATGTAATTAATTCCATTGTAACAAAACAGCTGTAAGAATACCATACAACTTATTGGATTTTACAAAACAATCTTTCCAGTATTACATTATACATGAACCCACAGATCTACACCAAACTAAATAAATATAGTTCAAAAATTTCAGGGATCCCAGAGGGAGTCATAATTTTTGATATTCCCTTTATTTCCTCTTCAAAGCAATCATGTAATAATTCCAAACTTTAACATCATAACAGGTAACCAAGTAATTGGAAGTATAGTCTCTCTGTTATTACAAAATAATATCACATAACTGACAAACAGATTTTATTCATCAATAGATTATCTCACAAAGGATTACCAATCATACTTCAGAGTCCTCCAAATCAACAGCCTACTGTTACCATGAGGGAAGAAGTCCACAATTTTTAATTCTTTTATATATTTTTGTTTTCTAAGCATCTTCACCCAGATCCTTCAAAAATTCAATCTCATACATATGATAAATTTAAAAACTCAATGCAATTCTTATTTATGTCCTGGTTAATCAGATGACAAGTGACTAAATCATTAGAGGAAATCTCAATTCATTTAGTTTGCTATCCCCAATACAATTTTAAACTTCCAAAAGTGAAGTTAAATAAAAAACTTTAGATTACCTTGTACAGAGCATGCAGACATTCCAAAACTCCATCCAAGATAATATTCAAAGTCTTAGGCACAGTAATTAAAACAGGTGAATACAATTATTATCAATATTAGGCTTAACATTAAAACAAATTAGTTCATAGATGAGAATTTAATAAACCTATTCCATAAATGCCTTTTACAAAACTTTTTCCACTTTCCCAGAAGAAATCAGCAAATATTCCTGATAACATTTATTATATATTTTTCTTCTTAGTAACACATATAGATTCCTAAAATTGCTTCACATGTCATAAATCTCAGTTGCAATAAACTTCCAAATGCCACTTTCCTTGAACTTGCAAGGTTGTTTCAGTAAAGGTCATAAAAGTCTCAAGATTTATTCAACCCATTTTCTTATGGCATGAAAAATATCCCCTCATTTCCACCTTAACTTACATAAGCAAACTCTAGATTTAATAATCTAGGTTGCTTAATTACTCTCATTCTGTACAAAGATTTTTGTCAGAATTTAACAATAATTCATCATTTAAAATCCTCAGAGTGATCTCCCCCATCCAGTTCAGAAATGGGTTAACCTTCAAAAAATTTTAAAAAGATATTAAGGGTCAGGAATATTACACTTAAGGCCATGTGGTCAGAGCAGAGGGATTAATTAAATATGATTTCCTTTCAAAAAACTAGTCTCACAGCTACTACAGGCCACCTCACCTATGGTTGCTTTCCCCCTTGAGGCTAAGCAATTAAAGTCTACTGCTCCCCCCAAGGGAGGGGCACTCCTCAGCCAAACTCAGTTTA
Organism: Macrotis lagotis; assembly: GCF_037893015.1. Classification (NCBI taxonomy): domain Eukaryota; kingdom Metazoa; phylum Chordata; class Mammalia; order Peramelemorphia; family Peramelidae; genus Macrotis; species Macrotis lagotis. The sequence continues at coordinate 22,739,132 of NC_133663.1, read as the reverse complement.
GAGTTCAAGTCTTAATGAGATGGGGGGGGTGTAGAATTAAACCAAAAAATGTGCAGCCCTGCCCCTTTCCCAACCTAGGGAGAAGCTTGGGACATTCCCCAGACAGTCATGAGATTAAGAATTTTTTCCTTTCCATAACTCCTCACTCTTAATCATCTCCTTTAAAATTCTTTCTCTTCTAAACTCTCCCAGTGCTACAGCTGTTTTCTCTTTAAGCACCCCCCTTCCCCTCTCCAGTTCCCCACACCTGGCTCAGTGAGGGCCGGATGCTGCAGAATTTACTCCCCCCTTCCCTCCACCTCCCAAAACTCACCTCCTAGCCTTCCCACAGTTTAAAACTTAAGCTGAGTCCCCAAACCCAGAAAAAGCCCAAGGCTATGACCAACCAAGGCAACTTAGAAGACAAATAGTGACAAACAAGAGAGAACAAAGAATTCAGAGATACCCTTGGGATCAGGCACATTCACATGCACCATGCCAGGATCCAGTCAGTTTATGGATTCTTCCAGCTTCATGTCATGTGCTTCTCTCACCTCCAAAATCCAACAGCAACTTCCTCCATGGTAGACTTTGAATTTTGTGGAAATTCCTGGGGGGAACCCCAATTCTCCCTCCCCATGTTAGATGCCCTATTCCTCCCATCCTCTGGCCTCTCCTTCAGGATAGTTCTTCCAAATGGAAGACTTCTAAACCAGAGTCGGGGCAGTTCTGGCCACCACCTCCCCACCCTAGATATCACTCTTTTACCAGGGTTCTAACACTCAGGCATTTTAATCATTCGGCTGTTAGTCTAGACCAGTTTTCTCATAAATCTCTGAAATATTTCTCCAGCAAAGAATACTTGAAGTCAAATGTGCTTGAAGTCAAGCTTCTTGTGTTCTTCCAGGAGAATATCAAAAGATTTTCATTATGGTATCCCAGAAGCCGAGCCTCCAATTTGTTATCAATATAGATACTTAACCCAGAGTGATTAAAATGTCTTTTATTGATCAATCTTTGCAAAAAAAGAACCACCTCTCTTTTAGAAAGGGGCCACTTTTACTATTTTTCAAATAACCTTGGTTTGACCATGGATGAGTCACTTAGCATCTATGAGCCTCAATTTATTTATCTCTACCATGGGGATAAATTATAATACTTATAGGGTAAGAAATAAATTGAATAATGGCTATAAAATACTTTTTAAATCTTACAAATTCATATAAATATCAACTATTATTCTTATTATAGAGCCATTTTGACACAATGGAAAGAGATTGGTTGTCTCTGAACCATGTTAATAAATTGACCAACAGTAAGAAATTTTTACTCCCATACAACACTCTAAGAAAGGATATCAAAGAGTTGCTTGTATTCTTCAATGGAAACAAATTCCAAACCAAAAATTTCTTATACTTTTAAAATGACGAGGGGACCTCCCATAGTAATATTAACATTATGCTTTAAAATATATTCTCTTATAATTTCTCCTATAATTCTATCAAAACATCTTGATTTTACCTCTCAAAATTATAGAAATCACTCAATGGTCAAGTTATAGAACATATTCATTTTAAGAATGTATATTTTTGAGAACAAGAATTGCTCCCTTTTTGTGTCTCTTTCACTAGAATCTAACATAATCATTAACATATAGTAAGTGTTTAATAAATGTTTATTCTTGATCAAATATATACTATACAACATCTATGGAAATTATTAATGTTGATAGTCATATTTCTTTCCATATATGTGTACATATATGTATATTTGTGTGTATGTGCATATGTAATATATGTCAATGTGTCAGGGAAGACTAGTACCTCTTTTAAAATTTTATTTAAGGCAAAGGGGTTAAGTGACTTTCCCAAGGTCACATAGTAATTGTTAAGTGTCTGAGACCGAATTTGAACTTTGGTTCTCCTGACTCTAGGGCCGGTACTCGATCCACTGTGCCATCTAGTTGCCCCCAGAAGACTAGTATCATAAGGGTGAGGACTGTTGAGATTTTCTTAGGGTTATTTTTCACCTTTCATGTCCACTAACCACCCAACTCTCACATGGTGCTTCAATAAGTTGTAGCATGCATAGTGTTCATAATATGGTAGACCTTTTTTTGGCAGATAAAGTAAACCAGGTTGAACATGACTGACAGGTCTCAAGCTCCTCAGTTAGTTTGGGGAGTGGTGTCTACCCAAGTATGTGGCAATTTCTCTGATGGAATGGTTGGATGTGAACAATTGATTCCAATGGAACATGAAGGCTGCAGAAGCAGATACTGTGGAACAATTAGAAATTAGTTAAACATTAGATATACCAAGGGATCCATGAATTCATTGTCAATTGTCTAAACTCTTTCTTGCCAGTGGACTCCTTTGATTCTGAAAGAATGAGGCCATTGATTTTACTTAAATGCCTTGTTGAAATTCAATTTGTTCATGACTCAAAAACAATGACCCCTTCCATTTGTTTTTTTTTTCCCAAAATAGGGGACTATTGTTTATAAATTTGCTGATTGAGATTGCATAAAAGTAAATCATCATTTAAATCACATCAAATTATAATGATGCATCTTAAATTCTAGAATTGTGGAATGCCTGAACTGGAAGAACATTTAAATCAAGATCATGTATGTCTTACTTAAAACTAAGATTCAGAGTTTCCCTAAACATGCTACGCTTTCCCAATGCCTTCTCTTTATTTATTTTATTTTCTATTTTTAGAACTTCATGTTCTTTCTCTTTCCCATCCTACAAATCTAAGATTAATGGATGCTTCCACATTCCTTCCAAAAATAAAGGATTTCTCCCTTTTCTGATCTCATAGAAGTTTATATTCCTATTCTACTTATATTCTAATTGGCATCATAATAATTTATGTAGACTTTTTATTTCTTCTCTTAGATTGGAAGCTCAGTAAGAGCAGAAATCATAAAATTAACCTTAATAATTCCCTAGGATTGATTTTTCTTTTCAATTTGACTGTCATTCATTTTTTTCTGTTTTATTTGTAATTTATAGAATAAAAAATGTTTTCATGACAGTGCAATAAAAAAAAAATCTTCCAAAATTTTTTTCAAGACAGTGGGGTTAAATATCTTGCCCAAGATCACACAGCTATCAAATATCAGGTGTCTGAGGTCTATTTGAAATCAGGTCCTGTTTTCTCCAGGGTCGGTACTCTATCTACTTAACCAGCTAGCTGCTCTAGGAAAAAACAAAACAAAACAAAAAAAAACAAAAAAAAACCAATTGTGCATGAAATTGCAACTTGACTATGCATAATTTTGCATTATTCCTTTCAACTATATAGCAAAATAACACTATTTTTTAATGTTTTCTTCCTTCACCTCTCCCCCCAGAGATGGAAAGTATTAAAAACAAGATGGGTAGGTAAATATATATATATATATGCATATATACATATATTTATATATAATATACATGTATATGTATATAAGAAATATTATTATGTACATATTTCCATGAATCAGCTATTTGGGGAGATAGAGCTTTCTCTATATTTTCTTTATAGTTAATACGAATATTTGTAACAGACAAACTTATTCACTCATAGTTTGTTCTTGAAACAATATTGCTATTAGTATAGGTAAGTAGCCTGTGCACAGAGTGCTGAACTAGCTTCAAGGAAACCTGAGTTCAAATCTATCTCAGACACGTTTTAACCATGACTAAGTCTAAGGTTTTCCATCTATAAAATGAGGAAAAGAAGAACGGTTCCCGCCTCCTAGAGCTGTGATAAAGATATAATGACATAATAGTAGGAAAGCAGGAACTCTATGTAAATGCTAGTTATTATTATGAATCTATTTTCCAGGAACTAATAAGATACTGTATTTGGCAAATTTTTAAAACTTTAGGTTTAAATATAAATTGTCATTTTTCAATACAAGAAGCAAGAAGAAAACAAATTCTAAGGAAATAAGTATAAGGTAGAATGAAAAACTTCACTGATCATTATTTATCAAGTGGGAAAGCTGAGACATGAAGCAACTTTCCTAAATCTAAGCAACCAATGTTTGGCAGAGACAGGAGTGAGACTTGGATTTCCTTTCTATAGTCAGGGGCTTCTTAGTATTATACAGATCCCATATGTTATGATGATAGAATTCTGAGTTAAGCAAAGATCATTGTGAGATGAATCAAGTTTGTGAGGGAAAAAAGTTTATGAGTTTATGGTAATAGCACTCTGTGCTTTGTTGGGGAGTCCCTTCCTATTCTAGATTTATTATGAACCAGAAAAATGTAATATTCAGTATAGTGACCATGAGCAAATCAGATGAAAGTGAGGGTAAGAAACTGGCCTAGAAGGAACACCATGGGGATAATGAGAATGAGAAAAATGAGATAGGTAAAGTGAAAGCAGTTGATAGTGATGTTCAATGTCATTATTGCAGTTTGAATTGGGCTAAATCAAATGGAATTGTGACTAGAGTCAGAGATAAGGTAGATAATATTATCACCTAACGTCCTTCTTTCAATGCTGAGGACTTTGGACATGGACAGGGAAAAATAACTATGAAAGTTATCAATGGGAAAAAAACTGTCAAGACATGGGAATCTTTTAAGAAGTATCATCCAAAGCAAAACAATAGAGAGAGAGAGAGAGAGAGAGAGAGAGAGAGAGAGAGAGGAGAGAGAGAGGGCATTAGATAACCTCTGCTATAGAAACTTCAATGGAAAAAAATTCCAATGGTTGTGAATGACTTAAACTCCTAACATTTCCTTCCAAAATGATCACAGATATAGTTTAATTCAAAAATAATCCACCATAAAACAAAGCTCAAATAAAACTCAGACTTTTATATTCTTTGTTAAGTTGCAAGCATCATTTAACAGAATCACATAGAATTTATGCCATAAACTGTTATTTCTAACTTTTTGAACCTTGAACTTTGAATTTGAGTAGAGGGAACAATGAATAACTGGAGATTGATTAATAATTAAAGGGAAATCAAAAAGTTTGATCCCTTAATACTCACTTATTGCAATAGCCTAAAGTTATCTGTATTTTTAATCTTTTTTGCTCCAATTTATAAGACATGGTATAAACAGTCTTAGATTAGCTATAAAGTCAATATAACTGTTAACATTCTAAATATGATATCTTTGCCCAATAATAATAATAATATCATTTAATATAACAAATTAAGTTTTACAAACCCCTCCACATACTTATCTCACAATTCTATGAGGTAGGTGCTATAATTTTTTTTTTCTATGAATGAGAAACCTAAGACTTGGATAAGTGTTTTGTGCACTATCACCCAGGAAATAAAAGCTATACTAGTTTGAAACACAGGTGTCTTTATTCCCAATACAACTCTTCATTTACTGTGCTAAATTGACTCTCTGAAAATAAACCAGTGAATTAACATATGGATGGAAGCAATGAACCATATCAATATAGGCAATCTCATAATTAATGATACCAGAAAAGATTATAGAAATGATACTTAAATAGAAGGATGTTTCATTGATGTTATTTGGACATGCAATTAAAGAATTTGGTAGGATTTCTAACAGCATATTCCCAAAGGTAGTAAATAACTTCATTATTTGATATATGTGGTTCTCCCATTTCATAGATAATCCTTTTTATATAATATCGTTTTGATTTTCAAGAGATTTGTGATTATTTGAAAAGCCTCAGTCTTACCATTTTTGTAAGGAAAAACAAAAATGTTGTAATAAAAATATGCTACTTTTCTAGTGTGATAGTTTTAGCCCAGGCCTCTTCCCTGGTTCACATTATTGCTCTGAGCCTTTGTTTTCTTTATTACCTTGGGCAAATCGCTTAACCTCTCTTGATCTCAGTTTCTTCCTCTATAAAATGAGAGATGAATTCTAAGTTATTTTCTAATTCTACATCTGTGACACAATGATCTATGAGCTTAGAAAAAATATTTTCCAGATTCTGACATCGAGAAGTAACTTTAGTTAGTGTAATCAAGATATTCATATAAAATTCAATATTTCTTTTCATATACATACATGTACAGGGCAGTTGCGTGGCCAGGTAGAGTCCAAGCCTGGAGTCAAGAAGACTTATCTCCCTGGATTAAAATCTGATGTCAAATATATAGGCAATTAACAATCCTGTTTACCTCAGTTCTTCATATGTAAAATAAACTTTAGGGGGAAATAGCAAATCACTCCAATATACTTTCCAGGAAAACATCAAATAGGGTTGCAAAGAGCCGTGCACTTAAATGACTGATCAGCAACATACGCATAAATCTATCTTTTATGTAGAATGAAATGAGTGCAGATACTGTTTCAGTACAACTATCTTTATCTGCAGAACCTAAAACCATTGCCTGGCAATAAGAAACTTAATAAAAGTTATTTACTAATTAATAAATGAAGAAATAATCATTTAGGAACAGAATTGAAGACGGAAACAGCATTTTATTAAGATTTTCATTGGACTTTCTTTAAAAATTTTTGGTTGATAACTGGTTTTTCACCCCTCCTCATGTTTTTTTACTAAATCACATTTATGCCCCTTTAGTTAGTTGGATGCCTGCACACACACACACACACAAACACACAAACACACACACACACACACACACACACACACAAACACAGAGACTCAGAGTCACAAAAAGACAAACACTCCTCATTCTGTTTACCTGATAACCTCATCTGTCTTGGTCTTAATTCCTTCATCCGAAAAATTAGGAATTGAACTCACTAATGACCATTAAGGTCTTGTAGCTCTAAATCAAAGAACAAAACATGAGATGAACTAGGAAGGTGATTTAACTTGTAAATAATTTTAAGGTAACTCGGGGTGGCTAGGTGGCACAGTGGATAAAGCACTGGCCCTGGAATCAGGAGAACCTGGGTTCAAATCCAGTCTCAGACACTTGATAATTACCTAGCTACATGGTCTTAGGCAAGCCAAATAAAAAAAAAAACCTAAATAAAATAAATAACATTTTAAGGTAACTCTTAAACTAAGCATTAGAGACCAAAATAAACATAGAATTATTATCAAAAGAATGAGTCCCTCAGGATTAAACAATGGAATGTAAATTGTATTTATAATTTAAAAAATCATATGATTTTTAACAAAAATTAGTTTGATAGAAATATCACCTCAATAGTGTTCTATCTGCTATATCTCATACTATATATTTCTTCCTTAAGGATACGATTTCTCTCTCATCACATTCAACTTAGATCAATTCATACTATGAGAATGATGTAAAGACTAGCAAACTGCCTTCTGTGGGGGTGGGGGGAGGGAAGCAAGAATGGGGAAAATTGTAAAACTAAAAATAAATAAAACCTTTCAAAAATTAAAAAGGAAAAAAGAAAGAATCACCTCATTGTTTTTCACAGCAGCATTCTGTAATAAAAGGGAAATGAGTGTGCCACTTAAATAATGGTTAATATGCTTTAATATTAGCAGATTTAGAGTGTAGGAAAAGGTGAGTTTGTAGATTACTATAAAAATTAACTTCTCAACCCTATTAGTTATTGCTTCTTTTTTGTATATTAACAAGCTAATATGTAAATTCTTATATCATTACTTAAAGGGTATAGAAGAAATTAATCAGTAAATAAATGTTGATCAGCCCTAAATTCAGAAAATCTAGCCTGGAATCCTGACTTTGCTACTTACCACAAATGGATGACTGTGTGGATAGAATGTCAACCCTGTCATCAGGAAATCCCAAGTTCAAAGTCAACCTCAGACATTTATGATTGTGTGGTCTGAGGCAAGTCACTTCTGTTTCCTGCAATTTCCTCAGTCATAAAATAGGGACTAACAGCACCTACTTCAATGCTTACTGTATGGCTCAAATGAGATGCTTGTAAAAAGTGCAAGGCAAAGGACCTGATAGTAACTGCTAATTAAATCTTTTTTTACCTTCCCTTCCACTTCTTTACCCCCAGGATAAATTAGATTTTTATTTTATTTTAAGGTGACTCTAAATATGAATTAGTTTTCCTTTTTATTTCTTTTTTATCATTAGCATGTTTATATTTAATGCAGCCTTATCTGAAATAATGATTCTTACTATTATTTTTGTTTCCCTGAATCACTTTGTTTCCCCAATCACTTTAAATCTGTGTAAATCTTTATTTTATTCTTATCATCATTATCGTTGAATTGTGTGATTTTAATTTTCATTCATTCCCTTTTCTCTGGATTAGCCATGAATAAAAATTATATGCTCATGAAGTTAAAAGATAGAAAAGAATTTAGAGAAAATACTTTTTTTAAAGTGATAAACATTTTATTTTTTTTAATGTAAATGATTACAGTTTATCTCTATATGTGACAGGTGAAAAAGCCAGAATTCATGATGATGATGATGATGATGATGCTTGTCCTTCATTCTTTTTTTCAAGTGTCTGAATCTGGATTTGAACTCAGGTACCCATGATTCCAGGGCTAGTGCTCTATCTACTGTACCACCTAGCTGCCCCTGTTCTTCATTCTTGAAGAAAAAGACTATGACATCAAGTAAGTGATGCCATGCCAAGTAAGAGAACTGGAGTTGAGTCAGGGAGTCCTTTGCAAAGTCACCAGCCTCACTTTCTCCTTCATATATGAATCAATACAATTTCAGATGACCCAGGATTCGACACAAGCAGACTTAAGTGAGTTATTCAAAGACACAAAGCTAGTATCTGAGGCCAGATTTGGACTCAGGTATTTTTGACTCCAGGGCTTATGCTTTTTCCACTCTGCCATCAGGATTGATGGAAGCAAATATGGAACCAAAGGACCTTTCATAGGCTACATCATTCTGAATATAGCCAAAAAAATTGGCACAGAACAATAAAACAAATGATTAAGCCATAGGGATTTGCTTGTGGAATGGAGAAGTCTCTATTGGCAACTGATCAATTTTGAGTGATCCTTAAGTAATTTGACAGTGATTATGTAAGCTAATTTACATAAATGGTAGATATGGTGGTACAATTTCTGTAGACCCAGAAAATTTTGTACTTTTCAACAATATATAACAAAAGACTCACAGAATTATACAATAGAAATTTTCACAAACTAAAAAAAATTTCACCATCCTAGAAATACATTTTCAAAATATCCTGGGTAATTTCATTAATGAACTGTCCCATTATAATGAAGCAAATTATTTCCTGTAATTATTTTAACATAATCTCAATCTCTTTAAAAAAAATACCTTATGACTATTTTAAACAGATATTATTTCATCAAATAAATTTACCAAGCTGCAAAGAAAATAAAGCAAATTATTGAGCCCTTCAAGAAGAAATGAGGGGTGGCTAGGTGGTGTAGTGGATAAAGCACTGGCCTTGGAGTCAGGAGTAACTGGGTTGAAATCCAGTCTCAGACGCTTAATAATTACCTAGCTGTGTGGCCTTGGGCAAGCCACTTAACCCCATTGCCTTGCCAAAACCTAAAAAAAAAAGAAATGAGAATGATGTGGGAGCAAGAAGGAATGCATATCATGCCATTATGCTATCTACTCTTGGAGTTGTACTGGCAAATGCTTTTTGATGAGTCTACAGATGTTGATATACCAAGGCTTTTATTCAACTAAAGACAAGTCCAACTCTTCAACTATCTTGTCCAACTGTCAGATAGTTTTCAGGACATTGAACAAAAGCAAATAATAGCAGGAGGGCACTTGGTCTCAGGGCTTCTTTTATCTGATCAAAATATGAGTGCAATGTAAGAATTTTTCAATAATGATGATGATTGTAGAGATAAGTGCAGCATTCTGATTCCACATAAATTTGATATATTCTATTATGTCTCTTTTTATGAAACCCTTTAATTCCACATACTTTCATGATTTTAAGTCATTAAAACAATTTATTCTATTAAAAGAATTATTCTCATTTCTATAGAATATTTCTACCAAAAAGGCCTGCTTCTGTCTTACCAGACAGTGGGTTAAACTAAACTTCATTTTACTCTCACCCCAGAACTACAGATTTTTTCTGTTGATCTTTTACGTTATTTTGAACTAAAATTATTTTTCATCCCATTCATTTGTTGATTCTTCCAATTTGAGGCAAATTTAGGGGTGTTTCAGCAAGTTCTTGCCTTTACTTTCACCATCTTCAGTCCCACTCCTCTATGTTTAAAAGTTCCATTTTCTTCAGTATTTTTGTGTCTTTTTGCGATGATTTAGATTCTCTTTCCCTTGTTTCATTTTAATTTATTTTCCCATTTTTTGGACTACCACTCAACATTTTCATTACCTCTTGCACGAATTCATATTAGAGTTGTATTGAGGTAGCTGTTTATTTTCGTTTGAGGTTTTTCTTGTAAATATTTCCATGCCTTTGCCTCCATCTGGGTTTATATTCTGATCATCCCTGTCATTGTACTAGCTTTTCTCAGGCAAGTTATTTTTTGTTGTTTGTTCATTTTTCCAGCCTATTACCTGATTTTAATCTTGGACTCTGCTCACATGGTTTTTGTTTTGTTTTTCACAGCAAATTCTGGTGACCTGTAAGTTTTGGGCCCTTTCAAGTTTGTGAAATCTGTTAGAAAGTGATGGTCGCTGCTGTTCCTGAAAAGCATTCTGGTCTTTTCCCAGGGAGAGCCTTTGATCCGCTGTAGCTGAATGTGATAGTCTTCTTAACCTTAGAACCATGGTCCATATTGACCACAAGCTCTCATTCTCACCCAAAATTACATAGTAACAGCGGAGTTGTCAAACACTGTCTGGTCTTATGCCCATTGACAGTACAAGATCTTTGGTAATCTCTTTCGGATTAGTTCCCTAATTCCTTTCCCTTCACAGTGTATTGCCCCCCTCACCTTTTTTTTTGGCACAATGTGTACTCCAGGCCAGCCCCCACTCTGGTATCACAGATCTCTTCTTCCAACACTTTTGCTGTCTTGGGCCGGAAAAAAAGTATCTCACCTTGACTTTCTGCTAGCTATATTGCTCCAGCATTTGAATTGATGTGTTTATTTAAAGGCTTTGGAAGGGGAATATTGAGAGAATTTGGTTGGGTTGCAGTCTTTACTCACTTTTCCATCTTTTCTCTGCTCTAGAATTAGGTATATGAGTGTGTTTGTGTGTGTGTGTGTGTCTGTATGTGAGTATGTGTGTGTGTGATCTCTTTGGAAAACTGGGGAATGGACCCCTTTATGGAATAAAATATTTTCACCTAAATTCCTGAATGAAGGAAAAGATAAATTTCAGTTGGAATGAAAATAAAATTTTTATTGTTTTTCTTCATTGGAGTTCATGAACCCCCAGAAATCTATTTATGATCCTTTGAGCATCTATAGACCCCTCATTAAAAATGTCTATTTTTAATGTTTCCTAGGTAAACTCCTTCATTTTACATACTAGAAAACTTAAGTCCAGTCTGCTTAAGTGATTTGCTCAGGGGTTCATTATAAAAAAATAAATAGATATTGTTTTCAAATTAAATTCCTCTCTCTCCCAACACATCACTCTTTCTACAATATCCTATTGAAATGTTTAAGTAAATAACCAAAGAGATATTGGGGGCGGGGATATCAGTGATGTCTTCTTTGAGGAGATGAATCTTGAGATAGAGTTTGAGAAATGGAAAATTATAAGAATTTAGCAAAATGGAGTTATGGAGGCAATGAATCACCAATTCCAGTTAGAGTTGAAGAAGGAAAGTGCTGGAAAATAAGTTGAAAGGGAGAGGGTGAGATACATTTTTTAAATCTTTAAGTCCCTCTTTGATAACCATTGATGCCTCAGCATGGCAGGACCAAAGTAATATAATTTAACTTCCTTGTTCAACTTTTCAATGGAAACATTAGGAGAGATGGATTTCTCCTACAAAGGACAAACCTACCGAGGCCATTTATAATGTTTAGCGGATATATGGAACCTCTTGTGAAATATTGGTTCTTTCTATTTAGAAAGCTCGGCATTGTATTTCAACAACTGGGCTAAGTTCTCCATTAGATAGATAGAACAGAAAATAGGATTCTGATGAATTTTCTTGTATTGGGGAACAGTTCAAGCTTTGCAAAATAATTTTAGAACACTTTTGCAAAGCTGAAAAGTAAACATAGTCTTACTTTTTTATGTTTAGTATTTGACTAAATTATTTCTTTTGAAATGATATCTTACAAACCTCACTCTCAAGTTTCATTGCTAGATCCAGTAAAATTCTTTGGGAGCTATTTGTTTCACATGCAATGTCCTTTGGATGACTCAGGTGTTTCATTGGCAGGTTTAATTAAAGTTGAAAAGGAAAAATTGGGAGAGGGATTGGAAATTTTTCAAAAAGGAAGAGATTTTTCAACATGTGACACTCTATATAATTACATTATATGACTTCAAAACTACCCAAACATCTTGAGTAGATCTTTTCATTGGCATTTTTCTATCAAAGTAGGAGACAGGTGTCTCTGTATTTGAGAGCTATCCTTTTAGTTTCTGTTGTTCTGTTGATTTTTAGTCTTATTTGACTCTCCAATGACGCTGGGGTTTTCTTGACAGAGAGACCGAAGTGATTTCCTTCTCCAGCTCATTTTAAGGCAAACAGTGTTTAGAGACATGCACAGAGTGTCATAATTAGTTAATACTTGAGACCAGCTTTAAACCCAGAACGATGACTTCCTCAATCCAGGCCTAATGCTCTATCCATTGTGCTACCTAGCTGCCTTCTTTTCAGTTACATCAAAAATAAATTCACTGTTTAAAATTAAACCAATGATTTCTCACTTAGGATCTAATTATCATCCCCATTTGCATGCAGGACTTTTCTTATCATTGTGCTTTCAGGATTCTGGGAATTGGATCTTATAAAAACAAAAAACAAAACCAAACTAATCCATATTATATGAATTACTAATAAAAAATGAATTTCTGGGGTCAGGCTTTAGGAATGGAGGATGAAAAAGGAAAGAGGAAACTTGGCTATTGGCAAGTTTAAGGTGATGAGGAGGAGACAGCATATACCATATTGTCTACAGGCTGAGAGTGAAAGTAGCTGTTAGACACACACTGAACACATATAGATATTTAGGGAAATTCGTCTAGAGAATGTACACAATTCATATCTGGTGAAATAATGGTGTAGAACAAATCCAGGTCCAAATGATCACAAATCATGCCAAGGCAATTCAGGGACCAGATATTCTTAAGAAACCAAAATTCAAAGAAAAGAGGCATAAATAGAAAATGTAGTTTGAAGAAATTTTTTTTATACTGGGGCATTCAATATGGAATCAGTAGGTATTCTCATTAAGACTTTAAAGAAATTACTTTCCTTAAATTCCTTGAGTTATCTGCTTCCACCCAGTTTTAGTCTTCTATGATGGTGATAATATGGATTCACAGCCTAGTCTTATTCTCATTGGATGGCATTATCAGGAGTTAGTAGTAGAATCATTAGATCAAATCATTTTTTCCTGAATCTTGTGTCCCACTAAACTAATTGTACCTGGAAACTATGTATATGGACAACATGGAAAGGGTGAACAAGATCTGGAAAAGGAAGAATGGAGATATCCCTTAAAAAAACCTTGAACTGTGTTCCCACCCAGCCATGTTTTAGCATATCTGTAATTTCATTGATGCAAATATTCACCATCTTCATGTAGAATTCTTCTGTCACTTGGTAGATGGTCTGAAGAAACATCATGGGAGTTTGGGGTATCCATTTTCTACTTGGTTATAGCAGACAGAACTAGGGGAAAATGAAAAAATAATAACATTTGCAGCTGCCTTCTGAGATAATGTACAACATTTTACTAGTATGCTTTAGATTGTGATGGGTTGGCTGGATGGTCACTTGTTTCTTTTTAATTAAAGATTTTATTTATTTTGAGTTTTAAAATTTGTCTCCCAATCTTACTTCCCTCCCCAGCCCCACTGAAAGCAATTTGTCAGTCTTTACATTATTTCCTTGTTGTACATTGATCCAAATTGAGTGTAATCAGAGAGAAATCATTGGATGGTCACTTCTTGAGGGTGCTGTAGAAAGGATTTTGATTCAGGTCTGTTTTGATTGTTTGATTGTTCTTTGTCCTTCACTCTCCTTGAAACCATGACAGAATTGGATTTGAGTGAGGGGATGCTATGATGAGTCACCAGCCTGAGAGCAAGGTAACCACTGAGGTCCCTTACAACTTTAGATTTCAATAACTGAATCATTTCTCTGACCAAATATTTGTGCAAATGGAAGGAAGGAAGGAAGGAGGAGAGAGTAAAGATAGTAGGGAGGAAAAGACGCAGGAGGAAGTAAGGAAGGATTGAAAAATGAGGAGAATCATAGAAGGAAGGCAAGGGAAGAAAGGAAACAAAATTCTTTATTAAGCATCTACTATGCACTAATCATTATTCTAAGCCCTATACAAATATCTCATTTGATATTCCTAACAACCCTAGGATATGAATGTTACTATTCCAAAGTTGAGTTGAGGAAACTGAGGAAAATATAACCAGGGCCAGAGTCCAAATCTGAATTTAAACTCAGGAGGTCCTCTTCCCTCTAGGTCCTCTTATGTCTGTGTGTGTGTGTGTGAGTGTGTGTGTGTGTATGCGTGTTAATTTGTATGTGTATCTCATATTCAGATAACTGAAACTCCCACTTGGTGAGGCATGTTATTGGACAATGAACATTTTTTTTTTCCTGATCAGAAATTGATTTTCTTTTTTATTCCATTTTTATTTTCATTTTATACTTTTACTTTCTTTGTTTATTGAAATTTTATTTTATTCCTCCAATTTCATGCAATGGTAGTTTTTCAACATTCATCCATTGGCAAATTTATGAGTTGCCTATATTTTTCTACCATCTTCCTTTCCCTCTCCCCTCCCCATGGTGGTAAAGCTCTGTTAAAAGTTGTACCTGTTAGGGGTGGCTATGTGGTACAGTGGATAGAGCACTGGCCCTGGAATCAGGAGTACCTGGGTTAAAATCCACCCTCAGACACTTAATAATGACCTAGCTGTGTGGCCTTGGGCAAGCCACTTAACCCCATTAGCCTTGCAAAAAAAAAGCCTAAAAAACAGTCATACATGTTCATTCATGTTTAACCTATTTACATATTATTCATGTGAAAGAGGACTTAAGAAGTAAGGGGGAAAACTTGAGAATGAAAGGAAAAACATAAATGCTCTGCCTTCAGACTCCTTAGTCTTGTTTGTTTTTCCTCTGGATGTGGATGGCATTGTCCATAGAAGGTCTCTCAGGGTTGTCCTTACTCTCTGAAATGCTAAGGAGCTGCCTCTGTCACAGCTGATCATCTCACAATAAACAGCTGACATTTCGATGTCTGATTGCTAAATATTTGCAGTTTGTAGAGAATATCCTTTAAAAACCCAAATAAAATATTGGTGTAGGACTTCAAGTAATGCTAATATGTCCTCTTCATGGTTAAAACAAAATGATTTCAAAAGATAGTCATATGAAAACAAGCAAGAGATCCCCAGCTGCCTGCCTTTCCCTGCTCCTCCAACACTGCTTATCTTCCATGGGCACTAAATCAACTTGTTTCTATCAGTATAAAGAGGTAAATTAGTTTTTAACCCATTGCCTTCTGGAATAGATAAGAATAAGCCTGTCTTCTCAGGCAGGTCACAAATTGGAGGTGGTTTCCTCCTTGGATTTGAGGCTTATTCTTGCCTCCTTTTTTAATTTTGCATTGTGATTCTTTAGTAAAATTTAAAATAAAATGTAGTTTAAACAAAGTTTGTCGGTAAAAAAAAGTATATGTATATTTGTGAAAATAAGTATATGAATAAACAGGAGAGATTCACTAAAATGATTTAATAGTTGTATATTTTACAACCCTTCAATTTTCAAATGCTATATTCCAATGCTTTGCAGTAAGGCAACAGTTATATCTGACAGTTACTATTTAGTCTAAAGTTAAGTATTTTTCTAATGGTTCACATGTGGAAGCAGCAAAATGTAATGTGATCTTTTGTAATGGAACAAATGCATTGGAACACTAATGATGATCGATATCATGTGAGAAGTGCCAAAAGTCATGGAATATGCTATATTCATAAATCACTGGGGAAGATTAGTACAAACAAATAATTGAAAAGCCCTTAGATTTTGCTCAAATCTCTAGTCTTCTCTTTAGTATGAGAAATAAAATTTAGATCAATTATAGGGAAACTATTTGTTTACTTCTCTACGAAAGAATGCTAAAAAAAGCACAAAATAAAAGTTCTCATTGCAAAACAAAAATGAACATGACTCAGTGTCAGATACTGTCTTTGGGAATTGATACTTAAAACATAAAATATGCATCATTTAGTCTGACTATTCAATAAATATTTCACCCTCATGTCCTTTTTGAACCATTTGATCAACTTCCTCAAAACTGAAGTCTTTTGGAAAACCAAGTTAAGCACTGTCTCTGTTCTCATTTACTCTGAGGAGCATTGCAGTAGTTGTTTGTATAGTTATCACAGTACAAACAACAGTAACATAAGGAAGCCAAAGTTGTCAATGCCAAGAGGTTGACTTCAAAGTAGGAAACACTCAGTCAGACTCACTGTTTAGTCCCCTGTCATCAGGAAAAACACATAATAGCAGCAGTCTGTGCCTGGAGATTTCAACTCTGATTCACCTGGATCTCAAGCTTTGTCATATGCAAAGAGCTAATATAGGTTTCAGGGTGACAGAGAAGTGACCCAAGATGAACCTTTCTCCTCTTGCTCTTCATCAGAAACCGCAGAGAGAGCATTTAAGTCGTATATTATTTTTGAATACTTTGTTTTATATTTTTCAATTACATATAGAGGTAGTTTGTTGGGTTTTTTTTATGTTTTTGCAAGGCAAATGGGGTTAAGTGGCTTGCCCAAGGCCACACAGCTAGATAATTATTAAGTGTCTGAGACTGGATTTGAACCCAGGTATTCCTGACTCCAGGGCCGGTGCTTTATCCACTACACCACCTAGCCGCCCCCCACTATGCCACCTAGCAGCCCTTTTTCTTTTTCGGTAGAGGTAGTTTTCAACATTTATTTTTGTAAAATTCCATCTCTCTCCTTTCTCTGTAAGCAATGTGATATAGGGTATACATGCACAATTATTTTAAACATATGTCCATGTTGATCATGCTGTGATAAAGAATTAAAACAAAAGGGAAAATCACAAAACAGGCGGGAAAAAATGAAAATAATATGTTTTGATCTGCATTCAGATTCCATAGTGATTTCTCTGGTTGTGGATGGCATTTTCCATCATTATTTTAGAATTGGCTTTGATCACTGTATTGGTGAGAATATCTAAGTCTATCATAGTGGATCTCCACACAATGTTGCTGTTTCTGTGTACAAGGTACTCCTGGTTCTGCTCACTTCACTGTGAATCAGTTCATAGAAATGTTTCCAGGTTTTTCTGCAATCTGCCTGTTCATCAATTCTTTTAGAACAATAGTATTCTGTGGCATTCATATACCACAACTTGTTCAACCATCCCCCAGTTGTTGGGCATCTCCCCAATTTCCAACTTTTTACCATCACAAAAAGAACTGGTATATTTTGGTATATGTGTGTGTATTCCCCTAAGAGAATATAATCAAAAAATATATTCTAAAGGAAGAATACAATTTTTCCTTTCAAAGAAAAGTTTATCCTTTAAAAGTATATTGGGTGGATAAATGTTTATGGATAAGAGCTCAGTTCTCTTTGCTATATTTCTCCTCCTTCCTGTTGTGATAAGAAACAAGATGTTGATGCATCCCACCCAAGTTCCAAGAAACTCAGCACTATGCCCTAGGATTGACTTGGGTATGGGGAATTGAAACTAATAGTTCATTCAGTCTACTCCAAGTCAACTCCAGCTAGATGAGTATATTCAATATTTGCTTGGAAACCTTCACTAGGAATCCATCATGATAGGGTGAAGAACACAAAGGCTTTGCCATTTAGTTTAAAACAAATGCAACAAATGTATTCTGGATTATTAAGGAACTGACCTCCTCATGGTGGACCAAATTCAAACGCTAATATACTATTAAGGTAAAAAAATCAAATCCTGTCCCAGCATTCCAGATGACAGAGCCTCAGAATGTCAGAACTAGCAGGTTGAGCTCCTTTTGGCAAGACTATATCAAGGGAAAGAGAAATACCTAATAAAGGTGCTCAGATATGACTCATGTAAAACTACTGAACTTCATAATGATTTTCATCATCACTCTTTCCCCTGTAGTAGTATTACATTAGTTCCCTGTTGCTCTGCCTCTGCCAAATTCAGATACTGGTGTGACCAGTGAATTCCCTAAGCCCTCTTTCAGGGACAACTAACTGAACAAAGAGGGCATTCCAAGACATAAATAGGAAGGTTTAAATCAGAGTCGTGAATTTTCAGAATTTCAAGAGACTTCAGAATCTATTCAATATAAAAATATAACAATATAAGAATATTTATTTTCTACTTCCCCCCTCCCCCAAATAACTATCTAGGTTCTCTTTGATCAAATCCATTCAAGCACTACTATCACCTCCCAGGTGGATCAGTTGTAACTATTAGGAAGATTTCCCTTACTACAATTTTAAATTACTTCTTGAGAGCTTCCAATGTAAAGAACAAGTCCAATTCCTCATAAGTATGACTGGCTTTCAAATACTTTAAGATGGTCAACATGTTCTCCATGATCTCCCTTTTCTGATTTAATATTCCTGCTCTTTCAACTGTTTCCCATATATGGCAACACCCTACAGTGACTGATAAATCTAAATCTGTTGTCTTCAGTCTGAATTCATTGAAATTTATCTAGAGCTTTTGGTTACATTGGTTCCTTCTGAAATCTTTCTCTTTCCTTAACATTTGTGCCATGATTCTCTCTAGGTCTTTCTTCATAATCTTCCTTCTTATTTCCTGGATCAATAGTCTTCACCCACCTGCTAAGAGTTTCCCATGGTTTTGTATTGAGCCATCTTCTTTTTTTGTCCAAATATCCTTTCCCTTGAAGACCTCATTAAACTTCAAGGATCACCCATGTCGATCAAGCAACAATCAGTTTGTTGAGCAGTTACTATTAGAAAGGCATTATTCTGTGGATTGAAAATAAATTTTAAAAGTTAAAAAAAGTCCTTGTCCTCATAGAGTTCCATTGGGGGGAAATAACCTCACATAAATAGTTGTAGACAAGATACCTAGATAATAAATGGAAACTAACTCTACAAATGCAAAACATCAGAAATTGGAGGTGAGGACTTCCTAATAATAATAACTATCTGACAATGGAATAACTCATTTAGGCAGATGGTTTCCTTCCCTTTACTGGGGATTTGCAAGTTGAAGAAGACTGAGTTCCTGTTTGAATCAGAGATCCAATTATTCTAAATTTTATCATCCTTCTAGGTCATAAATTCCAATTAAGAAAGGATAATGCCATTAAAAAACAAAACAAAAATAAATAATTTCCCCTCTCCAAGCAGAATATATTATATATATATTATATATATAATATATATAATATATATAATATATATAAAAGGAACTAAATAAATGCTAGCTAAATAAAAATAATATTATTTCCTTCATTACTCTCCAAATCTCCATTTTTCATGCCAATATAGGTCCCACACAAAAAAATCACAAAACTCTCTTTGGCAAATAGTCTCTTAGCAAATTGTTTTAGGCATCTCATCCTCTGAAAAAATTTACAATAAAAAATTATAAAAAACTAACACAAAGGCATGAATATCTGTGGAGACTAGGGAAGGTTTCATATTGAATCTGATGCTTGAGTCGAGCCTTAACAGAAACAAAGGTACTTTTCAAATTTATTTTTTAATAAACAAAATTTTATTTCATTTCCCATTGCTCTTCAGATTTGTAACAATTATTCTTTGTCAAGTCAAACTAAATTCTACATTATCATGTTTAAAATTATGTTTTCTCATAAAACTTCAGGCCATTAGCACACTTCAGAATTGAGCAGCATATTTTAACAATGGTCTTTGGAATTGTGGAGGGAGAGAATGAATTTTCTTGTTTTAAGAATATCAAGGACACTAATTTCTCTGGATCCAAGAATAGATGGGAAGAGAGGTATAGTGAGTAAAAACATTAGAAAATAAAAAACCCTTTAGAATCTGATGAACAGTATATTCACTTTTTAAAAAATCTTATTATTTCTTTCCCTTAACCCGAATTCCTCATACTGAAAACTATTATAAGCATGTTTAACACAAATGTGCATATACAATATTAACCTGACTGTTAATGAGGGGGTGGGAAGGGAGGTGGAAGGAAATTTTTTAACATTATATATATATATATATATATATATATATATATATATATATATATGTTGATGGATGTTGAAAAGTTTTCATAACATGTGTCGGAAAAATAAAATATCAATATAAATAGAAAAAAGAAGACTGGAAAGCGAAGAAGGGAAAAGTTTATGGAATCTAGCTTAAGAAGTCAAATAAATAATTTCATATTTCTCCTGGAGGCTAGAGGGAACCCATACAATTGATTGAATGGAGGTTGGAGGTGACATGATAAAATAAGATTTAGGAGATTAATTTGATAGATGAGTGGTGGGGAGAGATTAGGGAGATGATTCAGCAAGCTATTATAGCTATCTTAATATTAGGTGATAAGGGTCTGCATCAGTGTAACAATGTGAGAGGAGAGAAGGAGTCATGAGACATGTTATGAAGATAAAAATGACAGAATTTGGTATAAGAGCGAGAGTGAAAGAGAGAGAGGGAGGAAGAGAGAAAGGATTTAAAAGGGACACTTAGGTTGTCATCCTGGGTGTCTAGGATGATGGCAGTGCTCTAGATAATACTAAAGGAATGGGCAAAAGTGGTATATTTGGAGGAACAAGATAATGAATTCATTTAAAAATGTCTATTAGACAGCCAAGTCTAAACATCCAATAGGTGGCTGGATATATAAAACTAGGGCTCAGGAGAGAGGTTAGACCTGAATAAATAAATCTTGAGAATCACAAGCACAGAGGTAGGAGAAAGAAATATGGAAGCTGAAGAAAAGGAATATATATATATATATATATATATATATTGAGAATAGGACCAGGGAAGATGCTTAAGGGGATAAACATGTTTAACAGATCTCACTTACATACTTCTCTAGTGATGATGATCAGATAGGTAAGATAACAGGGTGAGAACAGCATCATGAAAACCCATGAACAGAGTATGAAAAAAAAGAGGGTGACAAACAGCATTAAAGCAGCAAAAAGGTCAAAAATGAAAAAGACGGACAAAAGATCACTGAGAATTCTTACAAAGATCAATCACCAACAATAAGATTTGTTTCTTGTTTTTTCTTCCTGAATACATGTAAGTGAGGTGTACAGTAAGCCTTTGTGTTGGGAGAGAGAGCTTATGGTTTCATTGACTACACAGGCATGTACACATATATGTATGCAAGTGTAGGCATGCACATGCACATACATGTATATGTAAGACATACATCTCCCTTCAACACAAAGACTGCATACATATATCTCATGTGTACACATACATATGCATGTTTGTATTATATACTTCTTTATGTATATACATATATAAACATCTATACACATATACTTACATGCAAATGCATCTACACATATATGTGTATGCGTTGTATATATGTATTATATGTGTGTGTATATGTGTGTGTGTGTGTGTGATGTGTCTCCATCACGAGAGCTTCCTCGAGTGCATCACCTTGTTGCTTTTTTCTTACTTGCTACTTCTTAAAAAGCATCAGATTGGGACAGCTAGGTGGCACAGTGGATAGAGCACTAGCCCTGGAGTCAGTTCAAATCCAGCCTCAGACACTTCATAATTACTTCGCTGTGTGGCCTTGGGCGAGCCACTCAACCCCATTGCCTTGTAAAAAGCTAAAAACAGAACAAAAAAATCTAAGTTCTTAACATTTTTGGTTACCCTTTGTGGAAATTTTCCACCAATAATTTCAGTTTAGGATATTTGATTTTTCAAAAGGCCTTTGAAGAAGAGCCATTCCCCTCCTACCTCATTCTTTTAGAATGGTTTAGGACAGCTAGGAGGCATAATGGATAAAAGTCTGGCGTTGAGTTAGAATGACCTGAATTCAAACCCAGTTTCAATCACTTATTAGCTGTGTTATCCTGAGCATGTTATGTAAATCCACCTTGCTTTAGTTTCCTTATCGGTGAAATAATAAAAGCACCTACCTGCCAGGGTTCTTTTAAAGAGTAAATGAGATTCTAATTGAACAATGCTTAGCTGAGTACTTGCATATGACAGTACTATATAAATATTAGATGATGATGATGATGATGATTATTAGTCCCAAAATCACTTTTGGTCATGTGTTCTTCTGAGTCAGTAAAATTTCCTTTACGTAACTTTTACAAAGGCGTGTGCTCAAGGACTGATAACTACTAGTCTCTTGAATCCTTTATTGATATTATGGCCTTAGGTTCTAGTACCTAACTCATAAATATTCATCATTTGGCTCCAGAAAACTTGCTTTTTTTGTGAAATCCTTATTTACTGAAAATCCATTGTGTTAAGTTTATCTGTTGCCTTAGAAAAACTACTTTTTAATTTACACATTCACCTAAGTTATTAACCCCTTTTTGGAACCCCATATTTGGGGGGGTGCTATCAGACTGAGCTCAAATTAAGGTGGCAAAGTTATTTGGTAGAGAAATTAATATTCTTCTTTAGTTGCCCTTTAATTGATGAGGACCATTTTGGGGCTTGTGATATGTCCATTTGGAAAGAGACACCTGAAGATTTATTTATATCTTCACTTGGTTTCCTTATGTAAACTGGGGCTATCTGGAGGAAATGTGAGTTGAATTATTTTATGTCAGTAACTAAGGGTATTTGTAAGTATTAAAACTGTGAATGTGAGTCTACAGGGGTGGCAGTAGTGGGGATTCTTAATGAGAAAGGTGGAGGCAAAACTCTAGTTCTTTGGGATACTAGTAGGCAAGCACCAAGGTAAATTGGTTTAGTTTCTCATGTAAGTGTGATGGACTGACAGCCAGTTAGTCCCACAACCCCAATCCCAGTGGGAGAATCCAGTATCTTGTATATTTCTGAGATAGGAAGACAATTATCTCTTTTTAAATTTTCTTTGTTATCATCTCTGCTACCAGGGCTGGACCTTGTTAAGTCCTAAGCAAGGAGCAATCTTTAGTAAACTATATGAAATATTATTTTTGAGTGTATACATTGTTTTAAGGGACAATTCTGACTGTTGCCTCAAAAGAGGAACCTTGAAGATCTGTTCTAATTTCAATTGTTTAGAGACTTTCCTCCTTGCCTATGGGGAAAATATTTTAAGAAGGGCAATACTTTTGTCACCTTGAATTGCAAGATAACTGTCTCTAGTTACACTCCGCCCTAAATTCACCTGGACCAATTTGTGGAAAATATCAGTTTTTTAGTAGGGCAGATAGATAGCAATGCAAATAGATTACCAGGCCTGGAATCAGAAAGTTCTCTTTTCAAGCTCAAATTCAGTCACAGACAGTTTTTGCCTGTCCTACCCTGAGCACATCACGCATTTGCCTCAATTTCTTCATCTGTAAAATGAGCTAGAGAAGGAAATGGCAAACTGCTCAAGAGGTGTTGCTAAGAAAACTCTAAGTGGATTCACAAAGAGGAGGACATGACTTAAAAGAGCAAGAATAGTTGTTTTTAACAAAAAAAAAATGTGTAATGGGTGATGTGAACAAGAATCTAGTCCTCATGATCACACATGCAATCCCCATAAGGACTTGGGGGCATTCTGAGGCCTTGCTTATGTTTTCCTTATCAGGGAAAGATGAAAAAGCTTGCAAATGGTCACTGAGCCAAATCCGAGAATAAATAACAAAATGATATTGCCCTATTTCCTTCCTGGCTGCATTGAAGTGAAGCTTCACGTTGTGAAAGATGTCTCAAATCTTTATCGTTCCAAAAGAATAGACAAAAGGGGGGCAGCTAGGTGGCACAGTGGGTAGACCACCAGCCCTGGAGTCAGAAGGACCTGAGTTCAAATCCAGCCTCAGACACTTAATAATGACCTAACTGTGTGGCCTTGGGCAAGCCACTTAACCCCATTGCCTTGTAAAAAAAAAAATAAGAATAGACAAGAGGATCTGTAAGTGTGTGATCTATTGCCGCCTTAGTATCCACTGTGTCCATTCTTTCCCACTTCTTCTTTGTGAAGGACAGGGTCACCCTTGAAAAGATTTGATTGGAGACAGTGTCCTACATTTGAAGGTCTGAGAGGCCAGATATGGATTAGCAGCATTGTCACTTTCCAATGTTGCTGAAATGTTGTGGCACCTCCCAGAATGTGAATTATTCCTTTTGTTACCCGATATCGACACTTCTGCCAGATGTTACTGGAGCATCTAGTTGCCTCACTAATAGAGGGAAAAAAATTGTACCTTAGGGCCTAAGGACTCCAGCTACATTCAGACTATCATCAAAAGTCCAGGTTTCCTATCAGATCAGGCCATGGGAGCAAAATGATTCTGGCAAAAACACGTGGAAAGGATGTCTTTGCACATCATACGCCTCACTATAATAAACATAATGTACAAGTCATGCCACCATTCATTTGGCTGGCATGATTTTCCTCAAAAACTGAAAGATTAATTTGATTATTATTATTCCCATTTTTTCCCTACTCTTACATTAAGTAGTATTTGTCTACTCTTTAACATTTTTGAACTTGTAGATATGGGGACTGAAACCCTTTCTGTGATCTGGGCCCTAGAGACCATGAGAAATATGCTGTAAACTAGGTCCTAGTGAGGACTTGAAGTCCAATAATTTGCTTGAATCTGCATAGAAGTGGTTCATGGGCAGCCAACAGTGAGCAAAAGCAACATTCAAGGGCTATATTTCATTACAAGTTTTATGTAGCAAATGCTTTATAGAAACCTCTTCAAGTTTGAGTCTAATTTCCTCAGGGTTCAAGATTTTAGAGTCAAACTCAAGTACAAATGAGACCAGTAGTTTGTACTAAGAATCTCTGTTGTTCACATATTAATTAATAAAAGAGCAAATTAACATTATCTGTTATTTCTTGTATATTTAATCTCTCTCTGATTAGAATGGCACATATACGATGGAGGATTATAAGTCCCCTAGTTAATTCAATGGAGAGGAAGCTAGGAGACACAATAGATAGAATGGCAGGCCTCTTGCTATGTTCAAATCCGGTTTCAAACATCTACTAGCTGTATGACACTGGCAAAATCACATAATCCTATTTGCTTCAGCTCCCCATCTGTAAAAGAAGCTAGAGAAGGAAATGGCAAAGTACTCTAGTATTTTTACTGAGAAAACTCCAAAAGAAGTCATGAAGGACAATAAAAAAAAGATATTGGAGAGGAAATATTTCAACTGACATTCTTACTCATTTAGTAGAACATTGTAAAAGCTAATTGATGCTACAGTTGCTAATCCTAGAAGGAAGTGATAATATAAGAGGAAGAATAACTACAAATGTCTATTGAAATTGGAAAGAACAAGCCTGAATGGATTTTTAAAACTAATAATCACCACTGAAATCAGACAAAAATTACCTTGACTCCCCACCACCACCACACACCCAGGTCTTAGTTTGACCTTTTTACCTCCAATTCATCTGAAAAAGTGGTAGTTGGCAAGAGAATCCTCAAAGTTTTTAAGCATTAAACTATGATGCAATGAACTCTTAGTAAACAAGCACACTCAATATGATTCTTATTCATAAAACAGACAAAAGACAAAAATAAAAGTAAACAAAGCAAATTATAGCAACCAAAAAAGATAGTGTTTATTAAAGACTAACCTTTCTGGTTCTCATGTTCCTAGATTATAAAATGTGAAGGTTTAACCAGATGAACTCTAAAGTCTCGTTTACCTCTTCTTTTTGGTCTTCTGATTGGAAGTCACTGACATGTGGCCAAATACTGACGGGGACAGAGAGACATAAAACCATAATCAAAAGCTTCCTCTCTCCCAGACACTGTCTAAGCTTAGCCCTGGAAAACAAGCAAGAAAAACAGTCTCTACCTTCAAGAAGCTTTCCTTCTAATAAGAAAAATGATACATAAAAGGTAGTTGGAAATTTGGAAGGGAAGCACACCTGGGTGAAGTACAGGGAATAAATTGTGCTGGGAGTAAGAGGTGTATGACTGGTTTCTGTTATGGAAAGACAGTCAAAGCTAGGAACTCAGTGACAGTGGATTGGAGGAAAGGATAAGGCAATGGGTAAAGAAGAGAAGAAAGGAAACAGAAGGGAATAAGCCATGACAATGCATCTATTATGGACCAGATACTCTGCTAACCATCCTTTACAAATAACTACAGTGACGACAACAATAGCAGCAAGGCACTTTGCTAAGCACTTTAGTTAGCTTCTGATTTAATCCTCACAATATCTCTAAGAGATAGGTCCTATTTTTATCACCATTTTATAGGTGAGGAAAGTGAGGTAGACAAAGTTTAGTGACTTGTCCATCGTCATAATGTGAGTGAGGACTTACTTGAACTCCTGTCTTCCTGACCCCAGGAGCAGTGCTCTACCCACTGAACTGCCCAATGTTTCATACTGAGATCTCCAGACAATGAACCCAACCGAAGCGAATCACAAGATGGAAGACTTACACCTTAGAGTTTCTGTGGTGGTTTTACTTGGACATCCTGTTTTTCTGCAAGTATTCTGGCATTCTTTCCTATAAAGACAAAGATTATTTGGGGCCTGCTCTGCCTATGCTTCATCACATGTGCAGAGCCTCAAACATGAGTTTGTCCTAAATGTCTGTCGATTGATTTACCTTAAGAAATGAACACTTCAACCTGTTCAAATGTTGATGACTTCCCTCTCCAATGGATATATATGTTCTGTCATGCATCATCTATGATTTTCTCACAAGCTCTTCTGGCTAATTCTCTCAATTGGTACTTATGATGGAGGGAAATTATTCTTGGAAAAAAATCATTTTCTACACTGCAAGAATTTTTTTATGTTCAACAGAGTAAACCATGATTTAAATCTGAGAGAAAAGAAGTCTCATTTTCCTGGGACTACAGTCAAGTAAAGTTTGAATTTAGAGGGCCAGATGGTTGTCTGAAATAGCACATATTTTAGCTTCCTGGGTAGTGACAAAGTAGGCTTAAATCAACTGGATGAGAGGCATGCTTTCCTCAGGTCAGCTGCCAGTTGTTAGAGCTAAGCTGATTGAAATTCAGAAGTTCAGTAAAATCCAATTTTAGGAAAATCCCCGCTTTTCCATTCTCTTACTGAGTTAAAGCCCATTGCAACCTCTCCTTTCTTCCCTTCCCTGTGCAAGGCTATTTACTTCTTTCATGGAGGCCCTTTCATGGTTTTATAGGAAATAGAGATACAGTGTGGTGTGGTGAAAAGAACATCAGATCAGGGGAAAACAGATGGAGAAGCAGACAAACATCTTAAAGGTTGTACTGGATGACTCACAATTTCTCCCAAATTGATTATTCTTATTGGGAAAAACATAGATTGATTAATATCCCTCACACTACCTCAAAACCTTGTTGTAATCAAACAAGAGAAAGTATGAGGAAATACTTTGCCAAATGCAAAATATCCTAATCAGTTGCTTCATGTAATAAAGTAAGTAATATTTCTAGATAACCGTCTAGTCCTAACTCTTCAATTCTGAGATCACAAACACTTTTATGTAAAAAAAAAAGATAAAGAAAAGCAAGGAGAGGTTGAATCTAATAACTATATAGATCCTAAACATCTAGACTGGATTTCAGATTAAAACCAATGTTGATTTATTCAAATGACTCAAATTGAAAATCTTTGTTGGTACAATGATCATTGAGGTCTATGGTAATGGTCACTGCCTATCATAGGGTCCGGCATTTAGTAGGTACTTAATGAATGATGTTGATTGAGTTGCAATTGAAAATGAAAATTTTAACCTTTTGGAATTCTAAACTTTTTTGTCTTTCTAAAGAATATATGTTCTGTCATTTATTATAAAGTCGTACTCCCTCTTCTGAATAACTTCCCAGGTAGTACTATATTGGGGTGGTGTGGATCAGTTTTATCCTCAGAGAGAAGAACTTTTTCTACTAGAATAAATCAGCCATTCAACAATACTTTTCAAAGTCTCTATTATCAGCCAAGAACTGCATTTAATTCTTATTTGACAAATTCAATAACGGGCACCCAAGTACGTGTTTAAAATGCCGAGATTATGAAGTCCCCAAATACCGCAAGTTGATTCCAAGCAGACTATCCTCATCAACTAGGCCCCAAAACCTATCAATTCCTATCCTTTATTTTTTTTTTAGGTTTTTGCAAGGCAATGGGGTTAAGTGGCTTGCCCAAGGCCACACAGCTAGGTAATTATTAAGTGTCTGAAGCGGGATTAGAACTCAGGTCCTCCTGACTCCAGGGCTGGTGCTCTATCCACTGCACCACCTAGCTGCCCCTCTATCCTTTATTTTTAACAGGAATGAAATAGTCAAGAGGTTAAATAATGCATCCTAGGCCACCTGTGTAGTATTCTATTTAGGATGAAGAGAGACAAGCTTGGAACCTAAGTCTTCTGATTCCAAATGCAATATTCCTTTTACTTCACCAACTGCATTATCATAATGCAACCATTTGTTTTGTTCCATAACTTTTCTGAAGTATGTGTTACACTCTTCTCCTTAACATCTATGACACTAGCATCTTTGTATCTAGATTGATTTTCTCCTTCAATGACATCTCTTCATCTCCTCCCCATCATCATTCTCCTAATTTCAGTTCTGTACTCTCCCTCCATTTTCTAATTAAAAAATCCATATACTCTCATGTTTTAAATTCCCATTTATAAATGACTAATGTTAAAAATTTTTTGTAGTCCCGACTCAGGTTGATGAGATGCAGTCTCTACCTTCACTAATTATTTCCGCTTTAATAATACTTTGACCCCTAAAAAGTGAAAATAATTAAAATTAAACATATTATCTTCCAAATCTATATTCTGGTTTAGACTGACATCATTATTCTTCTGACTTTCCAAGCTAATATCATGGAATTATATGGGACATCTCTTTCCTTTTCCCCTCACATTCTTCAATTTCTGTCAATCAGTCATCAAGTCCTAATAGCTTTTAATATTTCCTCATACATGTCATTTTCTATACATTCTCATCATCATACAAAAAAAAATTCCATTCAACTACTACATACACTCCTTGCTCTGGTGTCTCATTCTTACAACCTTTCCTGCTTATATTATTATATCTTAATATCTTCTACAAATTGCCATATTAAGCATGTTATAGCTTACTTAAAATTTTTGTGAGGTTCCTCAAAATATATACTATCTCAAAGACTTTTTTTTCTGTTGTTTGATTTCAACTTATCTTAAAAACAACTCATTTCTTTTGCTGAGGTTCATTAGTTTGCTCAATTTCCAAATTTTCCTTACTCATTTCAGCTTCAATGTTTTGGTGCAGAAGGTCCTTTGGGCTTTAAACACAATGCCAACTTTTCTGCTAAATTTCATCCATCCCATAAGTATCAGATCAAGTCCCACCATTATTAAAAATGTTATAAATTAAAAAGTATGATAAAGAGAATGAATAATGGAGTGGGAAGGATGAAGGGGAAGCAAGTAAAGGTAGAACTATCCAGATCTTGGGGTATTCTTAGATATTTAACTCTGATAATATAAATATAAGCATATAAAGGCAGTCTGTGGCCACATGGGCTTATATTCTACTGTGAGAAGGCCATAAGAAAGTAGGAAGAGGGGGTATGGACTTAACAAAAAAAGGGCATAGAAAGCTGTGATGAACATAATCCATCAAACAAATAACATTTATTAAGCACCTACTATGTAGTAGATGCTGTGCTAAATTCTAGGTCTACAAAAAGAGATAAAAGACACTGCTTGCTCTCAAGGAATTTACCATCTAATGAATAAATAATGTGCAAATAATTATATACAAAGCAATCTAAGTATAAGAAAAATGACAATTTGAAATATCACAACTTGCTTAAGAATTGTAAGTGCTTCCTCTATTCACTCTTTTCCCTCCTCCATATATATATATATATATGAAAATATAAATATATTTATATTTATACTTATAAATATATACATATATTTATGAAGCCATAATTACTTTTGTTTTCATACTTTGACAGTTGTTATCTCATTGATCTTGGCAATATATTTAAATAATACAAACTGATCTCTTTCATGCACTCATTCTCTCCATAGTCTCATGTCAAATTTTCATGAGAAATGCTGGTTGACTTTTTTTAGTTCTTTTCACATTAAAACAAAGCCATTAAAAGTAAGGTTTGTTCATTGACTGTCTTTCAGTCATCTAATGACTAATTCATATGAATCTTTAGTCATTCCTGTCTCTGATGACATCATTTATTCTAACACTCTGAAGCAATTCTTAGTTACTGATGCATTACAGTCCATACGTGTCTGCATGGCCTACTGGGTGATCTTTACTTTTAAGTTTTTGAGGATTAGAGTATCCCTTGATATATAGCCTTATAGCATCAGTGGATGGATTTAGATTCTGAAGATGGAATTTTTTTTTCCCTGGAGGAGCTTGGTTCATTGCACAATTTTTGCCAACACAGTCTTGTCTTCTTTCATCCTGATTCCTTCTTATTCTCAAAGGCAATTTTTTCCATTGAAATGGATAATTTTCAAGCAAACCATGTGCCCTTACTTATATTATCTTCCATTTAAACATAACAGAGGCCCACAAGAAAGCAATAATAAAGAAATATCAGCTTCTATAAGAAATTATTAGAAGGAAGTCACAAAGGCAAAACTCAAATACATATATACACAAAAATTTATAACCTAAAGATGAGGTCCTTATGTCCTGCGGAAAATTTCAAGTCATTGGATGTTTTAGCATTTTAGAAGTAGTCTGAAATAACATAAGGGAAAAGAACCATTGATCTTTCTAATCACATGAAAGCTACCTCAGAAGTCACCTTCTCCAAATCATCCCTTCTAAAGTTGAAGAATTAAATTAGGTCAGAGAGCTTAAGTGACGGGAATAAGGTCACAGTGGTAATGGATAGTCAAGTGAAGATTTAAACTAATCAGACCAAGAAGCTGGAATCCCTTTTCCAGTCTAGGAAAACTTCAACCCAGGGCCATACGTTCTTGTTTGGTGACTACCTCAACTGGATTTCTATGTCAGGAAAACCCCAGAAATGCTTTATTTGATCCTTGTTTCACTGACTTCCTTTTCCTTCTCCTCTTCATTTTTATCTTCCTCATATCCTGTGGGAAATTATGCAGTGAGGCACTGCTCTTCTTTTTGGTGAATAATTCATTTCAGGATAATCCTCAGTCACATTTCATTTCACTCTCAACTCTCTTCAGTCTTCATCTCCTTCTTATAAACTGTCTTGTTCCCTTCCTTCCTTTTCCTTATAACTTTCCTTCTATTCTGAAACCTGTTCTCACAGTTTGGGGACAATGATCAGATCAACTCTGCCATTTCCCCCCAAAATGATATGATTTAATCTAATACCTTCACGTCACTTGCCTTCCTTGGAAATTTCAAGGATCAAAATGTCGGTCCAGTTCACACATCTTTCTTACCTGTTTTTTTTTCCTCTTTAGAATATAAGCTTCTTGAAGTCAGGAAGCTTTTGCCTTTTGTATTTATATAGTCTTGGTCCCTAGCAGAGTTCTTGGTACATGGAAAGTTCTTGGTACAATGGAAAGTATCTATTAAAACTATCCATTAATTTCTTTCAACCCAAATATGAGTCTTCTTTCTGCTGTAACAAATTGCCTGTAAGATAAATTCCTGTGTAATATTCACAAAGGCTTTCCAATTTATATAGAGATCTACTCATATTTATTTGAAGACACCTAACAATAAATGAATGATTTTGGCCTGCCAAATTTAAGATTTTTCTTTTTAAATTTGTCCAACTTCATGTCAGTCTTACTTTCAGGGGGGGAAAATCATTTGTCCCTCCAATACAATGCCTATTTTTTAGGATCTTGAATTAAAAATGGATTCAAAGAAAACATAACTATAAAATTGAGTCTAAGGCAGATGTTATAAAAATGAGGTGGCACTGTGGGTAGAGTATCTAGTCTGGTGACAAGAAGCCCTGATTTCAAATCTGGCCTCAGACACTTACTGGCTATTTGATCCTAGTGAAATCACTTAACTCAATTTGCCTTAGTTTCCTCATCTGTAAAATGAGCTGGCAAAATGAACTTTCTCTTCTCAGTTGTACCATAATCAAAAAAATTTTTAAAGGATTTGTGAGGAAAAATGCCATCTACATCTAGAAAAGGAACTGTGACATCTGAATGCATACAGTTTACTGGGGTTTTTTTAGCTTTTTGCAAGTCAAATGGGGTTAAGTGGCTTGCCCAAGACCACACAGCTAGTTAATTATTAAATGTCTGAGGCCAGAATTGAACCCAGTTACTCCTGACTCTAAGACCAATGCTCTATCCATTGCACCCCCTAGCCCCCTAAAATTTACTATTTTCAATTTTTAAAATTTGTTTTTATGTTTTCTTGTTTTCTTTTTTCATTTTTGTTCTGATTCTTCTATTTCAACATGATTACTATGAAAAATGTCTGACATAGTTATACATGTATTACTTATAGTAGACTGCTCTCTGTTAGGGGGAGAGGGAAGGGAAGGAAGGAAGGATAAAAATAGGATACTCATAAATTGCTGCTGATTATTGCACTGATGGAGGGGCCAAGTCCATCAAGTTTGATCATCACCCCATATTGTTGTTAGGGTATACAATGTTCTTCTGGTTCTGTACATCTCACTCAGCATCAATTCATGCAAGTTTTTCCAAGTTTCACTGAAATCCCCTGCCTTCTTATTTCTAATAGAACAAGCAGATGATATTTACTCAGTTATTTAGATCTGATTTTATTTGCATGAAAAGCATTTTGTAATTGTTTTCATAAAGTTTCAGAGTCTGCTTTAGCAGGTACACTCTCAAATATTACCTGTTGTTTAATGTTACTTTAAATGAGATTTCTCTTTCTATCTTTTACTGTTGTATCTTGTTGGTTCTCAAAGTATAGCATCATGTAATCTGTAAAGAGTGAGAGCTTTGTCTCTTCCTTCCCAATTCTAATTCCTACAATTTCTTTCTCTTCTTTTGTTGCTGAAGCTAACATTTCTAATACAATATTAAAGAATAGTGGTGATAACAGGCACTCTTGTTTCACCCCTGATCTAATTGGGAATATTATAGTTTATCTCCATTGCATAGAATTCATGTTGATGGTTTCAGATAGATAACATTTATCATTTTAAGGAATAATCCATTTATTCCTATACTCTCTAGTGTTTTTAGTAGGAATGAGTGCTGTATTTTAACAAAGACTTTTTTAGCATCTGTTGAGAAAATCATATGATTTCTGTTAGGTTTGTTATTGATATAGTCAATTATACTGTTTTCCTGATGTTGAACCAACCTTGCATTCCTTAAAATGTGGTCATTTAGTTTCCAATTAGTTTTAGGTTCATCTTTCCATGACCCATTATTGCAGATGATTTTCATTATATCATGGTCAGAAAAGGAAGCATTCAATATTTCTGCCTTTCTGCATTTGATTATGAGGTTTTTATGCCCTAGTTCATAGTTGATTTTTGTGTAGGTGCCATGTACTGCAGAAAAAAAAAAATATTTCTATACTTCTATACTCATTCAATTTTCAACAAGGATCTATCATTTCTAAATTTTCTAGTATTCTATTTACATCCTTAACTTTCTTCTTGTCTGTTTTAAGGTAAGATTTATCTAATTCTGAGACAAAGAGGTTGAGGTCTCCCTTCAGTAGAATTTTGCTATCTATGTCTTCCTATAACTCATTCAATTTCTCCTCTAAGTTTTTGGATGTTAAACCACTTGCTGCATATATATTTAGTATTGAAATTACTTAATTGTGTGTGGTACCTTTTAAGAGGATACAGTTTCCTTCCTTCCTTAATAAGATCTATTTTTGCAGCTCCTTTTTCTGAAATAGGGATTGCTATCCCTGCCTTTTTCACTTCAGCTGAAACATAATATATTCTGCAGCAACCTTTTACTTTAATTTTATATATATGCTTCAAATGAGTTTCTTGTAAGTGGCATATTCTAGGATTCTGGTTTTTAATCCATTCATTTCAATCCATTTGCTTACATTTTACAGGAGGGTTCATCTTATTCACATTCAAAGTTATAATTACTAATTCTTTATTGCCCTCCAAGCTATCTTCCCTCTGTTTGCATTTTCCCCTTTTCAACTTATTCTATTCCCCAGTATTTTGCTTCTGACTACCACCTCCTTCAGAGTATTTGTCCCCTTATATCCAAACCCCTCTCCTTTCTTTCCCCTTTCCCTTGCCCCTTTTTCATTCCCTTCCTTCTCTCACATCCTCTTTCTCCCCCTGCCCCTTTCCCCTCTTAATATTTGAAAGGTGAGATAAGATTCTAAGTTCAATAGAGTCTGTGTTTGTCAATCCTGTTTTGAACCAAATCTGATAAGAGTAAGATTCAGGTGGTCCTCACCTCCTCCCTTCTACCCCAGTATTGCAGTAAGTCCTTTGTACCTCTTCATGTTATGCAATTTACCCCCATTCAATCTCCTTCCTTCTGTCTCTTTTTTACTGCCCCCCCATTTTTTAAGGAGATTATTTTCTAATCATTCCATCTGAGTCATGGATAAGTTATGAGTGTCCATTACTTCTGGCTAAATATATTACCTTTAATAGAGCTACAGTTCTCAAGAGTTATGAGAACCTTTCTCCCAGTTTCATCTTATCGGATAACAGTTTTTTTTTTCCTTTTCCACTTTTTACCTTTTCCTGTGTCCCTTGGGTCTCCACTTTGAAGATCAAATTTTCTGTTTTGCCCTAGTCTTTTCATCAGGAAAAGTTGAAAGTCTCATATTTCATTAAATGTCCATCTTTTTCCCTGGAAAAGAAGGTTAAGTTTTGCTGGAGGTTGAATTCTTGGCTATATTCCAAGTTCCCTTGTTCTCTGGAATATCATATCCCAGACCCTTCAACTCATAATGTTGATGTAGTCTGGGCCTGTGTAATCCTGACTGTGGCTCCTTGGTATTTGAATTCTTTATTTCTGTCTGCTTATAGGATTTTCAACTTGGACTGATAGTTCTGGAGTTTCAAAATATTCCTTGGTGTTCATTTTGGGATCCCTTTCAGGAGGGATTGTAGTATTTGTTCAATATTTTGTCCTCTGGTTCAAGAATATCACTTCAATTCTCCTTCACTACATCCTGAAGTATGTATTCCAGGATTTTTTTCTCTTCAATATTTTCACAAAGTCCTATGATTCTTACATTGTCTCTCTTGGACCAATTTTCCAGGTCTATTATTTTGCCAATAAGGTATTTTACATTGTTTTCTATATTACAATTTTTTATTTTGTTTAACAGATTCTAGTTGTCTCATGAAGTCATTAGTTTTCAAAGATTCTAATCTTATTTTAGAGAAGAGTTTTCTTCATTTACCTTTTGCTTCTCATTTTTCAGTTGGTCATTTCTCTTTTTTGAAGGAGTTGTTTTTATCCATCTGCCCAATTGTGCTTTTGAGCAAATCATTTCCTTTTTGTATTTGTCCAATTATATTTTCAAATATTTGTTTTCTTGTTGTAAGAAGTTATTTTCTTTTGCTTAATTATACTTTTCTTTTGCATTTCTTTTCCCAATATTTTCCATTTGATTTTTAAAACTCTTTTTTGAACTATTCTAAGAAGTCTTTCTGGGCTAGAGATCAATTTATTTTCTCCTCTCAAGCTTTAGTCCTTTCTGATTTACAATCCTTTTCTTCAACATTCAATGGAACCCCCTTTGAGCTGACCTTTCCTCATTTTGGGCCCTTTCCCTCATGTCTTGTGTTCGGGAAAGGGCTGATTCACAGATCTTTGTTCTTGAGACCCATAGACCTTGCCCACTTCAGGGAGTTGCTCAGTGGTTGGCTTTTGGGGATACCAGAAGCTTTCTCTGTTTGTGATGTTGATTAGTGGCCCACAGCTGAGATATGCTGCCCATACCTGAGCCTTGGGACAAGGTGCAAATATAGGGGGGAGTTGAGGGGGGAATCATTTTGTTCTAGAGAAAGTCACCATCTTTTCCCACAAGAATTGGGTGGGGTAAGGGGACTCAGCTGAAAACACAGGGACTCAAATGCAAACATGGGACTCGGGTCTTCCAGACCAGTTGAGCTGACCTGATAGATGTCTGGGCTGACTTGCTGAAGCTCTCCCACCTGCCACACACACACACACACACACACACACACACACACACACACACACAAAGACACATGATTCTGCTGCTTTTCTCAGGCCAGTTCCTTGGCCTCATCCCATTGCTCTTGTGCTGGTCTCTGCTCTCTGCCCCCAGATTGCCCATGCTCCCCCTTGACAGACCATATTGATGGATATTCTGCTCCTTTGTTCTTCTCTGGGTTCTGTGGTCCCAAAGTCCACTAAAAGGTTTGATTTATATTATTTCTCAGGGAAAACAGGAGAGTTTCAAACAGTGCAAGGCTTCCCTCTGCCATCTTGGTCAAAAGTCCCGAGTTCTTAAGTATTTTAAAGTTCTTTTCTTTTACATGATTAAAATATTGCATAAATTATTCTCATGGTTCAATTTTCAACTGGAATTATTAAGGTCATTTATTCTGTTAAATGTCTACAACCTCCCTTAAGCAGTATATTCAGTTCTATAGCTTGTCATCAATAGTAATTTTTTTTCCTTACATGATCTTCTCTTCTTGATGGTGTCTGTATATTCTTGGGTGATCCTGACTGAAACTATATGTAGTTTCTTGGGATTTGAGATTTGCAATCTGACTATTTGAATGGCTAATTGAAGAAATAACGGAAGTATTTAACAAATACTCTATTCAATGCATTTTGCGAAGCTCTGGAGATGAAAATAGAAGATAGACAGTACTGATTCTCACAGAGCTCCCATTCTAATTGGATGAATAAAACATATGCAAGTTTTCAGCTATAAGCGAAATGAAAAAGTTCAATGGTCCTTAGGGTGAAAGAGCTAAGCAAATTCCAAAACCTTTTTTAATTCCACATTTTTGATAAAACTATAACAGTTTTGATATTGAGTCATTTGATTTTAGTGAAAAATAAGTCTTCAGTAGTTTGTGGCTATGTCACTTATAAGAACAGCTGCCAGTCTGCATCACCACAGAGACAGCCTTCTAGGTAAAAGCATTGTGCTGAATAAAATGCTATTTCAAAAAGTTTTTACTTCAGTTCTGCATTGTCTATATAAAGAAAGGCAAGAGATGGTAATCTCTTATCTGACAGCTGCTACTTCTCTTTTTTCTTCATGTGCCCTGTTCCTTCAGTTAAATTGGCTTTCCCATCTTGTGGGTGGTATTTTTTGGTCATGGCTAAAGAAGTTACTAAAGAACTTACTCTGTCAGATAAATGTGAGGGCTGAAATGGAAGCAGAACCCAAATATTAGAGATGGTGCCATTTCCAAGTTTCCTCTGTTTATCTTGACAGAGCTATGTTTTTTTGACATGGAAGTCTTGGATTTGGATCTGATATTGTATATTTTCATTTTATTTTAGGAAAAGATACTTGTTCATTCATTTTCTTTTCACTTTGTGCTCATAATAGATCTGAAAAGATTTTTAATGATTTTTTTGAAATTTGTGATCTAAGCTTTTTTGTTTGGTACTAGTTTTTAAGAAATCTGATGAATTACAAATAATCTATCCTCAATATTGATTTCAAGTGTTTTTCTAAGTAACAATTACCTCAAATGTTGTAATTTCAGGTAAGTAATGGATAGAGCCCTGACTCTGGATTCAGGAGGACCTGAGTTCAAATCCAATCTCACTGGATTTGGGTGACCCTGGACAAGTCATTTAACACCTATTGCCTTTCAAGCATGTTCTTATTTCACAGTCTTTTGTCTCATTCTACTACTTTTTGTTATCTCATTGAATAATTGATTTTCATATGTTCAATTCTATTGTACCTTAGTGGGGTAAGTCTTTTGATATTTTATTTAGTATTCTTTCATTTTCTCCTCAAAACATCTAAATCCATTTTCTCTCTTGGATTATTCTTTCCAATCTCATTGGACCACTTATGGTTAAGTTATTCTTTTGAATGGAGATATAATTGAACTTATTATGGAATTTCTCTTTCCTTCTTGCTATACCTTTTATATTCCTCTTAAATCTCAACACTTTGTTTTTTATTATAGCTAGGGCAGAGTCTATTCCTCCCCTTAGCCCATCTTCCTATTCCTCAATTATTGGATTGAAACCATGTGTCAGTAAGAACCTATCCCTTCCACACTGATGGGTATGATTCTGTACCCCTCTATTCAAGAATACCATCGTACCATTGCCCTACCATGGTTCAAGATGGGGAGG
Source organism: Macrotis lagotis (assembly GCF_037893015.1). Taxonomy (NCBI): domain Eukaryota; kingdom Metazoa; phylum Chordata; class Mammalia; order Peramelemorphia; family Peramelidae; genus Macrotis; species Macrotis lagotis. The sequence continues at coordinate 22,700,792 of NC_133663.1, read as the reverse complement.
TTAGATACAGCCAGCAGGGTATTGTCACCTTTCATCTTCATCACCAAAAGAAGGTATAGAGCTCTGTCCTGATCTTTCCTTCTCCTTGAGCCATCGATTACCCCGAATGCTGCAGCCCTGATAAGACACGATCTCAAAAACACCCATAAATGGCATACTCTTCTCAGGTCATCCAAAGGTCTTCATAACAAGGACTGTCAGGATAATCTGTTATCACTATCTATGGGCAGTGACCTCTCCTACAACAAATCTTTCAGTTCTCTTAGAGAACTCTGAATCAAGAACATCCCAGGTCTATTTTTCAATGCAGTAACCAGGGCAGACTCTACCTCCTCCTCGTGCCTTAAACCTATCCACTAGTTAACTTCGGCCCCACCACCTTCACCCCAGATAGACACTCAGACTTAAGTGGACTCTCAGCCATCTAATTGTGTACTCCTAGAGTATCTGGAGAACCTTGCTAATGTCTGATCTTATTTACTGTTGAGTATTCTTTGATCTGCTACCTCTTAACAGTTTGCTGTGGCATCTGTTATAGAATTCAATCCCATATTCAATTTTCTTTTCCATTTTAACAAAAAGTCAAGAAAATTGGAATGCTCATTGCTATTGATTTTTGTAGTTGTGGTTTTGTATTCTTGTTCCTTTTGATAGGCTATGGTTCTCAAATTTTGCTTACTGTAGGAAAATGATTCTTTGCTTATCTTTACCATTACCATCAAAAAAATCTTCACCAAAATCAAGGAAACTTAAAAACAAGTATTCCTGATCCTAGTCCTGAACCAATAACATAATTTTCTAGAAAAATCAGGATTATAACTCTGCCTTACCTATCTAATAATTCTGGGAATATCTGATCTCTAATAATTATATGCCATATATATCTCTCATGACATGACATAATATCTCAGAATTGAACAAAAATCTAGGGGTGATAAAGCAAAGATACACAAAAGGAAAACTGGAGGGGAAAAGTCTAAAAATACTAGATTTGCTTCAGCAGAATATTAAGAGAGTGAAGATTTGTGAATTTTTTTTAAACTAGATCACTTTGATTTTATTTAAACCAATTTCACTATAATTGAAAAGTAACCTTCAACTATATAAAATCATTCCTTACTTTTTACAACTTTGGAACATGTGAAAGTAAAGTGAGAACTGAAGATGTAAATTAATATATGCCTTCCTACAGGGTCCTAGTCTGAATATTTACATTAAGACTGCCCTGCTTTAATATCATTGTCACCCCCGCTGCTCACACACAAAATCACTCATACAATACAATTGTATTTACTCTGCCTATGTCATATAGTCAACAAAATCAGAAAGGAGAAATTTAGGCAAAACTTAAAAAGTTTTCAGTTAAGTCTTGAAGGAATCAAGCAAAGGATGGGTGTTTGTTTGTTTTTGTTAATTTCCTGCCTTTATTTTCTATTACTTAATTTTCTGGGGTATCTTGTTTCTGGGATTTAGCTGCAACAAGTAGGGAATGAGCCATTAGTAGGAGAGAATGAGAATGACAATATTCATGGGATCCATATAAATGTGTGAATGAGGAAAATTGTATTTCTATATGCATAATGGTTTGGACAACTGCTAAAAAAATTTTTGAAATGGGCTCCAGAACTCTATTAGTGGATAGAGAATTGGACTTGGAATCAGAAAGACCTGAGTTCAAATCTGATCTAGGATACTCATTAATTGTATGACTCTGGACAAGTCATGTAACCCGTTTGCCTTAATCCACTGGAAAAGGAAATGTCAAACCCCTTCAGTATCATTCTAAGTTAATCCTATATATACTCAAGAAAAGTAAGACATGCCTGAACAACTTTAAGGGCTCCAGAGATTCACTTATTAGATACTTGATGAAAGGCAAAAGATTTCCAGTATGTAATGGCCATGTTTGTAAATATTCTTTGTCATTTATCATTTTAAAGTTTTGTGATATTATTTGATATATACCAACACAGATATCAGAGACAGAACATATGACTTTGCCTCTAAGTGCCATAGTATAATTTTTTCATGAGAGTATGAAAGAAGGCAGTATGGTCTAGTTTTGATTTGAGAGGATTGTACAATTTAATACTTGCGAAAAGTTGAGCGAGCTTTAACTCCCTTGGTCTCAGGTTTTTGTTTTTATCTGTAAGATAAAAAGATTGGTCTACATGACCTTTGGGATCTCTTAAACTCTTAACCAATGCTTTTTGAATGAGAAACAGATTCCTCTACTTATGTGGGGAAAAAAATTGATTGAGTTTGCTGCACAAGGTTGGGTGACTCAGAATTTTGGAACTGATGCTCCAGAATGGTCATCCCTTGAGACCTAGTCTTTTCTCACACTGTGGTTCTAACCTTCAGCCCTCAGGGACATTTGTTTAGAAACATTTGAAATTAATTAAATGTGGCTCATGAACCTAAGATAACAGATAATTTATTTAGTTTCTATCTTTAGAACTATGGAAAAATTAAACAGGTAAAATTCTCACAGTTTTGATCTAAACAAGAGAAGAGATTATTTGGTTGTAAGTCATATTATATTCTGCAAACTGTCCACAGTGTCAGATTAATTGACATGGGGAGCCCATATGTAATGATGGAAATTACATAAAACTTACAGATGAAGGATCTGGGTTTATAATCCTTTTTCACTTATTACCCAAGAGACCTTGAGATGGTCTTCTAACCTCTTCATGTGTTAATCCTTCTTTTGCAAAGTGATAGAGTTGGACCAGACTGTGTCTAATATCCCCCTACAGTTTGAAATCTTTAATCCTATTACATGAATCTATCAGCTTCTCTGATTTATAGCAAAAATAGAAATAGAAGAGAAAGGGAGTTTGGTACTTCCATGCCTCTCCAATTCTCTCAGAGTCCTAGACTGAACCAGATTAAAATGTAACTGACAAATATTTTTAAAAAATAAATAAAAACACATTAGAACATAGTTTTTATTTATAGTTTTCTATGTCACCATGTCACTATTCCTCACATCTCTTCAAGGATATTCTGAATAGATTCTAAAAGATGACAACCAACACTCATATGATCACCATGAACATATTTAGACTAGAGAAGATTGTCTTAAATATGACTTCAATTACTAGAAGGGGTTTGATGTATAAGAAGGAAGACATACATGTGTTTAGCTCCAACCAGTAAAATGAATAACAATGGGTGGTTCATGAAAAATAGAGAAATTTAGTCCTGATATAGAAAAAATCCTTCGAATAATTAATTATCAGAAAGTGCAATGTCTCTATATGTGTAGCTTCTTTCACACTGGAAATCATCAACAGAGTTAGAATTCTACTTGTGCTATCAAAGTCTAATTTTCCTTTCCTCTCCTCTCCTCTCCTCTCCTTTCCTCTTCTTTTTTGCTTTTCTTTTTTCCTCTTCTTTCTTCCCTTCTTTTTAAATTTCATCATTTTTCTTGTGTGACTGGACTGAACTAGAAGACTTCTCAATCCCTTCCAACCCTGAAATTCTGTGATTCTTAGTTGAAGTCAAAATATAATGGGAGTCTCCTGGATTATATTTGGGAAATCCCTTAGCACTTTCAATGATCCAATTCTATCATTCTTTACACCCCCTTCAAAAAATCATCTTTTGAGTATCAATTCTTCCAGTAATGCTACGAATGTAAAGAACAGAATCCCTAAAGAGCTGATGGGAAGTTTTACCAAAAAGACAATAAAGGAGAATATCAAGAAAAGAAACAAGCATTTTTTTAACCTGTGTTCAGAACTGGACAAAATTATATTACTAAGGAAAGAAGAAGGAAGGAAAGAAGGAAGAACACAAAAAGTGGGAGCACTTTGATGATACCACATATTAAATGACTGGGGAAAAGACCTTAATTATCTGGAACATTATGGGTGACTGTACATAAAAATAATACAGGTCACAGAAACATGGAGAGAGTTAGGATGAATTTGCTGATCATTGGCATAAAATTCTGGAGGTCTGGATTTATGTTTCATCTTTGTGACATACAAGCTTCACTTCTCATTGTCCATAGGCAATTTCCTGAGACCAAGGTCCTAGTGCTAGTGTCATTCATCATTGGGAGAGATAGTTCATCATTAAGAACAAACCACGTACTAAAATTTCAGGTCCTATTTGGTAGGAGAAAGGAATTTTAAATGTACTAAAAAAGTTGTTGATGAGGATTGAAGTATGCAAAAAATATGAATATATGTGTATGTATGTATGTGTGCATATATAAGTATTAATAAATATGGGTGTATATACATATGTATGTATATGCATACATATTTATATATACACACACATAATGTATGTGAATAAGAATTGAAAAGGCCATGGAATATATAAAATAATTGTTTATATAGGTATATGTGTGTATGGACATTCATTTATATTTATATTTTTATTTTTATTTATATATGCATATCTTATATAGAGAGTATATATTATTTATATTCTATAGCATTCTAATATACATAGATGATATAGTCTGTGGCATAATATATAAATATATTATATATGCATGTATATTTATTTCATATTTACTTATGTAGTATATATATGTGAATATAATAACCCACTTTATGTACTTCAATCCAAATATATATAATGCAATTATAAATATTTATTAATATAATTACAGCAGTTGTATATAAAAGGGAGGAAAATCATTAGTAAACATTAAATTTCCATTTGTATGCAACCAAGACAACTTGCCTGCTAACTGGAAGGACTGAGAGCTGGGATGTTCTTTAAAGGAAATCTGTTCCACCCGAGCCCTGTGAAGTAAAGGAAGTTACTTGAGGTTTCATAGTTGTGAAGTAAGAGAGACCAGATTTTATTTGCAATCCTCTGACTCAACATCATATGCTCTTTTACTTCCAAAAAATTCGATGAGTAACTTTGAGATAAGTTTTCCCTGATGTTTCACTCTTTATTCTTTTTCTCTAAGAAATCAATTCTGAAATCTTACCTGGAGTTTAGTTAAAAGAATGTTCTGATGATCCTATATTGTCTCTTTCATTCTTTCAGAAGGCAGGTGTTTTGTAAAAATGATTATGCTTTCTTTAGAAAGGTGTTGTGTCATTTGAATTATAAAAAGTGACTGGGAAAGTCTCTAATTAGTCCACTCATACTGAATTTCATATTCATAAGCTTGGATTTTTCACACACACATACAAACACGTACACACACACACACACACACACACACAGCCCTCTTCTTTGTTTAAAGTTACAATTTCCTTTATATTTTCCTATTTAGATGTTCTTCAATATTTGATTTTCCCATCTATTCAAACCCCTTACTGCTAGTCACTTTCACTTTGTGATTAAAAGAAGTGACATTTATACAACTTTCTATAAAAAAAAAGATGAAAGACAAAGGTGGGTACTTACTGCTCATTTTAGCACCTTTTATTTCATTTTCCCTTTAGATTGTTGGAGACTTTAGGAAAACAATCTTTCTCAAATGTCAGCCTCCCCATGGATGAATGGATACTGCATGCTAACAAGACACTGGAGAGTCAGAGAGGTCTTGGCGTTGTCTAAGATGCTGAGTTGAGATATTCCCATCTCAATGTTGACTCTTCAACTGTTTTTCTATTTGATTTTGGGAAATACCAGCAACTTGACTGGGGTGTTATCACAGAAAAGGACTACCCTAAAGTCCTCATTGCAAGATAGATAGATAGATAGATAGATAGATAGATAGATAGATATGTCTCCATTCTATACAGAAAAGGAATTTATGGAAAAAGAAAACTTGAACAAGTCATCAGAGGAGGGAAAAGCTTTTCCTCTGAGAATGGAGCAGAGTCATGTTTCCTCTCCAGAGACTAGGAGAGGTCTATTTAGAAACATCCATTCTTAGATGAGTTGAAGGGTGAATAATTATTTGCCCATAGCAACTGCAAAAGATCATCTATTAAATTATAAATGCATTATGAACTACATCAATTAAGAGAGGACCCATAACAAACAAATTATAAACCATGGGAAAATAAATTGATTGAATTAAACCAATGTCTACTTCCTAATATGCCTATATGCCTGCATGCATGTATGTTTGTGGGTATATACAAACACATAGAGCTCTATGAGAAACATAGAGGATAGAAAAGGGGAAAAAAAAATCTCTGTCCAAAACGTGTTTTGTATTAAAAGTAGGGATAGGAAGACAATAATATAGCTAAATTAGAAGAAGAAAGTCATGGTAATTGTTAAAGAGGATAAAAGATTCTCAGAGTAGGAGAAAACTAAGCTGAGCCTTACGAGGAAACAAAGCTAAACATTTAATAAAGAAAAGAAAAGAAAAGATCCTGAGAGGCAACAATAAAGCAGGGAGAGCACTGCATCTGTTAGAAATGAAATCTTAATACAAATACCAGGATTTGGGAATTAGAATATCAAGTTTGGAAAAAAAGGCATAGTAATCTTGTAGAAATAGACTGCTTTAAGAAAATAGAATGGAATAAGATAAAAAAGGAAATTAGAAGATGGAATATAGAAAATTTAACATTCCAGACTAAGAATTTGATTTTTTGCAAGGCAATGGGGTTAAGTGGCTTGCCCAAGGTCACACAGCTAGGTAATAATTAAGTGTCTGAGACCAGATTTGAACCCAGGTACTCCTGACTCTAGGGCTGGTGCTCTATCCACGGCCCCACCTAGCTGACCCTGAATTTTTTTTTTCTTTAAGAGGTACAGAACAATGGTAGGCATTTGAAAATCAGTGATAAAAGTAATACCAACACAATAAAAACAAAGGTCCACCACAACCACATCCAGCACCATAACAACTTGCCTTTATAGGACATTTTTAAGGTTTACAAAATACTTTACAAATATGATTTCATTTTACCTCACAATCTTACAAATTTGGGTGTAATTATTATCTATATATTACAGCTGAGGAAACTAAGGCAAACAGATTAAGTGACATAACTGACATAACGAAACTATTTTCTTGTCTCTAGATAGAGAACTCTACCTACTGTTGCATCTACCTGGAAGACAAAGTAGAATTGAATTTCCTTTAGGAAAATAGAAATGTTTGGAAGAGAAGTACATTCAGGAGAGGAAGCATGATGAATTCCATTATGGGTATGTTGACTTTGAAAAGCCTTTGCATATGGTTGATTCAGAAGGTGATATCTAGAAAACAGTTGGTGATGTAGGACTGGAGCCCATAGGATATATGAAGCATGGGTATATAGATTTGAGAGTCATATAAATATAGATGATATTTGAAGCAATGGGAGCTGATGAGAACATCAAAAGACAGAATATAATGAGTAGAATGGTGAGAATGGGACTTTGGGAGACAGCAACACCAAGAGTGTGTGAAAATAGTGATGATGTAGCCAAGGAAACTTAGAAAGGGAGGTATCTGGAAGAGGAGGAAGCATCATTGAAACCAAGGAATGAAAGAGTATTCAGCAGGACAGAATTAACTAACCAAAATAGAAAAATTACATGGAGAGAAAATTGAGTGAGAAATAATAAAAGTCATTCCCTATCTCATTTATAAGATTGTTGATACTTTTCTGTTTTTTAACTTTTTATTATCATTTCATTAAATATTTCCCCAATACATATAAAAAATTAAAAATTAACTTTTTAAAATTTTGATTAAAAACTTACTCCTGACATTCCATCTTTCCCCATCCTTGGGGAAGAAATAAATTTGATTTAGATTATATGTGTGATGTCATGCAAAGCATATTTCCATATTAATCATGTTGCAAAATATAATACCAGCAAAATTAAACAATTAACACTTTTTCCACACAGTTTTAATTTAGGATTTTATGAAATAAAGCTCTGAAAGAACAGACTTTGACTTCTGTCTTACATTGGACTCCAAAGAATTCGCAAGGAGAGAGTGACTTTGATTTCTTTTAGTTTAAATCAAACTCACCTGAGTCATGCATGACATCATGCTTTTGATGTCATTGATCCTCTTTGAAAATGATGGAAAAACAACAATTCCTCAATGGTGCTGGTCTAAAATAATTTTTAAGAATGAAAATGTGAGGAAGATAACTTTTACAAAGTCTAAATAATTCTTTTGTGATCATCCATATATATGTGTATATACATATATATATATACACACACATATATATTGAATGAATTATGTCTTCTTTACTCAGATAACTTCTTTCTGGTTTGAAGAAAGATTTCTGCTAAGCCAAAGAATTTTAGAATGCGTAAATATCTCCAGTGCTTCCTTCCTTGGTAATTTCCAAGTTAATCTTTCTTATCCTCCTACTATTTGCATTGAATGGTAGCAGAAGTAAAGTCAATCCGCCTCTCAACAGTTTCTTGAGAATGGAGATATTCCATTAAAAGGTCACAGTAATGAGGGCTTGACTTGTCATTTTTAATATTAGGTAAAACATTTCTGGTTCAGTACTGTGATCCATAATGTATCATGTGAACATCTAGTTAAGCAAGGTGCTCATTGAATAGGTAGAAACATGAGTATTGGAAAAAAGTCAATAAACTCAATTCACTGATAAAGTATTTTTTTGGAACTATGTTAGTTGCCTCTCAGAAGGATGGAATTCTTAGATTTCAATAACTATTCAGACAACTTCCATAAAAAAGATTAGAGAACTATATGCTTTGAAATTTTAGGGCCTGGTCAAAGCATGAAACACATGTGCAAAGTTGAACCTTCAAATTACTGCACAATTCTTTTTGAAAGATTGATTAAATGGGAAAGGTCGCCATATATTCAGAAGTGGAACTCTTAGTACAATAGGGGACATGCCAATCATGTAAAAAAGGTGAATTACAGAGTACACAGACTCTTAGGTGATCTATTAATTAAAGAATTAACAGACCAATCTGTTCAAAAATGACTTCTTTATAATGAAAATGGAATACTTAATAATAGTCATAAAATATAAGAAAGGTAATTAGTACAGGAAAGAAGATTAAACTGAATTGATACCTTTCCTTAGTCTGATATGGTTTGGGTGAACACTAAGTCATATAGACCTCCCATTTCCTTCCCTCAGGAAGGAGAAAAAGGAGGGGAAAAAAATTGAAAATTGCTAAATGCATATACATTTGTTAGTGCAAATCCAGTTTGGAACAGATTCAGGACTGAGTAAACTCAAATTTTGGTTTTCACTCCCAGTCAATAAGGAAGGAAGGAAAAATATAGCTCCTAGAAAGGGCTTTCACTCTTTGTGACTAACAGATGGGAAGAGACATGTAAAAATCAGGAGTAATTGCCCTCAGCACAATTCAAAAGAGAAAAGAAAAATGGGAAACAAAATAAAGAACAATGATTTCAGAAAAGATCATGACCATACCATTTCCAATCAAACTTCTAATCTTTTCTTCTTCTAAACAAATAAAAATAAGCAGATGGAAAAAAAAAAATTATACGTTGCTTTTCATTTGCTTCAGTACTATATTTTTGTAAGCTCACTTGAAGTTTTCTTGGAAAGCTACCAGAATGGTTTGCTATTCTATTTTCAGCTCACTTGAACAATAAAGCAACTGAGGTAAACCAGGTTAGGTGACTTGCTTAGAGTCACATAGTTATTAAGTGTCTAAGGCTGGATTTGAACTCAGGAAGTTAGTCTTCCTGACTATAAGCTCTTTACACTGTCCCTTAACTGTCCTATGTTTTTACATATTTTTTCAAAGAAAAATTAATCTTATAACCCTTGGCCCTCACTTCTCAATTGGGAAATTGAGAAAATTTATTTTTAGCATTTTTCTGCTACCAACTGCTAGTGAGTGAGAGAATGAGTGAATGGGTGAGTAAGTAATATAATTCCAAGTTCTGCCAGGTAAGTGTTATTGATGAATCTAAGGAGATGTAAGAGTAAACCTCTTCAGTCTAGTTAATATAATATATTCAGGACCAGGGAATTTAAATGAAAAGATCCTACCCTGTTTAACAATAGAGAGTTGTTCTTTCTATCTTACGATCTCTTTGGAGAATGTATTTAGTGACTGGAGACACATAACATTCAATTGGTTAAACAGTTTGGGTTATTAATTAGTTTACCTAATATGGTGAATCCATGGATCTCTTGTTTAGGGCACAAGATTTGGGGTTGAGTGCTTTTCTAGTAATCTTTAAATTATTCTATTGAGACAGCTTCTTAGTCTTTCCATTAGAATAATCAGTTTTACTCAGATCTACAAATTACAATATAGCGCTTATTAGAGAAAGGGTAATTATATACCCAGAGTTATTTAAAATAACTTCCTGCTTTTCCATAATGTCACTCTAGTATTCATTTCTTTTTTATATAATCTACTTAACTGAACACAGACTTATAGATTCAAAACAAATGGAAACTCTAAAGGTTACCTTGTTCAGTTAACTCATTTTGCCAAAAAATTGAATTCTGATGAAGAAATGATTTATTCAATGTTACATAGGTAGTTTAAGTTGCAAAGACAAAATTTTCAGTTCTGTTGCTTCAGATTTCAATTCCAGTATTGTAGTGTCTGATTTGTTTCTTGGGTTCAGTTCTGCCTTGCAAAGAATCATCACTCAGACTCAGGAATGCAGGTTTTGGAAAGAAAATAGTGATTTGTTAAATGAAGTTACAGCATATTAAGAAAGGGATAGAAAAGTTAGAAAGAGTTTTAAGAGAAGACCATGTGGATTGTTGATTGAATTGCCCATGCCAGCTGACAAGGGTTCAGCAGGACACTGGAAGGTTGAAGAGCGCCCCCCCCCATCTCTTTAAATTCTCTCCCATAGTCCATGGGATGGCTTGGTGACCTGGGCATGACTCAAGTCCCTCATTGAAGATTTTGCTTTTGGGAAGGGTTCTCTTTTGGATGGTCTCCCAGGACCTAAGCTCCCTGGCTGCCCCAACAAAAAACAATGTAACCCAAATCAGGTTGAAGGTCAGGCCCTCAGGTGTGGCCTAAATTAGAAGATAAATGAAGGACTATTCCCTTTACAAGCAAACAGAAGATTTACAAATTTTGTGTCCAACTGATCTTATCACTCCCATGCCCAGGTTTCTCTGCATCAGTGTGTTTTCTACCATGCAACAGAATGACTCTTTACAAAGACATTTTATTTTATTATTTTTGCTTAAAAGAAATAAAATAAGCAATGCTGGAATGGACAAGGGAAAGAGGAAGATGAGGGAGCAGCAGTGGAAAGGATTACAAGAATTTTAATCAAATCTCACATTAAAATATAATAAATTATTAATTAGATTTCAGTTCTTTTTAATTTTCCTAAATAAAAGAACTAAAAATTCTCTCTCAACTTAAACTACCTATGTAACATTGAATAAATCATTTCTTCATCAGAATTCAATTTTTTGGCAAAATGAGGTAACCTTTAGAGTTTCCATTTGTTTTGAATCTATAAGTCTGTGTTCAGTTAAGTAGATTATATAAAAAAGAAATGAATACTAGAGTGACATTATGGAAAAACAGGAAGTTATTTTAAATAACTCTGGGTATATAATTACCCTTTCTCTAATAAGAGCTATATTGTAATTTGTAGATCTGAGTAAGATTGATTATTCTAATGGAAAGACTAAGAAGCTGTCTCAATAGAATGATTTAAAGATTACTAGAAAAACAAAGAAAACAAAGGAAAAGAAGAAAAAGTAAATACATTTTTGGATTACATCATGTACAAGATCTCTACTTTCAAAAATTCAGTATAGAGGTTTTGCTTTCAACTTCAAATTTAAAAATCTCAAGGATTCAGAAGAGGGAAAGTTTAGACAAAATGAAAGAAAGAAATGTCCAAGAATTCAAACTCTAAGATCTCAGAAACTTTGTTTTAGGGTATTATCACAAAGTTTGAATAAGAATTGCCATCCTGATAAACTACCAAAAAACTCACTAAGAGAAGTAAAATTCCTTCATTTGTTTACCTTATCTCATGGAATAATCACAAAGAAAAGGAAGAAAAATGGGAGAAAGAGGACTTTGTAATGACCTAACTTTTCTAAAAGGAAGAAAAACAATGGAAAAACTCTGAAGGCACAAAGGGAAGTGGAAATATCTAAACATCTGATGACTTTTGTCTTACTTTAAAGTAATCCTTTTTTTATTTAAAAAAACAGATTAACTATGCAGGACTCATTCATATTAAAAATGAAATCCTATGCTTTGTAAAGGATTCCCAATGGATGACTTTTTAAATAGCAAATTCTTTCAGTGTATTTAATAGATAATCAGATTTTCTTTTCCTAAAGGAAAGAAAAATATTCTTCACATGCCTTTTTCTGTCTCTAATCTCTATCATATTTATAGATAAAAGACATTTTGCATATACACGAAAATATCAATGCAGATATGGATATATAGATATATACATAAGTAGGTATAGAAGATGCAGTTAGGGATAGAGTTGTAGTTATAGCAGCAGGTATGGGTGTAAGTTTCAATAGATTTCTATACTCTTCATTCTATGCACAGAATCTTCACTCTAATTTAGCCTCCTTTAACTTCTTTGATGAAGTATTACAAATGTCTTCTGTTTATTTTTCTCTCCTCCAGAGGTTGTTCTCATTTCAAACCATCCTTTACACTGTTAACAAAAAAGAAAAACAAATTCTAAACCATATTTGTTTTATACCATCTCCTCTCAACACTCCCACCCTCATCCTTCTACAATTTCCTTGGTTTAATTTTTAAAAGTTTTTCCAACTTTTATACATAATAAGAAGGTCTGGATGGGTTGCTATTGTGATTATTTTAGGGAGTTCCTCAATAAATGAGAATAGGGATCAATGAAATTTTCTCATTCATTCTCAAACTAATCCTATGAGGAAGGCATTGTAGGATCTTATTCAACCTACTTTAAAGATTAAGAAACTCAAACTCAGAACATTTACGACTTGTTCTTTTTCATATAAGCGAAATGTATTAGGAGCACACATCATTGAATTATTAAAAATAATGACAGCCACAATAGTCTTTCCAAGTGGATGTCCACTGTCTTCTCCAATTCACCACACATTCTCTCAGTGAGAATAGGAGTCTCAATCTGGGCAGAAGAAAAATTGATATTATTTATCAGTTCAATATATTTAGAAATATTTCACTAAAATAATTCTTATTAATTACTGGAAGATAATATTTGATTATTATTGTGGACATAGAAAATAAAAATCAGGGGCATTTATTTCTTTCAACTATACATCTCCCCCGACACACAAACACACCTTGAAACTGATTAGATAAAGGTTTTTTACATTCTCTTTGACTTCTAAGAATATTAATTTTAAAATAAATCAAATAGTAAGTATATGTAGCATAATGACACACAAAAATCCTAGTGTCTAATGAGTATGGTATAGTTAATAAATGGGAAACTTGCAAAGTATAATCAATTTTTATGCTTTTCTTTCATTTTAATGTCTATTGCAAGCTGGATAAATTACTCTCATAAGCTGCTCACTTTTCTATTTCCATTGGGGGGTTTACTCATTTTATTTCCTCTGATAGGAAAAAAAAACAATTCAAGGAAAATATTACTTAAATCTAATTAGGTAATGTAATCTCAAATATTTGGGAGAAACTACCTGCTAATACAAAGTATAATAAAAAAAAGAGGAATCTAAAATGACTAAAATTTAATTATACATACAACAGCTATTTCAATAATATGTTACATCTTCAACAAAATTCATGCTATCATTTCTCATTTATAATGATATCAGGGACCCTAAAATCGTAAAGTTTCCTAAGAAAATGGGAGGAAAACCTTTTAATACTTTTAAAATGATAAATGAGCAAGATATCTGAGGAATATCCTAATTTTGTATAGTGAAGCTTATAACTATAAATTTGCACAACAGGTGATTATTTTATTGATTTATTTTTCCATGGAAACCTATGTAATGTGCAAAATGCAAAATTTCTTTTTTTTCTTATGATTGATATTTTATTTTCCAATTATAAGATATGAAAGTTTTGCAACATTCATCTACTTGCATATTTATGTTATATACTTTTCTCCCAACCTCCCTTTCTCCCCTCAGAGGTGAACAATCTGATGAACATTGTACATATATATATACATTTGTGTTTAACTTGTTTACATATTAGTCATGTTGTATATGAGAAATTAGGACTAAGGAAAAAAAGAAAGAAAATCATGGAATATGAAGGGATATCATAAGAGAATTTGTTTAAAAAAGTGAACATAATATTCATTCAGATTCAGATTTTGTTTTTGTTTTGTTTTTTCATCTGGATTTGGATAGCATCCATGACCAGTCCCCCAAGGTTGGCCTACCTCTCTGAACTACTGAGAGGAGCTGTATCCATCAAGGATGATCAAGTCACAATGCTGTTGTTTATGTGCATAATGTTCTCCTGGATCTGCTCCATATATTCAACATCAATTGTATTTCTTTCCATGCTTCTCTAGAGTTTGACCATTCTTGGTTTCTTAGAGACCAATAGTACTCCATAATATTCTTATACTGTAAGTCATTCCACATTTGATAGTATCTCCTCAATTTCCAATTCTTTGATCCTACAAAAGAGTTGCTACAAATAATTTGGAACATGTGGGACTTTTCCCATTTTTTTATGATTTCTTCTGACTTCTACTGACATTGCTGAGTCATGGGGCATGATCAGTTTTATTGCTCTTTGGGCATAGTTCCATATTGCTCTCCCAAAACATTGGATTAGTCCACACCTCCATAAACGATGCATTAATGTCCCAATCCTCCCAACAACATCTGCAACATTGATTCTTTTTTCCCTTTTTGTCATGTTAGTCAATCTGATAGGTGTGAGGTGGTACCTCAAAGTTGTTTTAATTTGCATTTCTCTAATAAAAATGGTTTGGAGCACCTTCTCATATGATTATACATAACTTTCATTTCTTCATGTGAAATATACCTGTTCATATCCTTTGACAATTGTAACCTTACAAATATGATTCGGTTCTCTATAGATTTTAGAAATGAAAACCCCAAACTTTGAAAATTATTTTTTGGAATTTCTGTTTTCTTTCTAATCTTGGCAGTATTGGTTTTATTAGTGCAAAACCATTTTAATTCAATATAGTCAAACATCCATTTTGCAATTTATAATGTACCCTATTTCTTTTTTGGTCATAAATTTCTCCCCTTTCCATAGATCTGACAGCTATTTCTTGAATTGTAAATTAATCTATGATATTGCCCTTTAGGGCTAAATCCTGTACCCATTTTGACTTGATTTTGGTATAGAGTGTGAGATGTGGAACCATGCCTACTTTTTTGATATATTATTTTCCAATTTTCCCAACAGTTTTTGTTGAATAGAGAGTTCTTATCCCAGAAGCTAATGTCTTTGGGTTTGTCAAACAATAGATTTCTATAGGCACTTGCTAATGTTTCTTTTGTATTTCCTAATCTACTTGTCCATTATTCTATTTTTTAACTAGTACCAGACAGTTTGGGTAATTTTAGAAATAGTACAGCTAGGACACCTTCCTTTAGATTATTTTTCATTAATTTCTTTAATATTCTTGACATTTTATTGCTATAGCTGGATTTTGTTACTATTTTTGATAGCTCTGTAAAATAGTTATTTGGTATACTGATTGGTATGGCACTGAATAAGCAATTTTATTTGGGTAGAATTGTCATTTTTATTATATTAGCTCCACCTAACCATGAACAACTGGCATTTTTCAATTGTTTAAGTTTGAAATATCACCTCATAAATATCGGACTGGCTAATATGGCAAGAAAGGAAAATTGTCAATGTTGGAGAGGATGTGAGAAAACTGGGACACTAATACAATGTTGGTGGAATTGTGAAGTAATCCAACCATTCTGAACAGCAATTTGGAACTATTCTCTAAGGCCAATAAAACTGTGCATTGGTATCCAGGTCTACCAATATTAGGTAAAAACCCACCTGTATAAAAATATTTATAACAGTTCTTTTGTACAATAGAAAAGAGTTAGAAATTGAGGCCATACTCATAAATTGAGGTAAGGATGAACAAGTTATAGAATATAAATATAATGAAGTACTATTTTTCTGTAGGAAAATCTGAGCAGTCAGACTTTAGAAAAACCTGGGGAGATTTTTATGAATTGTTGATGAGTTAAGTGAGAAGAACCAGGAGAACATTGTACACATTAATAGCAACATTGTGAGATGAATTAGCTATGATGGAAAGAGCTTCCCTCAATAAGTTAATGACCAAAGACAATCTGAGTGACCTGCTATGGATAATGATATCCACATCCAGATAAAAAAAAACAACAAAAAACACTATGGAATTTGAATGCAGACCAAAACATAATATTTTCACTTTTTAAAATGTATTTAATGTTTTTTCTTTCTCATTGCTTTTCTCCTCTTAGATCACATCATAGCAAGCGTGAAAATATGGTAAACACAATTATACATGTTCAAAACTTACCAGATTGTTTGTTATGATGGGGAAAGGAGAGGAAGGGAGAGTAGTAGAAAATTGTGAAACTCATAAATTTGCAGATAGATGAATGTTGAGCATTACCTTTGTATATAATTGTAAGAAAAAAATTTAAAAAAACAAAAAAGAAAATCTAGTCCTTCCTTCACACTGCTTTGCCCAAAGGTCTAAATGTTTTCAAACTCTGAGGTTATACACATGTTTTCAGGGGAACAAAGAGAGGTGCTATCTTGCCAACTTTTTAGTCCAAAGATTCTGTAATGATTTAACTTTTTATTTTAAAACCTTAGCCTGTCTAATCTTATTTATTCATTTACTTATTCAACAGCCAATTAGAAAGACCTAATTCAATCTATTAAAAACCTACTTCGATTTATTAAGGAGATATTATGAGCCAAGTACTGTGCTAATGGAAAATGTAAGCAAACATGAACCAGGATGCTTATTTTTAAGCAATATTCAAAGAGTTCATATCATCTTGAGGAAACAATGTATGCACCAATAAATGAGCAATTTGCTGAGGGATATGACTTATCCATTTAAATATTTATGTTTCTTATCCAAAGATTTGGATTCTTCCAGAAGAGTTATGTTTTTTCCCATTTTTGTATATTTTCAAATTACATAAATGGTGATAAATGAAAAACATATTGTCATTTGGAGGGGGGGAAAAAAGGTCAAACTTCAAAAGAGGGCAATCTTCCAAGAGCAACCGAACTGTAGGTATTTCCTGTCATTAGTGATATTTAGTTTTTTTGCATCTTGCCATTCCCTTAGCCTCCAGTGTTTTTCCACCTCAGTACACTGGTCCCAAAGCCTTAATTCACAATGTGCAATCTCACTTGCTCAGAAATGTGGGCTTTTACACAGAGGGGAGTTGGGAGGATATGCCAAGTTCCACTTGGAATTGGGAGGCATCACCACCTAATTCCCAAGTGCTACTATCAACCTAAGCAGCTTGCTTCTATGTTTTTATACATATATTCCTGCCAAGACCTGAAAGATAATATGACATTCTTCTTGTGAATTTATTGAGCAACAAGTGATTTCATGGGGTTTCTATATAACAGATGATGACTTATAAATTTCATTCTCATTAAGAAAATGTGTCATTTTTCTACTTAGATTATATAAACATATGTATATATATATATATATATCAAAATTTTACAGTTATATGTTTTCTGCACATGAAATGTTTATTTTGAGGTCTTATGTGATTGATGCACAGTGCCTCCCACCTATATTTATTTATCTCTTCTTTATGGGGGAAAAGGTCAGATCTCTGATTCTTCCTCAGTATAGGGAAATCTTAAATATGTTTACTTCTACTACCAATGCCAATAGGAAGTGATAGAGCCAACATGAAATAGCTGTAGATTTGCAGTCTTCTGACTGAATTCAAATCAGTCCTTTGTTCTTTAATACTTATGAGACCGTATCTTTCTTCAAATTTCTCAAATTTTTAAAAAATTCAAATTTTTCTTTGTTTTAATTTTTTCTATTGACTTCAAATAACCCTTATTCTAATATACAAAAGCAAAACTAAAACAAAATTAAAAAAAATCCTCACTAGTCTATACTGATCCCCAAAACTATTATCCTATATTTCTCCTTCCTTTCTTAGAAAAGCTCCATGAAAAAGGTTATCCATACTCATTATCCTCATTAATTCTTCAACTCTTCAACCCTTTTCATTCTGGCTTTTAAGCTTATCACTCAACTGAAAATGCTTTCTCCAAAATTCCCAAGACTCTCTGAAACATAATGTTTTTTTCATTTCTATTCACTCTTAACATAGCAAGCACATTCAAAACCATAGACCATATTTACCTCCTGGATATTATTGCCTTTTTCTGAGATTCTATGACAATGTTCACTCTTGGTTTGACTCCTATTTTCCTGACTACTCATCCTAAGTCTCCTTTTCTGATTCAGATCATGTCAAATAACTGCAGATATATTCTATGATTTCTTTTGGGCTATCTTTTGTTTTGTTACCAAACTATCTCACTTGGAGATAACATAAGGTCTGATAGATTCAATTATCATTTCTATGCAGACAATTCTCAGTTCTATGTATCCAACCAGAGTCACAGTGGTGAGTCATTTCAACTCTCTAGCTCTCATTTTCTCATCTGTAAAACAGGAATAATAGAGGACTATATGATCCTTACGGCCTTTTCCTTGTCTAAATCAACAATTCCATAATGAATTTAGAATTTATAGATTTAGTTTTCTGGGACAGAGTTTGAGTGACACTTCCATAGATTATGTAGCAAAGTAACTTCCATGGACTGTTCAAAGCTATGCTTTCCTTATTCCAAGTCGAGCTCCTTTTCTATAACACCATGCTACCTAGAAGAGGCTAATTTTAAAATAATCTTAAAACATTTGTCACAATATATGTACCTACACACACACACACACACACACACACACACACACACACACAATATGAGATTTTATACAATGATGACAATGCATCAAAATTACATGTAGAAGATAATTCTTTCTTTGCTATGCCCCCCCCCATCTTCAGCAAGATTATTAGGCAATCTTCAAAACATTGAGAGCACAAAGCTGAGAACTTCGTGGATCTTATGGACGTCATCTCTGGGCTAAGGCAGAAAGCTAACGTGTTCTATAATAAAGTGTTCGCCTTGGATTCAGGAAGAACCCAATTTTAATTCTGCTTCAGACATTTACTGAATATATGACCTTGGAGAATTCACTTTAACTTTGTGATCTTCAGATCTCCCATTGAAATGATAATACTAACACTTGCTTCACAGATTAATTCTGAGGTCCCAAAGAGATTACATATGCAGAATTCTTTGCAAATTTCCACCATTATAAAAACTTTCATTTAAGGGACACACAGGTTAGGTATCTATTCATTTCCCACTAGACAATATTGCCCTAGAATTCTCCACCATGATTCAAATACTTCTTAATCCAAAAAGATCATGTCTGCCTTTTGATTCATACCTCAGGAATTCCTGACCTCTGTGGTCTCTTCCTTTGATTTGACAGACTGGACACTGGCCCTGAGAATTTTTATTTAAAGTGTACCCAGACCATGTAACTCTTCATTTCTCATCAGGTTATAACTTCATACCAAGCACCTTCACATCCCATTCCCATTTTTACTTCTTTTTATGTATTGCTTTCTCCATGGGAATATAAGCTCTTTGAGGTCTGAAGTTTTTGTTTTTGTTTTTGTTTTCCTAACACTTAACAGATATGAATATTTGTTAACTGAGGGACAGTGCTTCTAAAATCAAAAATAGGGTGAGGGCAATAGAAAGAATGAATATGGAGTAATCCATTTCATCCAGTGGGCTCAATCTGGGAGCTAGATAGGTGCTCATCAGGAGGCATTATAATGCCTCTCTTGCTCAAGGGAGCTCAAATTTCTTTCAAAAACTGCTTCTATATGGATCATCTGAAATCAGGATTTGATGTCTGATTAGAAGTGAACCACTTCAGAGAAGAGAACCACAGGCATAGAGTTTTTCCCATATTCTGTTTATTGTATTATTGGAAAATTGCAACAAGGTTTCTCTAGGAACTCTTTAGGGAAGGAAAGAATGTTTTTATGCCAATGAAGAGAAGGACTAGCTCTTTGGAACAGGTATGGCAAATTTTCATGATACATTCTTTTAAGTCATTAGGTCTTACAACATCTAAGGAATTATTACATCCTTAGATTACTCTCGCCATCCACCATTTATGTTTCTATTAACAAACTGATGAAGAAAGCTTTTCCCTCTATATTCTTTGAAGGACAGCTTGGTGCAGAGAACTGGGCACTGGTCTTGGAGTCAAGAGACTGTGAATTCGAATTCTGCCTCTGATAATTGAATCTTTCTAGCTTTGATGCCTTGGGTAAGTCACTTAACCCCGGATTACTTCGCATACAGGACAATCTCCAGTCATTCTGATTCAGGTCTGGCCGCTGGACCCCAATGGAAAAGGAGGAGAAAGTAAGACTGGTGACTTTGCACATCCCCCAGCCCCCATTCATGTGCTTGTCATGGCATCACTTCTCTGATGTCATGGTCTTCTTTGAAAAGGAAGGACAGACAGATAATTAATTCCACATTCTACATTTCCAGCTCTAGTTTCTACTCTAATGTTCACGTGTATAACATTGATTACCACCAGGTCATTTTCTCTTAGATGGTCAGAAAAATCATAAACTGAAGATGTCTAAAATCAAATTCATTATTCCCTTCTCAAATTCTCCCTTCTTTCAAACTTCTATTTTGGTGAGGGATCATCATAATTCCTGAGTCTTCAGTCCATTAATCTCCAAGCTATTTTCAATTCTTCTCTCTCTTCTTAACTTCATATAACCAGCTATTTTTACCTTCACAACATTTATTACATCTGATCCTTTCACACCACTCATGCTTTTACCGGCTTTAGTTTAAATCTTAATCATATCTTATTTATATTATTAAAATGACTTCACAATTGATCTCACTGAAACAAGTTTTTCAGTCCTTAAGCCCATTATCTATAAACAGCTGACAGTCATTTTCCTTTGCCACACATCTAGCCATGTGACTCTCCTACCCAATTAATTCAGTAACTTCATATACTCCAGAATATAATATAATCTCTTTTTAACTCTTAATGCTCTTTATAGCCTGGCCCTAATCTAACTCTTCTGTCTCATTGAATGTCAAGGAAACAATGCTTTCTCGGGTATTTGGATCATGATAAAGGAACCTTCTGCTTCATTTGGAATCACATATGTGGGAGATTTTTTTGTTTTTTAAGGCGGTTGAGTTTTCTAAGTCTTCTTGCTTCTCTAGTGACAACCTCATCCATTCTCTTTCTCCAAGAGATCTAGAAAGTAAAATTCTAGTCATTATTGTTCAATAACATGAAAGCTCTGACCTAGTCATTCATCCATTTCCTTCACCCTTGTAAATAAATTTGAATGCCTGTAGAGTGAATTAAATACACACACACACACACACAAACACACACACAAACACACAAATGCACATGCACACATCCCTCATTCAAGAAGGAAATGAAGGTTGCCACAGCAAACAATTGAAGCCTTGAATGCAGTATTCCCAAATTCAGCTAGCAGAAAGTGCAAAATCCCTCTACTGTAGAAAGTGACATTTCTCCATTTCTGTTCCTTTCATCTGCACTATTCAAAGTTGCCTTGTGCAATATGTCACTTTTGATAAATGGACAAAAAAGCTAGTATTATACTCTAGCACAAAGCAGACAGGCATTTGAGAATATTTGTCAGTGACTTAGATGCTAGATCCTTCTTGAGAAACAAATGTCTCCTTCTACTAAACTGTGCTATATTCATTCATTTTTTTCTCCTTAAAAATCTTTCCAAGGTCTGATAAATCAAAATGGAAAATGAGGCTTTAAAGAAGTAACCGCTAGAGTCTTTCCTTTTAGAAACATTTCCTTAGTTCAAATCTTAAAACAATTGGATTAGACCAAAATTGATTTGAAGCAGACCTTCCACATCCTGGAGAAATAATTTTGGCATTAGCATGAGATTTTAGTGTGAGAATGAATCCCATCCCTTCATGATTTATATAGCTGGAAATAACTTCAATAAATGAATTTTTTCTCATCTACTATGAAAAATATATAAAAGGGATTTAAAAAAAATCATCATTTGCTCATTTTCAAAACAATCCAATATGCTTCATTAGGCAGGGCTTTTCTAAAACATTAGCAAAGTTTTTCATAAGTCAAAATATTTGGGAATGGACCTTCATTACTAACCTAATGTATTTTTTGTTCACAAAGAGTTTAAATAAAATTTCTTTGAGCTCATGTGATTCACCATATTTGGAGAGAGAAGCTTAAGTTTTCTTTCAAAATGATTTGTGATCAACTAGTATTTCTAGGAGATTATCTATCTGTCTGTCTGTCTATTATTATGTCTGATTTTCCATCTATAATAAAATTACAATTAAAATTAAATATTATTTTTATCTTTCTGCTTATCTCCTTTACCTTCCCCAATGTAGAACTAAAATATTGACCAAAAATAGTTGATTTATTAATATTAGTAAATGATTATTTTAATTATTTTGTTAAAATTATTTAATACACTTTTGAATGCCAGACAGTTGTATTATTTCAATATTTATTTCTCTTTTTAAAAGAGAAAGAAAAAAAGTGACCATCATTGTGGCATAGCTACAGAATTTATTTTACATTTTTTTGACCTCAGGTGATGTTCCCATCATGCCCACCCACTGGTCTTTGACGAAGGCTATAAAGTGAGGAAGGTTCCTTAATTCTTTGATAAAATTTGGCCAGTACCACCCACTTAAGTCATGCCATATGAAACCTCTCAGAAATTAATGTGTCTAAGTTTGTCATGGACAGTATTTAAATCTTAGTGTGTCACGGAGAATATTGCTATTCATTGTCATTTAAAAGACATTTTTGAGTTTAATGAAATTGAATTTCATAATTGTCAGATTATTTCTGTCATCTTCATAAATATAACTTTAAATCTAAGACATTTTATAAAAGGTAATTCTATTTTTTTGCAGTATCCAGGAGAAAATATCCATACTATTAACTCCTCACATATTTATTCTGGAATATGCTAGAATATCATGTTAGTGTCTGTTGAAAGGTTGGGGAAGATATCAAATAGCAATATTGCTTGGGAATTTAAATTTCAAAGCATTTGATTCCCATTCATTAACCACTGAGATTCAGTTTTCAAGTTTAATACAGTCTATATCTCTGACATCATTTGCCATTTGGTTCCTTTTTCTCCAGGCATTCAGGTGCTACTTTAATGTATCCCTTCACCACCTCTTCCCAAGGTGACAGTTGCCAACAATGATCTTTAGCTTCCAGCCTCTTCACTGGCCAATTTAGCCTTTACACAGCTGTTAAGCTCATCATCCCATAGCTGATATGATCAATTTATGTGATGAAAACCCTTCAGTGACTCATCATGGATTTGGTGTGAAATCTTTCCCCTCTCTCCTCAAACCAGTTTTATATTTCTATCCTTCAAAACCTACTCTAATTGGTATTTCCAGATTTATATTACGGCTAAAATAAATGACTGATTCATTTCCAAAATAGACATTTCATCTATATCCCATCAATGCACTCATGTAGGACATCCCACATACCTGGGGTACTCTCCTTCCTTATCTCTACCTTTTAGATATTTTATCTAAATTTATTTATCAGGTAGTTCCTATGACTGATGGAAAGGCATCTCTAATTCCTGTGACTGAAATAACCCAATAACTTCTTGTTTTCCTAGTCAATTTTTATTTCTAAAAGTCTCATTGTCTCCAATAACTTTGTACTTTATGTTGTTTGTGTGTTTTCATATGTTATTTTCTCTATGCCCCAGGATAATGCAATTTGTAGAAATGCACGGACTATGGAATACTTATATTATTAATTAATTAATTTATTCATTCATTTCTGGATTGCTTGATTGATTTTTGCATCCCCAGTATTAACTTAGGACAATGACTTGCACACATTTGGGACTACAAATAAGTGATGAATAAATGATTAAACTCAAAGATGACTCAATGAAGCAGAGAAGACTGTGGGTATTTTCTTTCTTAGAGCATAAATTCTTAGAGAAGAAAATGCTAGTATCAAGAATCTAGCAATAAAAGAGGTTAAATATTGCAGGAAAATAAAAGTAAATATATTTTCTGACAGGGTTTTTCTTGGAACCCATGTTTGTTTTTTTTCAATTGTTATTTTACTTAATTTTTCCAAATATGGGTTATGAAAGTTTTTCAACATTCCATCCACTTGCATATTTTCAAGTTACACATTGTTCCTTCCACTCCCTTAGGGGCAAACAGACTGGTAAAATTTGTACATATACTTTTGTGTTTTACATAGATTCATAATAGTCATTTTGTGTATGAGGAATTAGGACCAAGGAAAAAAGAAAGAAAATAGGGCTAGGAAGGAAAAACATGAGAAGTTTTAAAAACTGAAAAGAACATCCATTCATATTTTGGGGGTTGTTTTTATTTTGCTTTTGCTATTTCTGTTTGTTGTTTTTCCCCCCTCTGGATGTGGATGGCATTGTCCATATTCCATCTTCTAGGGTTGTCTTAGGTCTCTGAACTGCTGAGAGGAGCATCCATCATAGTTGATCAGCTCACAATGTTGTTCATGTGTAGAATATTCTCTTGGTTCTGCTCTCTTGGCTCTGCATCAATTCCTGTAGTTCTTTTCATGATTCTGTAAAGTTCAACCATTCTTGGTTTCTTAAAGAACAATAGTATTACATAAAATCCATATACCAATAAGTTGTTCAGGCATTCCCTAATTGGTGGGCATACCCTCCACTGGAACCGGTGCAAAGTGTCTTGAGTCAGAGGACTCAAGTCCTTCCTATTAGTATTACAGTTACGTTACCTTCAACAAGTCATGGACTTTGGTTTCCTCCGTTGTAAATTGAAGGGATTATCTTAGATTCTATGGTTCATTCTAACTTTGTATCTATGATAGTATGGACCAAGAAAAATAGTCCTAAGGGAATTGTGTTATGTGGAAATTGGATCTTGTTATGGATCCCAGGACCCTCTAACTAGTTAGTGTACTGAGTGTTTAAGTATTCAATGTAAAGTAAGAATAAATAGGGAATAAGAAGTAGAACTGTAAGGTGAAACATGCATGCCACTTACCAAAACTGTCTCATAAATTAACACAGCCTCCAGAGAGTCTTGCTAAATTAAGAGGGGCCAGCTAGACCCTAGTAAAAAGGCCCTCAGCCTATAAGCTGCAGAGAAACTCCAGATTCCTGTGAAACTAGGAAAGTGCTAACCTGATAAGAGCACTAAAAAGTGGTTTAGCTAACGTTCAGATGATGCTGATATGCAAATGAGTCAGACCTGAAGTGAATCAGATCAAGCCAAAATTCTGCCCTTTTAACACTCTGCCAATCACCACAAGTATATGTTGCCTGAGAGCTCCCCAGGTTTGTATGACTCGATAGCCTTCTCCTTTCCCTATCTCTTTTGGGAGGTGATTGCTTTCTTCTCCCATGTCATTCCCTTCTCACCTGATCAAAGTTATACTGATGTATTCTTTTCCATTTGCTGGCAGTGTGATCTTTCCTGAGAAGCAGTCACAAAAACTGAGCTTGTTCACTTTGATGCATTGGAGCTCATCTTATGATGGCTGTTTATAAGAGAGAAACTCGATGCTATTACAAGGAGATAACTTGTGCACAATTGCACTATACATAAGCTTGTGCCATTTGACCAAGGGTAAAAGGCAATTCTTAATAAGGGAATCCTGTGCCTTTCCCTCATGACTGGGTGTAATAAAACACAATATTATGTTCTGTTAATACTAAATATATTGTTACAGCTAAGGTCTCTCAGGAAACATTAAACATGAGTAGAACCAGCTTGGAACTGTTATATCAATCAATTAAAAAAAGTAATGCAAACTATGGCTTAGAAATTATACAAAGTACTAGAAATATAAACAAAATAAAGTGATCCCTAGTCTCGAGGATCAAATATTTTAATGGAAGACAAAATATAAAATTAAAGTGAGATGGGGCAATACTAGTCATTAAGTAACCTGCAACTTGCTAAGAAATGAAGACTTTTCAAAGAATATGAATAGAGTTTTCAAATGAAGAAATTAAAGTTATATATATATATATATATATATATAATCATTTGAAAAAAATGCTCCAAGTCATTATTAATTAGAGAAATGCAAATTAAAGCAACTCTGAGGTATCATTTCATACCACTCAGATAGACTAAATTGACAAAAAGGGAAAATGATCAAACTTGGAGAGGTTGTGGGAGGTTTGGGACATTAATGCATTGCTGATGGAGTTGTGAACTGATCCATCTATTCTGGAGAGCAATATGGAACTATGCCCAAAGAGCAATAAAACTGTTCATTCCCTTTGATCCAGCAATTCCAATTCTATGCCTATATCCAGAGGAAATTATTAAAAACTGCAAAAAATCTCACATGTTCCAAAATATTCATAGTGACTCTTTCTGTAGTTTCAAGGAATTGAACATTGAGGGGATGCCCATCAACTGGGCAATGGCTAAACAAGTTATGGTACATGAATATTATGGAATAATATTGTTCTATAAGAAACCATAAGTGGTCTGACTCTAGAAAAGCCTGGAATGAATTACAGGATCTGATGCTGAGCAAAAGGAGCAGAAGCAAGACGACAATGTACACATTGACGACAACCTTGTGAGATGATCAGCCTTGAGGGAAGCAGCTCCTCTCAGCTGTCCAGAGAACGAGGACAACTTTCTTAGATCAACTGTGAACAATG
Organism: Macrotis lagotis; assembly: GCF_037893015.1. Lineage (NCBI taxonomy): Eukaryota > Metazoa > Chordata > Mammalia > Peramelemorphia > Peramelidae > Macrotis > Macrotis lagotis. Next base: position 22,674,051 of record NC_133663.1, on the reverse strand, counting down.
GTAACCCCATCCAGAGGCAGAAAAAAACAAAACAAAACCAAAACAAAACAAAAACAAAACCATTCAGAATCTGATGAACCCTACGTTCACTTTTTAAAATATGTGTGTGTATCATATGTATTTTTCCCTTAGTCCTAATTCTTCATAGCAAAAGTAACTAATCTGTAAACATGCTTAACACACACACACACACACACAAATAGAAATGAAGACTTTATTGCCCTGTGCATAAATGGAGGTTCTGCGAGGGAGGAAGTATTCAATAATAAGTGTGAAAAATTCTTTATTTTGTTATTCAAAAAATTATTAATAATTATACTATTTAAATCTACTGGTATGTGCCTAGAGATGGCTTGAATCCAGAATGTTTCCCTGAACTCAGTATATTTCTAGAAATGCCATGGCTACAAGAGATTTAGGAATCCTCTAAATTTTGGATATACTTATCTATGATTTGAGATTCCTCACTGAAGTCCAGTCTGGGATGCACCAAAGCTCACTCTCCTCTACCAAGCATTTCCAATAAATTTAATTCTAAAATGGTTTTTGATTTGGGGACTTGTTCTAACAAATGATTGAAGACAAAAATGGAAAGTTTATGTGGTACTTTCAGAATGTGAATTCCATATATTTTTCAGACTTTTGGGGTATGATACAGAGATACATGATGCAGTCCCATGAGAAATAAAGATATAACTAGACCCTCCCATGTAGATTATATGCATTGTTTATATGACCTAGTGGTTCCGAACCACCACAATTAGACAAATATTACAATAAAGTCAATCATAATATTTTTGCAATCTCAAGACATATAAAAATTATATTTATACTATTCTATACTCAATTAAGTATGTAATAACATTCACACACACACACACACACACACACACACATATATATGTAGGTGTATGTGGGAGATATATTCATATATATGTATATACATTTATATATCTTAATTAAAATATATTATTGCTAAAAATATTAACCATCATTTGAAATTTCAGCAAATCAGATTTTTTTGATGTCGTTAGGGAACAGTCTTGCCTCAAAGTTGATAGCTGAGGACTAAACAAAGGGGTAGTTGTTGAAGGTTGGGGTGCTTGTGGCAATTTCGTAAAATGAAACAACAATGAAGGTTGCTTCATCAACTGACTCTTTTATTTTCACTTGAACACTTAGAGACCATTGTGGACTTATTAACTGGCCTAATTTCAATATCGTTCAGGAAATTGGGAGAGGCAAGACTGCTAGTGCATGGAGAAGTCAAAGCAGGTTCCATTTCTTATGTTAACTGTCTTCATACAGACAAGGTTTGTGGTTATCTAAAATAATTAGAACTGAACCATCACAGATCACCATTACTTATAATAGTAATGAAAGTGTTTGAAATATTATGAGAATTACCTAAATGTGATAGAGGATTCAGGTGTGAAAACTGAGAGACTTGATCAATGCAGGATGACAAGAAATGTTACATTTTTAATCAAACAAACAACACCAAAAACCCCTGCAATATCTATGAATTACATTAAAACCAGGTATACCTCCATTTTAAATCATAGCTCTCTCAAAAATCTAAGGAGTATACCATAGAAAGTCAGCATTTTTAAAATCATAGAGCCAACACTATAGTAGATGAATCATTTTATTTCTTTAAGATTGACTTATATGAATGGAAAAAACAATGCATCATGAAAAATTGCAGAGGTCTGAAGTTCGATGCTCTCTCTTCTCAATATTGGAGCTGGAATGAACCTCAAGATCATCTAATCCAACCCTATTCATTTAATGGATAAAGAATTGAAGGCCCAGTAAAGTTAAGTGACTTTACTTAAGTGAAATGGGATTTCTGGAAATCCCAATGCATTTGGGGAAAAATAAAAATTAGTTTCATTTCCTTGTGGCCAAATGTTAATGGTATCACAGACTCAGAGTGAGTTGAGTCCAGTGAAGTTATCAAATTGACATTGAAGTATGTGACTTGCTCCATAAGCTCAGAGGAATGGGTAGTCTTTCCATTTGAGCATTTTCTCGGTGTACCCTGCCATTCCTATGTGATGTTTGCCCATGAGAAGACAGTGTTGAAGTGGAAAGAGCAATGGTGTTTATAATAGAAGAAATGGGTTCTCTAATCTTGTCTCTGCTAATTACTCCTGTATAAGCCTGAAAAAAGTTACCTAACTACTCTGATCCTTAGTTTACTCATCTGTGAAATCAAAATTCAGTTTTGTAAGTAAGCTCCAATGCAGAAAAACAAATGAACAAAAATGAAATATCTAATGTGTTGTCTGAGGAGCTGGATTCAAGTCTCAGCCCTGCTATTTTGTATCTGGGTGAACTTGGACACCTATTTGAACCTCTTTGAACTTCAGTTTCTTCATTTGGAAATTGAAAGGTCTGGCTCTGAGATCCCAATTCCAGGAATAAATCCATCAATAATAAAATTTAAAAAAGAACATTGAGTTGGAACTGAACTAGATTATTAGTAATATTTCTTCCAATTCCTTATTTAGGAATCTATTATCCTATTTGCTAAATTCTCTACCAAAGTTTCTCCTAAATATTGTAGTTCATCCTTTGGTCATTCATTCATTCATTCATTCATTCATTTATTCATTCATTTACCCATTCATTCATTTTACTCATTCATTCATCTATTTATTTATTCATTCATGTGCCTACTTATTCATTCATTCATTTAGTAATTCATCCATCCAACCATCTATACATTTATTTATCTATTTTTCAGAAATTGCTGGGATAGCCCTCATATTATCTTTTATCCTTTAGTCTCTGGGTATGACCAATCCACTTCTTTTATGATCATATATATTATTGTAGTTATATTTTATTCTATTTTTCATATGCAAGTTGCAGATAATGCTTTTTAATTATCCCCCCACCCTCAACCACCATCACCAAGGGCTTAAGATTTCTATTATACCTGAATCTAAAGATGTATTGTCTTTTGAGCTAGAAGTCATTGGTTAAATTCTAATCTCTGATGCTTACTTAGTTGTGTGACTCTTGGTCAATTCACATAACTTCTTCAGGTCTCAGTTTATGCATCTGTAAAAGGGGAAATGTACACAATAGGATGTATGAAGGCTCTTCTAGGTGTAGAATTAAAATTTTATAATTTTATGATTCATTGAATATCGTGTTGTTCTGTTTCATAGTCATGAAGCAATATTAAGAAGATATCTCTGGAGAGTAATATGGAACTATACCCAAAGAGCAACAAAACTTTTCATACCCTTTGAGCCAACAATTCCAATTCCAAACCTATATCCAGAAGAAATTATAAAAAAATGGGAAAAGTCCTACATGTTCCAAAAAATTCATAGCAGCTCTTCTTGTAGTGGCAAAGAATTGGAAATTGAGGAGGTGTCCATCAATTGGGGAATGGCTAAACAGGTTATGGTATGGGAATACTATGGAATATTATTGTTCTATAAGAAACCATAGATGGTCAGACTCTAAAGAAGCATGGAATAATTTATGGGATCTTTTCTCCTTTAAGAAAGCACTATATGTTCATTTGCTCATAATTGTAGTGGCAAAGAATTAGAAATTGTAAGAATTCCCATCAACTGGGGAATGACTAAACAAGTAATGGTATGGGAATGCAATGGAATATTATTGTTCTATAAGAAACTATAAATGGTTGAACTCTAGAAAGGCATGGAATGACTTACGGGATCTGATGCTGAGTGGGGAGTTGAGCCAAGAGAACAATGTCCAAATCAACAACATTGTGAGATGGACAACCTTGATGGAAGCAGCTCCTCTCAGCACTCCAGAAAGATAGGACACATGTATTAGACTGACTGTGGACAATGTGATCCCCATCAAGAGGAAGATAAACCAAACAAAAGAAAAACGAAACAACCTTTCAGAATCTGATGAACACTTTATAAAAATTATCTCTTATGTATCCCTTTTCTTTAATCAAAATTCCTACCAAAATGACTAATCTGTAAATCTGTTTATCAAAAATATATGGATATACAATGTTAAGCCCCTGTTCACTGCTGAGGGGAGGGGGATGGGAAGGGAAGGTGGAAAGAAATATCCCAAATATACATGTGCATATGGATGGAAAAATAAATATTTTTTAGAAAAAATGATAGCCCTATTGAAACAAAATAAAGACAACAACTGCAATGCTGATAGCAACAAAAGGGAGTTTTTCTGTAGCAGTGAGTGGCTTGAAAATGAAAATCCTAACAATTTCCTCAAAGTGATACCAACTGAAATTTCATTCCCTTATTTACCCAATCCATCAAAATTATTTTATTTGAGGTCTGATTATATTACTGCCCTGCTCAGAAAGCTTCAGTAACTCTGCATTGCTTAATAATCATCATCATCATCATCATCATCATCATCATTCATCATCATCATCATTATTTTTCCTTCATTTTAGAAGAGGACCGTGATATCAGAGAGGTGAAGCCATGACAAACATGTGAATTGGATTTGAGTGAAGGGGTGCTGTACTAAGTCACCAGCCTCACTTTCTTCTCCAAAGCCATCTGGGTCCAGTCGACAGAGAGGAATCAGGACAAATGGAGATGACCCTGGATGCAAGGCAATCAGGGTTAATTGACTTGCCCAAGGTTACACAGTCATTAAGTGGCAAGTGTCTGAGGCTAAATGCAAACTCCCACCCTCCTTAATCCAAGGCCAGTGCTCTATTCACTGTGCCACCTAGCAGCCCTAGGATGAAATATAAGCTATTCCATTTGTATCTAAAGATCTTTGCAATCTTGTTTGAATCTTTCCCAGTTGATTCCTGAATCATTTCCTTCCATGAACTTTCCATTCCAACCAAGTTATCCTACTCGATGTTCCTTATGTATGACATTCTGCATTCTATCTCTGAACTCTGTTTTAGAACATTGCTTCTATTCCTAGAATGAGAAATAGATAAAACATATGTGAGCACCAATTAGTACCATTTCAAAAGCAAGCTGGATAATGTACATCACTCAAATACACTATGGAAACTGAACAAATCTCAAATTGCATAAGCCAGCAAGCACTTGATTCCTTGCACAGAAGAATAGTTAAAAAAACAAATATAACATTATTTAAAGGATATAACTTTGTTTATAAAATTCTGTAGAGGAGCATAGTTTATTATGGATTGAATTATCTCTTAAAGAATGAATAGTGAAAGAGTGTTTTAAAAAAGTTACTGAAAGTTAGAAGCCTAATCAATTCAAACTTTCCAAAGAGCACTTAGTGATGCAACTTGATGAGGACCCACAAACAGATGGGCAAGTTATTTAATTCTCTGGGCCTGAAATTCCCCATCTGTAAAAGGAGAGGTTTGGATTGAGTGATCTCCAAATTCTCTACCGGCTCATCCTGTGATCCGTACAGAGTACAAATCCAAAAGGAATTGCCTATGAAAGTTGAAATCTGCCAGCTGCTTTTCCTTATCTATGATCCTTGACTGATTTTCCCAGACTCAAGAACATAAGCCATGATTATCTTTCTAATATTCTGTTTGCTCATCATGAGCCCTAGAACATCAAATGGTCAAATATCCCAGAGATTGTTGGCTCTTTTCCCCTTTGAGGAAAAAAGTTTAAATCTCCCAGCTTTCATTTTCCTTTAGATGAGCAGAACATTTGAAGCCTTAGTTCTACAAGTCCTTTTTTTTGGTTTCATAAATATTTAGGCTTTTTCAGTTATTTAGGTAAAACATTATCTCACTGGTTATTGGACAATTTTTAATGAACAGTTCACAATCAATTTTTGACCATCTAAAAACTATGTTTGCAGTCTTGCTTAGCTCTCTGCCCTCATTGTGTCCTGAAATCAGGAGCATCTGAGTTCAAATCTGACCTAAGATACATACTAGCTTTGTGATCTTGGGCAAGTCACTTAACCCTGAGTGCTTCACATCCTGGGTCGTTTCTATTTGTCCTGAATATATCCGACCTCTAGACTTAGATGACCCCACCTCACTCAAATCCAATTCACTTGCTTGTCATGTCATCACCTCCCTGAAATCATGGTCTTCTTCCAGAATGAGAGACAAATCATCAGATGCACAACTGGTCTACACAAGATTGAAGCTCTTTTGGTATTTGTACCATTTGCTTTGTCACCATGAATCTCCAAAGAAATTCTCCACTTACTGGAACCTTCTAGTAACAATGAATTTTGTGATGATAGATGAAGTTTGAGTTAATAGCCATAATCTGCCATGGGACCTCTAACTCTGACTACTTCAACACCTTGCAAGTAAAATTTTCTAGAAGCCCTTAGTAATGCTATTAGAGATTGCCAGTACAAAGGAAAGAATAATAGAACTGGAGTCTAGAAGACTTGAATTCAGCCTCAGATATTTATTAATTATGTTATATTAGTTAGTCTGAGTCACTTAATTGCTACCTGCCTCAGTTTTCTCATAAATGAAAACAGAAATAATAATAGTATTCATTTCATAAGGTTGTTGTGAACTTAACATGAAATAGCTTTTTTAAAACATTTACCTTTTATACAGTGCATTATTGGAAATATTGGAAAGACTCTGAAAGTGGAAAAGATGTATATTGAAATGTATTCTAGGAAATGGGCTTACCCTAGTTCTATTAAGCTAAGTGAACATTGTGGCATTTAGTTTTTATTCATGTCAGCATCTTTTGAGAATAGTCACTGTCTTGAAAAGAATTAAACACACCTAGGAAAAGTTCCTTCTTACTTGCTTCTGGGCTTTTGGAAATCATTAGACATATGCACAGCTAATTACTGTTGAACATCTCAAGGAGCACAGGGAACAATAAAAATATTAGCATTATAAAAGAGCTGCATAAAGAAAATCGATGTAAAATGAAACACTAATGAATAGTCTCTGATGCTGTCTGACAGAGGGGCTATTTTATATGCATGAGGAGTTCTAATTTGCCCCTTTCTATAAATTTCAGCTATGCCAGAATCTTCTGCCATCATAAATATGTCATCCATGGAAAAGTTTGCTTTATTTAATAGTTGCCCAGAATAGAAGAATTTCCCTAGGAATGATTAAAACAATAAGTTTTCAAAGACTAGACGTGTGTTTCATCTCAGGAGGGAAACTGGGATTTCTTGCTCATCTTCACAGAAAGTTTAAGGTATTTAATGGGATAGTCTTTGTAATGTTTATATTTTCTGAATGCATCCTAGGCATAGAGGGGGAATGGAGGACCCAATGCTAGCTAGCCTGGGAGTCAGGACTGTTTGGTTTTAAAGACTTATTCAGATTCAAACATTTAGGTAATTTGAGTTATTTTTCCCTCTTTTCTTTTCTTTCTTATATTGACTATGTACTCCATTCTATATGTATAATATTTTAAGAACATAAAATAAAATATACAGGATCATATATACACCCATATACAGAATGGGATCCAATGACACAGATTACAAACTTCTATCTTATAAGAAAGAATATAAAACAGGAAAAAAAAATCAGCAAAACCAATACATTGCAAAAGTCAAACTTAACAAAGTGTTTCCTAAACATAGTCTCCCTCACTTTTCCAAAAAAAAAACAATAGGGAGATTTTTTATCATTTTTTCTGAAGCTTAACTTGGTAGTTTTAATTTTCATAGACCAGGTTTTTTTTTAATTTTGGTACTTTTTTTCCAAAGAGTGATTCAACTCCCAAATTATTGGCTCTATTGAATGCACTCCATTTTCCTTTGCCTGTGTGAGGAGTGGGATATTGTCCATTGAATGACAAAAGGAAATGAATCAAAAAAACACACACACAAAAGCTGATTTTGGAAAAAAAGGAAAAAAAGTTAGATATAAATTTACAAAAATATATAGAATGTATAAAGGGCACATTCTATCCCTAATACTTCATCTATCAAATTGAGTGAATTATGCTTTTATCCTGATATATTTCTATCTATCTATCTATCTATCTATCTATCTATCTATCTATCTATCTATCATCTATCTATCTCTTTATGTATCTAGATACAGATATATTAATATGTGTATATATATATATATCATCTATCATCTGTCTTTCTATCTCTATATAGATATAGATATATATGTATATGTTTATCTATATATCTTTATCTAGATATGCATATAGATGTATATATTTATATCTATCTAGATATAGATATGTATATCTCTATCATCTCTGTCTCTATCTATCTAGATATAGATATAGATATGTTTATCTATATCTATCTATCTATCATCTATCTACTCTCTATATCTAGATATAGATATCTAGATATGTACATCTTTATCTATCATCTATCTTCATCTATCTAGATATGGATATGTATATCTTTATCTATCTCTATCTATCTAGATATAGATACATAGATAGATAGAGATAGATAAAGATATATATTTTATCTATCTTTATCTAGCTATAGATATATCTATCTATCTATCTATCTATCTATCTATCTATCCCAATAAGTACATATAGATATATGCATACTTGCCTAGTGAACTCTCTTCTATCGCATTGACTTCACTCTGGTGTAAGCTCTCATCATCTCATACCTTTGTTACCATAATAACATTACGGTTAGTCTTCTATTATTCTAGCCTCTTCTCAACTCTGCATATCTTCCATTCAGTTTTTAAATCAAAGTTTATATTGATATATATATATATATATACATATATATATATGTGTGTGTGTGTGTGTGTGTGTATGACATATATAAATATATATTGTATGTGTGTGTATATATGTCTGTGTATGTATATAAATAATCTCTTCTGTTGTTATAATAATGTGTGTAAATGACTAATGGGTAAATATGTTGAAGGCAAATGTGCATGTGCAGCTTTTACCAGACTGCTCATCAGAATGGGGAGGTAAGAGGGCAGGGAGGGTGGTAGAAAAATGTGTTACTCATAAATTTCCAATAGATGAATGTTGGAAAAACTACCATAGCATGTAATTGGAAAAATAAAATGAACTTATGAACTTTCAATGAGGAGAAAAAAGAATATGTGAGAAAATAAAATGTTTCTTGGAGTCCAGTAAATGGATAGCCTCTGTGATATTGTTGGGTTAGTATGAAAAACTGATAATGTCTGAAAATGTTTCCCATCTTTGATTCTCTCAAATAATAAATGTACTATTCTTAACTCCAAATTTTGAATTTCAAATCATCCAGAGATTCTCTTTATCACTGAAGTTCATGTTCAACCAGATTTCAAGGAAACCTAAAACAGAATCTCAAAGTGGTCTACTCCATCTTCATCAAACTAGATGCTTTCTACTGATTTTATTTCTATATATTTTGGAGTCATATGGTACTGACCCTGGCAGTTGCTGCCTTTTTATAAATAAAGTTTTGAGTATTCTTTTCAGTCATTCCTTTTTTGGGGACAATCAACAAACAAGCAAAAATGAAGCAAAAAAATCCAAAACTGAAACAAAGAGAAAATTTCCCCAGAAAGCCTGTCTTTACTAGTCTGTGGGTTTTTCATGTTCTGCCAATGAGCTAAAAACAGTTAATCAACACCATTCAAAATAGTTTTTCCTCATTACAATTGGGACTTTTCTAATTAAGATATATAGAAGAGCATTTAGTTTGGTAAAAACCGATAGTAAGAGACATTTATTTTCCCTTACTTCATTACTCTGTGCTGTATTACTAATTTGTATAAAGTGAAGGCCAATACCTTTTAGGTTGCATTTAATGTCAGAGGCAAGTTAGATGAAAATTACTCAAGAATAAACTCAAGCGAAACTAGATGATGCATTTACCAATACATTTGTCCGACGGAGAGCCTATAAATCTTTTCTTTTTCTTTTTTTTGCTTAGTATTAAGGTACTTAATTATTTTACCCAAACTTAGACACTCTCTTGAGGCTGGTCCTAAAATGGTCAGAGGCATTAGAAGATGAACATGGCATGAGGAGGAATTCTGGACATACTAATCTCATCACTGATGATTTTGTAGAGCTAGAAAAAAGATCTAGAAAAAAATAGTAACAAAATTCATCTGGAAGATATATAAACACATTTTCACTTTGGTTCACATTATACATTATATTTCTTGCTTGACCCTTTTTTTTTTAATTTGTCTCTTTCCATTCGGAGATTGATGTCTTCCTTATAGTAGACACTATGTAAATACTTGTTCTCTTCTCTTCGCTTGTTGATAGGAAGTTTCCCATTTTTCCTGACTTCTCTAGCTTAAAATCCTCATTATCCCTATTCTGTCTATAGTATAACTCTGGTCTCCTAGTTAGATTCTTGTCTTGTATGGATCACATCTCAGATAATATAGTCAATGTAGAAGTAATGCCTCACTTCTCATCTGATTAGCCTTGATCACCAAGTCACACTGACTTTAGATAGTCACTTATGCTTATCTGCTCAAGGTATACCCAAGTCTAAAAAATTCTGAAGCTTGACTATTTTGTTGTCAGACTAATGGAACTTCTGACCTGCCCCCTGTTTCATCCATCATCCCACAATACATGAATTATTCTCTTCTTCTTAGGTCAGGTCAATCACAACACACTTACTGTTTTTTGTTTTTGTTTTTGTTTTTGTTTTTGCTAGGCAATGGGATTAAGTGGCTTTCCCAAGGCCCCACAGCTAGGTAATTATTAAGTGTCTCAGACTGGATTTGAACCCAGGTACTCCTGACTCCAGGGCCGGTGCTTTATCCACTATGCCACCTAGCCACCCCCACACTTACTGTTTGCTATTTTCCTTTTCCATTCAAACCTATCATCCCTATAATATTGATTAAGGTTCTATTAGCATCTAGTTAAAACCTTTGATAAATTCAGTAGAGAAAGTTGGAGTTAAAGTGAAAAGTTTCACCCTTATGACAGTTCAAAGGGCAAGTGGATAACCTTGACTCAAATACTATTTGTTTCAATACATGCTTGACTCTTAGAATATGCAGAATAGTGATAAGAACAGAATTAAAAGAGATATATAGACACTTATTTCTTACATACTATTTTCTTCTTTATTATTGATGATGGAAGATAGCTACATGATGCAGTCACCAGAGCACTAGCCTTGGAGTCAGGAGAATGGGAGTTCAAATCCAACCTCAGACACTTAATACTTAATAGCTGTTTGACCTTAGGCAAGTCACTTAATCCTGACTGCCTTGCATTCAGGGTCATCTCCAGGCATCTTGATTCATATTTGGCCACTGGATGTAGTAGGTTCTGGAAGAGAAAGTGAGACTGATGACTTAGGACAGCAGTCTCTCATTCACATCCAATTCATGTGCACTTCTTGGCATCCCCTCCATGATACTTGTAAGGTTGTAGGAACAAATGGACAAACTGGAAATTTAAACTTGGGATAATTGATAAGATCAAAAAAAGCAACATGTTAACTTCATTAAAATCAAGTTTCCTGGTTTGTATGCATGAAGCATTAAAGAATAGAATGAGTTTTGAGGTTGGGGGAATGAGTATATAATCTTTTTCTTCATTTTTGGGAAACTATGGAGAGAATGCTACATTGAAACAAAATCATGGATAAACTAGAAAGCATAACAAAGATTCTGACTGAAGCTATTGATGGAAGATACAAGAAACTGGATGAGGGGGGCAGCTAGGTGGAACAGTGGATAAAGCACCGGCCCTGGAGTCAGGAGTACCTGGGTTCAAATCTGGTCTCAGACACTTACTAATTACCTAGCTGTGTGGCCTTGGGCAAGCCACTTAACCCCATTTGCCTTGCAGAAACCTAAAAAAACCAAACTGGATGAAGACATGGATTCATATCCTATTTCTGATATTTACTCCCATTCTCACCTCACAGAAGGTACTTAACCTTCTTAGCTCCCAATTTCCTCAGATACAAATTAATGAAATTAGACTTGATGATCTCTTCTGTCCCTTCTAGCTCGAGATATGGGATCCTGTGATTATAATGGGGCTGGATGCCACATTGTATATGTAGCTTTGAAGTAACTGGGAATGCTAGCCTAGAAATATGAGGAAACATACGTCTTCACATATTTAAAGACTTTCTTGAGAATCTGGAATTCTACTTATTCTGTTTTTCCCAAGAAGGTAGAGCAAAATAATTCATAGCAATTTCAAGGAAGCAAATTAGACACTGGAAAAGAAGAAATATCCCCAAACTGAAGTCAGTTGGTCAGTAAACATTTATTAAAAGCCCATTTATTCTAAAGAAATGCTGACTTTTCTAAATTCTGGGGATATAAAAAAAAGAGAAAAATCAGCCCTTACTCTCAAGGAGATCAAAATCCAGTAGGTGAATAAGTTTTTAAATAGGTACAGACAAGATATATAAATGATAAATGGAAGATATCCACAAGAGGAAAGACATTGCTACTATGTGAGTGGCTGACTAGACAGACTTCAAAGTCTCTAGAAATGCCATCTAGGATCCTACTAGTCAATTAATGCCATTAACAAAAATGTATTGGTCAACCTCAGGAGGTAATGTGTCCTTACCTCTATGAGGGCATTGAAATAAAGACTAAATATCCTATTGTGGCATTAGAGTTTCCTTATCAGGGATAGACAGGAGTAGATGAACTCTGGAGTTCCTTCTAGGTTAAACTTTTTTTTTAACAACAGAACCCATAACCAGGACATTATAAACTCTTGAAGTCAATAATCAGTTTGTCTTTGTATCCTCAGTCTCAGAAAGTCATTGACACAATCTGTTTGCTTAATAAATAAATTCTCAATGAATTGAGTTGAATGTGCTTTCAGATGAATGGGTCAGTGGCAGCAATGGTGCTTTCCAGACTGTTAACCCATGGAAATCAAGGGTGGCAGGAAAGGTCTGTCACATAAAGGTGAGACTGAAGGACACTGCAGTAGAGACCACCATAGGACAATCCTGGCTCTAGCAAACTAGAAGGAGGATATCTGAAGCAGTGAATCAGCAGTGGCCAATGCTTCCAGAGTTCTCAGTTCACGGACGATAAGCAAGTCCAAAAGAGATCACAGGGGTCTTTTTGTTAATACTGAGGCAGGACTTTGTTGCTTTGCCCATGCTGTGATCTAGGTTGCAACGTGGATCATGGCTCCAGGAAGAGGTGAAGTAGCACACCAGAGCTTGCTCAAAGCGAAGCAGGGACCCTCCTCACAGTTCCAAAGGAGAAATGAGTGTTTCTGCTTACTCACAGAACAGAGAACAGGTCAGGAGAGTAGTAAACATACCTTTCCTTAATTTATGCCCTCTTGGAAGAACTGTATACCTGGATGTTTCTAGAAGTATCTCCAAAAACAGCTGCACAAAATCTCAGAAACTTGAGAAGTGTGCCCTCTATCTTGAAAGCAGAGTCTGACTTTAACAAAGAGTTAAAATCAAATAATAGGCTGGGAAAATGAGGAAACATCAAAAAAACTCTGACCATAGATATTTACTCTGGTGACACAGAACACGGAAGGTCAAAATACACTCCAGAAGAACGTAACAAAGTCAAATCTTCTATATCCAAAGGCTCCAAAAATATGAATTGTCCTCTAGTCATGGAAGAGCTTGAGAATATTTTGAAAAACAAGTAAGAAAGTTAGAGGAAAAACTGGAAAGAGAAATAAGAGTGATTCGAGAAAATTGGGGCAGCTAGGTGGTGCAGTGGACAGAGCACAGGTCTGGAGTCAGCAATACCTGAGTTCAAGTCCGGTCTCTTACACTTAATAATGACCTAGTTGGGTGGCCTTGGGCAAGCCACTTAACCCCATTGCCTTGCAAAAACTAAAATAAATAAATAAATAAATAAAAAGAAAATAATGAAAACAAGTCAGCAGCCTGGTGAAGGAGACAACAATAACAAGAAGAAACCTGAAGAAAATAACACGTTAAAATGAAGTTTGGGCGAAAAGACAGAAGAGGCCCCAAAAGGCACTGAAATAAATAAAAAAAAACACACCTTAAAAAGTACAGTTGGTCAAATGCAAAAGGAGGTACAAAAGGTCATTGAAGAAAATAATTCCTTAAAAATTAGAATTAAGTAAATGGAAGCTAATGAACAAATGGAAGCTAACTTTATGAAAAATCAGGAAACAAAATCAAAAAGATGAAAAAAATAGAAGACAATGTGAATTATTTCACAAGAAAAACACATGACATGGAAAATAGATCCATGAGAGTTAATTAAAAATTATTGGACTACCTCAAACTTATATCAAAAAAGATGCTAGGCATCATTTTTCAAGAAATCATTGAGGAAAAACTCCTGATATTCTAGAATCAGAGCATAAAATAGAATTGGAAACAATCTGCTAATTATATCATGAAAGATATCCTAAAATGGAAACTCTCAGGAATATTGTAGTCAAATTTCAGAGCTTCCAGGTCAAGGAGAAAATATTGCAAGCAACCAGAAAGGATTAATTCAAAATTTATGAAGCCAAAGTTAGGATAATACAAGATTTAGTAGTTTCCTCATTAAAGAATCAGGGGACTTGGAATGTAATGCTCCAGAAAGCAAAAGAACTACCATTATAACCAAGAATAACCTACCCAGGAAAACTGAGCATATTCTTTAAAGGGAAAAGAATAAACAATTCACTGAAAGAGGGGACTTTCACACTTACTTAATGAGGCCAGAGCTTAACAGAAAATTTGATCTTCAAATATGAGACTCAAGGGAAGCATACAATGGTAAATAGGAAAGGGAAATTATAAAAGACTAAACAATGTTGAAATCCTTATATCCCTACTTGGGAAGATAATACTGATAACATGGAAACTTTCTCATTATCAGGGCAGTTAAAATGAGTATATATATATATATATATATATATATATATATATATATATATATATATATATATACACACACAGAGGACAAAGGTGTGTGCTGAATATGAAAGATTGATATATAAAAAATTACATAAAATTAAGTCCTGAGAGAGAAATATGCTGGCATAAGGGAAAAGAGGGAGGTAGAATGCGGTAAATTATTTTACAGAAGAGAGGCAATATATAACTTTTATACTGAAGTAGACAAGGGTGGAAGTGAGGGGGAGTGAATAAATCTTTCTCTCATCAGAACTGTTTGAAAGAGGACATAATATACATATACATTTGGGTATGGAAAGTTATTTTAGTATTAGAAGTATAAGAGGAAGGGGATAATGGGGTTATCAATGTTATCTATAATCATATTAAAAATGTTCTAACTCAGTATAGATTGGAGAAACACAAATTTAAGCAATGATGAGGTATTACATTATAACCATAAGATTGACCAAAAAGACAGAAAAAGAAAATGAAAAATATTGGAGAGGACATAGGAGAAAATGAGATGGGGTTGCCATCTGATTCAACCATTTTGTAGAGCAATTTGGAATGATGCCTACAAGGTTATAAAACAATTGCCTACACTTTGACCCAGCAATGCCTGTATTATAAAAGAGAAGAAGAACAAATAGGAATAGGACCTCTATGTTCCTGAATATCTATAGTGGCTGTTTTCTGGCGGCAAGGAATTGGAAATTGATGGGATACTCATCATCTGGTAAATGGCTGAAAATATGGGGTACGTGATTATGATCAAAGGCTAGTCTGCTATAAAAATTATGAACAAGATGTTCTCTGAAACACCTGGAAAATCTTACATGAGCTGAAGAAAAGAAAAATGAAACATCTTTAAAATAAAAGGAATATTATAGGGTGATTAAGCATGGAGAATGATTAGCTTTTCTTAGCAATATTGTGGTCCAAGATAAACTCAGAAAGATTTATGATAAAGAATATTATTCATCCATAGAAAACCTCATAGTATCTGAATATAGATTGAAGTGTACATTTTAAACTTCATTTTTTTTAGGTTTTTGCAAGGCAAACAGGGTTAAGTGGCTTGTCCAAGGCCACACAGCTAGGTAATTATTAAGTGTCTGAGACCTGAATTGAACCCAGGTACTCCTGATTCCAGGGCCTGTGCTTTATCCACTATGCCACCTAGCCACCCTTAAACTTTATTTTTCTTGAGGTTCCTTTTTAAGGGGGGAAGAGGGATGAGGGGGCCTATATTTTCTTTTACAACATAAATATTATAGAAGTGTTTTGCATGACTACACATTTACAACTAATAACAAATTGCTTACTTTCACAATGAGTATATGTGGGGGGAGAAGAAGGGGAAAATAATTTGAAATTCAAATTTTAAAGATGAATATTGGGGGCACAGAGGATAGAACACTGACCCTGGAGTCAGGAGAACCTGTGCTCAAATATATTCTCAGTCACTTAATAGTTGTGTGACCTTAGGCAAGTCACTTATCCTCATGGCCTTGAAAAAAAGAAAGAAAAAATGTTAAAGTTTTTCCATGTAACTGAGATAAAATAATATGATAAATATTTAGATATTAAAGAAGATTTGGTTATTTCATCAATGCAGGCTATCATTCCATTATTGTGATTATTATTTTAGGAGGTGACTTTTAGGAATTGATGTGGCTAAAATCTTATCCATGTGGTGATCAGGTTTTCTGATGAAAAGTAAACGTGTCCTGGGATGATAGTGGATGATAATCCATCAATGGGCCAACAATTAAAGTCTTTCTTGCTTGATAAAACTTGTCAGATCTTATGTTTCACTGATATTGCCTTTAAGAGCTCCATGGTCACCTCCTTGACACAGTAAATTAAAATTATAGCAAAAACTGATTATTTTTTACAGACCTCTGATTTCATTTGTGAGGTGCTTCCTCTAACAAAGTAAATTGACACTTTAGCCACAATAGTTCTGCTTTTGAAAGCTACCTGTCATTGAGAAATTACATGATTGTGAGAAAATCATAATGTGTTGAGAAAGCAATTCAATCGATGACTTTCTATGTAGATCTCCATCCAATATGACATACTGTGGGTACAATATGCTCTTTTAATATTCCATTAAAGTTAGAAGAGGTTACATTGAAGAGGCAACTTAGAAACAAATGTAATCTTTTTCTGCAGAGGTGCTCTTTAAAAAGACTTTTGAAACCAAAATTAGCTGACGTTTTTTTCTTCACAATATCAAAATTTATATGACATTCATCATCATAGAGCAAGGTTTAAATGAACTACTAATGGTGCAGAAGCAAGACCCAGAGGGAATCCACAATCTATTCGGTTAATTTTTTAACCATATTCTTGAACCTGTAATGGAAAAATACAAATAGAAAACTCCTCTGGTCTGTATCAGGTATGAGAAGGAGTAGGAAAGGTAGTTTTAGTTCAAGTGTGGTTTATTTTGCCATTGTTGGTTTAACATTGGCCCTGGATGATGAGGATGTTTGTCCTTCATTCTTGAAGAAGACCATGACATTAGGGAGGTCATGCCATAACGAGCACCTGAATTGGCTTTGTGTGAGATGATGCTTTGCTAGATCACCAGCCTCACTTCTTCCCACAGAATCAACTGAGTTCAGTGGTCAGATACGAATCAGGATGGCTGGAGATGATCCTGGGTGCAAGGCAATTAGGGTTAAGTGACTTGCCAAAGATCACACAGCTAGTAAATGTCTTGAGGCTGGAATAGAACTCCTGTCCTCCTGACTCCAAGAACGGTGCTGTATCCAGGGTGCCAAAATTACATAAGACATAAGACAACTTTTAAAAACTGAAGATAATAAACTTTGGTCTTGCTTGTCTAGCTAAATGCTTGAAATCCTCCATCTTTCTCTTGGTTGGAAATTGTAATGTAGGCTGTCAATAACACAGGGATTGAAAAGCTCCATTAAAGGCTGCATTTGGACATTGGTATTGTTAGCTCAGTGCTTAGCAGCGTGCTTAAAACCACTCCTTTGAAGCTTTCTGCTCAAGTCATAAATCATATTTTTAAAAATTGCCCAGTGATGCCCATGTCCTTGATATCAAATTGGTTAGCTCCAGTTGAGAACAAACTTAAAGGTTCAATAGAATGGGGCTGATAATATCTGAAACCAAAGGCAGGGATCTAACCATAAGGAAGAGCTTGTTAAAGAGAGTTTCTGACAGTGTTATGGTGTGTTTAAAATATTTCTCTAATTTCCCACAGTTTCTTTTCTGTTTCTATGTTGCACCTTTTAGGATAATAACAAACTCTTAAATAAGGCATTGCCTACAAGAAATCTATGGAGTAAGCATCATCCCTCTCATTTTACAGATGACAAAAATGGAGCTTGGAAAATCTGAGTGTCTTATATATATAATTCATATTTGTCAGACATGATAAAGTTGATTTCGAGATTGTACAGGCCTCTATGTGTAACATCATAGAGCTCAAGGTATTTTGGAGGTATTCTAGTCCCAGGCTTCTTAACATATTTTGTCTCAAGGACCTCTTTGACAATCTGGTGGAACATAAGGTCTGCTTCTTAGAATAATGTTTTTTAATGTTCAAAATTCTTACAGTTGTATATTATAAAGGAAATCAATTATACCAATCAATAAACATTTATTAAATGTCTCCTGTTTCAAACTATCAGATTGTACTATCAAAACAGTCATCTATCTATATCTAATCTGTATCTGTATCATACAACATATATCATATCATATATCTTTCATTTCTGTCTTTTAAAGATAACAAAAAACATGCTTAAAAGCCCCTTTTCTAGTATATATCCTTTATTTTTAAATATGAAGAAATTCATACACAGGGAAATAAGTTGCCTTTTCTAAGGTCACATAGGTATTAATTTCCAGGTAATTCCAAATCTGATGCTCACTTTTTCTTTTCATCTACCTTCCTCTCCAGGATCACTTTACACATACATACATACATACACACACACATATGTATATATGACTTTCATAATAGGTCCCCATTTCAGGCAGCTCCACATCTTCTGAAACATTCCTGATATCTTCCACTTTCAAAAATGACCAATCCCAGGACTACACAGGCTTTTCTCTGAATATCTTTGAGTAAAAATCATTTGGTTAAATATTGTTATTCTTTCAGGCAATTACACAATTTCCCATTCAATGAGCATTTATATAAAGACTTAATATGTGCAAAATGCAGGAAAGACAAAGTTGAGTAAAAAGAAAGATAGTCCTTGCCCTGAAGTTTTATTTTAATTGAGGAAAACAAGACATGAAAGTAAATTGAAAAGGGAAGATTGGTTCATCCTAATGTGGTAGTTATATAGCTTTTGGTTTATTAGAGGATTTGGAGTCAGGAAGAATTTACAGTTTTTGCAACTCCACAGAAAGGCATATATAACTAATATATAGTATAATTAGTATCAGAGAGTGTTTCATATGACATTATTTAAGTTGTCCTCACAGCAATCTGATGTAAATATTTGTTGATTTTTATTGCTCTGTAATTTCTCTCAAGTATAACCCTTTTCTCTTGTAGCCCTGCTACCATCCAGGTGAAAGGTCTCATCAGCTCACACCTTGACTAAAGAAATAGGTTGCTCCTTGGTCTTCTCCTAACTCCAGGCCATCCTCCCAGCTATCAGAGAGACCTTCCTAAACCATAGATTGTTTTTTAGGTTTTTGCAAGGCAATGGGGTTAAGTGGCTTGCCCAAGGCCACACAGGAGGTTACTATTAAGTGTCTGAGGCCGGATTTGAACCCAGGTACTCCTGATTCCAGAGCCGGTGCTTTATCCACTACACCACCTAGCCGCCCCTATACCATAGATTTTACCATTTCACTCTTTGCCCTCTTAATCTTTACTCAGCAAACATCAGACTCCCAATCACTCCCAGTCTACATTATAAATTATTCTGTTTGATCTTTAAAGTTTTTCATAGTCTGCTCCACTACCTATCCAGTGTTTTTAATCATCATATTGCTCTGCCGTTCAGCACTACATACTCTTCAGCCCAGTGACACTGACCTGATTGCTATTTTTCAAACCAAAAAACTCCATCCTGTGATGGTCAACCTTACAAATGATTGTGTCCCCTACCTAGATTGCTGCTCCATGCTAATCACTTCCTCCTGGCTTCCTTGGCTTTGTTCAAGTCCTAGATAAACCTGCCATCTACAAACAGGGATGGAGAACATATTTTCCCAAGGGCCATTGGATTATTATAACATCATTCACCTGCTGTATTTGATCAACCATTTAATCTATTCACCCCTAAAAGTCCCTAGATTTGTTGAATTTTGAATCCTTGCTTGCTTTTTCTTATTTTCTTAATTGTTTTTTGAATTTTACAATTTTTCCCCAATCTCACTTCCCTCCCTCCACCCCCTACAGAAGGCATTCTAATAGACTTTACATTGTTTCTTTGGTATGCATTGATCAAAATTGAATGTGTTGAGAGAGAAATCATATCCTTAAGGGAAAAAAATAAAACATAGGAGATAGCAGGATTACATAATAAGATACCTTTTAAAAAATAAAGGTAATAGTCTTTGGTCTTTCTTCAAACTGCACAATTCCCTCTCTGCATACAGATGGTATTCTCCATTGCAGATACTCCCAACTTGTCCCTGATTGTTGCCCTGATGGAATGAGCAAGTCCATTAAGTTTGATCATCACCCTCATGTTGCTGTTAGGGTGTACAATGTTCTTCTGTTTCTGCTAATGTCACTCAGCATCAGTTCATGTAAATCGTTCCAGACTTCTGAATTCCTATCCCTTCTGGTTTCTAATAGAACAATAGTGTTCCAAAGTATACATATATCACAATTTGTTCAGCCATTCCCCAATTATTGGACATTTACTCAATTCTAATTCTTTATCACCACAAACAGGGCTACTACGAATATTTCTGTACAAGTGGTGTTTTTACCCTTCTTCATGATCACTTAAGAATATAGACCCAGTAGTGGTAATGCTGGATCAAAGGGTATGCACATTTTTATTGCCCTTTGGACATAATTCCAAGTTGCTCCCCAGAGAAGTTGTATGAGTTCACAGTTCCACCAACAATGTATTAGTGTCCCAGGTTTCCCACATCCCCTCCAACATTGATTGCTATCCTTTCTGCTCATATTGGGTAGTCTGAGAGGAGTGAGGTGGTATCTCAGAGATGCTTTAATTTGCATTTCTCTAATAATGATTCAGATCAATTTTTCATATGAATTTGATTTCCTCATCTGTAAATTGCCTTTGCATATCCTTGGACAATTTGTCAATTGGGGAATGGCTTGTTTTCTTATAAATTTAAATTTAGCTCAGTTCTCTATATTTTTAGAAATGAGTCCTTTGTTAGAACCACTACTTGCAAAAAATGTTTCCCAATTTACTACATTTCATTTGATCTTGGTTACAGTGGTTTTGTGCAAAAACTTTTTAATTCAGTGTAATCAAAATTATCTAGTTTGTTTTTAATGATGCTCTTCCTTGGTCATAAACTGCTTTCCTTTCCAAAGATCTGACATGTAAACTGTTCCTTGATTTCCTAGTTTGTTTATAATATTGCTTTTATATCTAAATCCTGTACCCATTCTGATCTTATCTTGGTATAGGGTGTGAGATGTTGGTCTAATCCAAGTTCCTCTGGCCTGCTTTGTCTCTGGAAGTGTCAGACCAAATGATTACATGTGCCTTACTGGCTAAGGCCAGATGTTCCCAGCCCTTGATGCACAGAAAATCTTTCCCATGTTTTTCTTTAATCTAATGCAATCTATCTGAAATTTAGCTTGTCTATATAGTTCTCAATACATCACTATATGCTTTTTCTTTCCATTAGACTGTGATCTTTGAGAGAAGACACTTTTTTTCTTTCTTTTTCCAGTGCTTCTATACAGTAAATACTTATAAATAGTACCTAGCATATAATAAACACTTAATAAATGTTCACTGTTGACAGTGGCACAACATTTCATTCTTATTTACATGGGGAAATCTAAGTATCAAAGAGTTTAACCAACTTGTCTAAGTTCATAAGATTAGGGAAGACAGCAGTCTGGATCCTATGTGTCTTGGCTCCAAATCTTGTCTTCTTCTCATGACATATAGCTATTTCTTCTATGCAAGGATTACCTGAAAAAGTGCTGAACAATATGACCATCTGAGTATGGGAGAAAGAGACTTCAATGCAGATATTCCTTTAAAATAAAAGAAAATAAAGCAACTTGGTAGGTAATTGCCAAATTGTATATTTATATGTTGTTTATGCCCAACCTTCTTGTATCCTGGTATTGAGCCGCTACAAACAAATTTAAGCAATGTGGGAAAGAGACCAAAATCCAGATCCCTGAGGCTGTCAATGATTCTCTGATCTTGAGATGATGCCAGAGGCAGTTCTTCTGGGCATAAGTCAAATAAAATCATGACTATTTGAATGTACTGTATTTCTGCTGTTTTGTTTCTTCCCCTTAAGATTAGCAAATCATAACTACAGCAACATGGAGAATTATTTTCTGTCTGGGTCTGGTCTCTGTTGACCAATATTTGTGTGAGCTTCCCTTTTGAATTAGAGGAGAGTATGGATCTTTTGAGAAAGTTGATTATTTTCTTCCAATACAGTGTTAGGGATATAGTTCTTGACAATATTGCCAACCAGAATAAAGATTTAGAATTTCCTTTGCTTAGATAATGGCTGTTAGCTCATAGTTCTCTATATTCATTTTCATTTTCACTCCTCTTAGTAATTTTGTCAACTTTTTTCTTTCTGAGATCTCCAAAATAAAATTGGGTTCATATTTTCAATACTTTCAGATTCTTCTATTCAATTTTGATCAATTCAAAAAACATTAATTATATGTGATACATGATGATAAGGATCTCAGATGGAAAAAGAAGAATTAAACACTCCTTATGCTTAGTGAACTAACTTTTCATTAGGGGAATTTAGCCAGTAGAGTTAGGACCACAGATTAGAGTTAGATTAGATCTTAAAAACATTGAGCATAATGCACTTATTTTACACATGAGGAAATTGGAATCCAAAGAAGTTAAGAGAGTTGACCATGGTCAACCTGGTTTGTCCTTCATTCATGAAGAGCAGTGTGACCAGAGAGGTGATGCATGATATGCAAGTGAATTGAATTTGGATGGAAGGCAGAGGAATGTTGTTCACAGTCACCAGTTTCATTTTCTTCTCCCAAGTTCCCTGGGTCCAGAGGCCAGACCTAGATCAGGACAACTGCAAATGACCCAGCATTCAGTGGGAGACTTTGGTCTTGTTGTTACTTTGGCTAGAAATCCAGAGGGTCTTCTCCTATATGACTGATTTTTGTTTTTGAACTAGGTAAAATTTAGAGGTCATTTTTTCACTTCATTTCTTTTTCCCTAGCTTTACCTAGAATGACCATAGCCTTAGTCAAACTGAAGATCAAATGGGGATTAAATAATAGAGGTCGGGTTCTAATCTGTACCTTTTGATTCCAAAGTTAGTCTTTTTATATAGGCTAACCACCTCCTAAGTGATTTTAGACAAATCAATATTATTGAATGAGCATTGTGAAACAGAAGGAAATATTAATAACTGGAACAGAAGAGATTATGTCAGAAAAGGCCTCGTGAAGAATTAAATAATTGTGCTGTATTCCAATAAACTAGATGCTTTACTAAGGGGTGTTGAGAAGAAAGAATTATCCAGAGCTGGGCATTTACTTGTACAATGGTATAGCAACAGGAGATGGAATGTCCATTATGAGGAATATCTAGGGATAGACCATTTGGCATGGAATAGAGAGAACATGACTATGGAGAATATACACTAAGATCAGAAAAAAAAAAGAATGTTACAGAACCATTGAAGATTATTGAACATTTGTCTATCTATGTATATTCATGAGGGAGGGCAGTGTATTGTGTATGTGTATGTGTGTGTGTGTGTGTGTGTGTGTGTGTGTGTGTGTGTGTATGACATAGCATGGCATGATCAAATCTGTCTTAGGAGAACATCCTAACATTTAAAACTAGCTTAAAAAGAGGACTATGGAAAAAAAAAATGCAGTAGGTTCTGGACATATTTATTCCCACCCAAATAGTTCATTCAGCCCTAGGCCTTTCTACTTTCTCTTGATTATGTCCTTTGAAACTTTCCTTTGTTGTTAAACTATCCCAAACTAGATCACTTTTTCTTCCATTTCCTTCTGCTTTTGGTATGTACTAAATCTTAGCTTTCTCCAAGAGACACTACACGCCTCCATAATGAGCCTTCTCTCACAATGATGATATATAAATCAAGAAAAATATGCAAACTGGAATCCTCATGGCTACTTTCAATTCCTTGCTCAGTCATCATCAACAAATAACCTCTTTCTTTCTTCTGCTCCTTCTCCTTTCTTCTTCTTTTTCTTCTTTCTTTTTCCTTCTTTATCCACTCTTCTTCTTCTTCTTCCTCTATTTCCTTCTTTTTCTTCTTCGTGCTCTCCTTTCTTTTCTTCCTCTTCCTATTCTTCCTCCATCTTCTTTTTCTTCATCTCCTTTTCTATCTTCTTTTCTTTTTATTAATGAAAGCACATCTTTATTTCCTGAGAAAAATTTGTTGAGAGGGGGGGATTTGGGTAAGTTCATCTTTAAAAGGAAAAAGCTTGGTGACTTAAAGGATATAGTATTGGACCTACATTCAGGAAGACCTGAATTCAAATCCTGCCAAAGGCAGGATATTCATTGTTTGACTCTGGGCAAGTCAGCACAACATCTTATCACCTCAGTTTCCTCATCAATAAAAATAAAGATAATAATATTACTTTATTTAACTGGGCTGTTTTGAAGATGGAATGAAATAATATATACATGTCTTAAACTAATATATATATATATATATTATAAATAAAATAGATATGTTATTATTACTTAAAATAGCTTTGCCATTTTACTACTGTTACTTCTTTAGGGATTTCTCTGTCCAAGGGGCCCAGTCCTTCCTGGCTGTTATCTGAAGACTTCCAATTCCAAGTTACTTCAATACTGGATTTATCCCTTTTGTTTGTTTGAATCCCTATCTATGCCTTCTTTGTATTTTTTGAATATTCAGCTCTTCTACCTCCTAACTCTCATAAGATATGTTTTTGTTTGTTTATTTGTCTGTTGGCTTGTTTGTTTTTATCTCAACTTCATTCATTTCCTTAACTATGTTTAGCTCTTCAGAGTATAGTGTCCATACCACTGATTTTACCTTAGGTAACATAATTCCAAGTTGCACTTTTGACTACAAAACCAGATCATATTACCATATTTAGGCCAGAACTCTCATCAGTGCCTACTTAGTAAAGTGTTCAGCACTCCTGAGGAGCTGGATACTGACTTGATTCACTGTCCATAACTTCAGGTCTGATTTGTAGACAAGGGAAATATCAGCACTTTTTATAGGACATAGTCATAAGCTGAGAGGCAGTTTCCAAGTTGGGAAAAAAAAACAAACTTTAAGACCTTTTAATAGGATTTTACTTAACTTTTCAAATTCTTAGGATTCTCTGTGTTGTAAATCTGCTAAAAGTGTGGATCGCTCAGCCATGGTGACCTTGCTAACATTTCCCCATTTATACTTCAGAGGAAACATTTTCTGTCCTCACATCTGAGGAACTCTTGACCTACAATGTTCCTGATGGATTTGCGTTCTCAGCTGCTATTTTTTTTCAAATACTAGGAAAAGGAAGCAGTATTTAACTTTTAAAATGGATCTGTTATCTTCTAGAGTTCTCTACTTTTTTATTCATTTTACTTCTTGCTTTTCTTGTAATTGTAAGCTATAATTTATACACATGAATAAAAGTTTTCATTATACCTAATTTGCCAGGCATTATCTAATGGGAAGAATTCAATAGATATGTATATATATATATATATATATATATATATATATATATATATACACACACACACACACATATATATATGTATATATAAGTTATTTGCATATGTAATTTTGCCTATGTATTTATAGTTATTATATGATATATACATGTATTTGTTGTTTATTTTTTCAATTATTTAGCCATGTATCACACTTTGTGACTCCATGAAATCTGGGGTTTTCTTGACAAAGATATCGGAATGATTTGTCATTTCTTTCTTTAGTACATTAAAACAAATAGAGATGAAGTGTCCTGCCAATGGTCACACAGTTATTAAATGCCAGGGGTAGAATTGAACTCACGTCTTCTTGGCTCTAGACACAGAGTTCTATCCACTAAGTCAATTAGCTGCCTCTCAGATTGTATTTACACATACAATTTGTAAGCATTTTTTACTTTTAAATTTTATTTCTCTATATGCCTATTGACTAAAATTGTATTTATTGCATTCTAGTTCCTTCCTCTCTAGGAAGTGTATGTGTGTACATTTGTGTGTATGTGTATAACATAGACATAAACAGAGGTAAATACAACTTTAATTTTGAAATGACTGCTATGAAAATATACAGCATTCTCTACTTGTCAACAGATTCTCAACAAAAAAGGAATGGAAATGTTCCCACCTTAATCACTGATGCCAACATTTAATGAGAATCCATCCATTATTTTTAGGATTATCATTAATTGCATTAGTGATTATTTTATATATTATTCTCTAAGTTTTGCTTTTTTCTCTTTATAGTAGATCTTATAAAAAACATTTCTCAGGTGGCTCGGTGGAGCAGTGGATAGAGCACTGGCTCTGAAGTCAGGAGTAACTGAGTTCAAATCCAGCCTCAGACAATAATGACCTAGCCACATAACATCATTGCCTTGCAAAAGAAAAAAAAACTAAAAAAAAAAGCAATTCTCAGATTTCTCCAAATTCCTCTTTTATACCAGTCCTTATAGCACAATTATATCCCATAATATGTAGCTAATAATTAGTAGCAAACAATAATTTATATAACATTTTGACATTTTCAAAATACTTTCTATATATTATCTCATTTTAATAATCAAGTGAGATATTGGTTATTATTATTTCAACTTTACAAGTGGGGTAATAGATTAAGAAGTTTGAAGCACCTTATGATAAATAAAACAGCTAATGTTTGAAGCATGATTAGATCTTTGTCTTCCTGATTCTAAGTCAAACTGACCTCACCTCGTAGTTTATTCAATCAATATTGTTTCTAGTTTTTTGTCATTAAAAAAGCACTGCTTTGAATATTTTAACATACATCTCTCTCTATATATATATAAATATAAGTATATAGATATATCCATATATTTACAGATAGATAGAGATAGAGATAGAGTTAGATTAGATAGATGATATAGATAAAGATGATATAGATAGATATAGATGATATAGATATAGATATAGATATAGATATAGATATAGATATAGATATAGATATAGATATAGATATAGATATAGATATAGATATAGATATAGATATAGATATAGATACATTGGCATAAGCATTAGCATAGGCATGTGTATGTGTTCTTTCTAGCCTCCTACCCTGAAATTTATCTCCTTCTGATATATTGTTAGTAGTTGCATCCTTGGTCCAAAATATATGAAACATTTAGTAATTTATAAGATAGCTCCAAATTTTGAAAGGGGAACATGGATAGTTTAGTAATAGATCATTTTGTATTTTAATAAGATATAATACTTGCTCATGAAAGAAAGTCTATATCTCTAGTGATTAGAGATACTACTTGGTATTTCACACATTTTGTTATAATAGTTGACATTTTTCCTGCCATCCATGCTATACTCTAAAATATGTCCATCAAATGAGGTATTATCATGATACCTTACAGAATGTCTCTCAGGACAGTGGATTGTGATGCAAAGACCAGTCATTATAGTGAATAAATTGACTGTGGTTGCCATGAAAGCAGAAGAAACAGGAAGGGCAGTAGTTAATCCGGGTGATTCTTTCTTATAAATTTTTCTGTCCATGAATGTTTGAGTCATTAACAAAAATCATAATTTGCAAGCTTTGTAATTTAGGGCAGCTAGGTAGCCCAGGAGAGAGAGCACCAGCCATCAAAACAGGAGGACCTGAACTCAAATTTGGCCTCATACATTTAACAATTACCTAACTGTGGTTAGCTTGGGCAAGTCACTTAAGCCCATTGCTTTAAATAATCTATTTTTTTAAAAAGTTTTGTAGCTTAGAGCTGTCCAATGAGAGACTATGGAGCTCTTCATGGAGCGTTCATTCTAAAGATATTTATTTTAATCAAACTCTAAGTTCAATATGAACTTCTAAGATTCTTTGTCCCAAGATAGTTCTGATTTAGAACTATAGATTTTTTCCATGAAATATTTTATCTATTTTGAGTTTTAATGTTTTCCCTAGTCTTACTTCCCTCTCCCCAGAACTATAGATTTTTAAATTTTATTTGACTTTATTTGGTTTTTGCAAGGCATTGGGGTTAAATGACTTGCCCAGGGTTACACAGCTACGTATATGTCTGAGCTCAAATTTGAACTCAGGTCACACTGACTCCAGATCCAGTGCTCTATTAAGTGCACCACCTAGCTGCCCCGAACTATAGACTTTTTAAAGAAGGGATAAACAACATCTCTTGCAAACTATCACCCTCATTTTAGAGATGAAAAAATGGAAACGAAGGAAGATTAAGACTGATGATGAAAGGAATAACAGAATTTCATATTTTGAGAATTCTGAAGCTGTGTAGTCCAATCTATATCTAAAGATGAATCCTACAAAAACTTTAAAATCTGTAATGAGGAAGAACACACTCATTACCAAGCTTATCTATTCCACATTTTATTTGTTAAAACTTGTCCATCCTTACATGAATCTGTTTCTTCTACCATTTGAATAATTCTGTCATAGTTAACACAACTAACTGAAGGAATATTTTAGAATTATAATTAGTTATATTAGATTTAATATAGTCCACATATTAAGTATGGGAACCTGCATCAGCATGGGGACAGAAACAAGGGAACTGAGCAGGAAAAAAAACTAATGGAGCAAATGGAAAGAGAACTATGAAATATTACCGTGATCTTATTATATAAGACATATCTTTTATTACCATGAGTTATTCTGACTGTATTCAAAATACTTTAATTATGTCCTTTTGACTGCTTGCACTATTTTCTTTTTGACCTGGGCCTCAGAATTTGACTACAATATTCCTGGGTGTTTTCATTTTGGGATCTCTTTCAGGAGGTGATGAGTGGAATCTTTCAAATTCTATTTTACCTTATGTTTCTAGAATATCAGACTAATTTTTCTTGAAAATTTCTTAAAGCTGGATGTCTGAGATTTTTTTTAATCATGGCTGGCAGGTATTCGAATAATTTTACAATTTTTTCTCCTGTATCTATTTTCCAACTTAGTTGTTTTTCTGATGAAATATTTCACATGGTATTCTTTTTAAAATTATATATATATATATATTTTATTTTATTTTTCTTGATTTCCATAAAAGCATTAGCTTCATTTGCACACTTCTAATTCTAAAGGAATTATTTTCTTCAGTAATATTTTATACCACCTTTTTCTATTAGCCTATTCTACCTTTTAAGATTTTATTTCCTTCAATGCATTTTTGAGTTTCTTTTCATTCAGCCAAATTTCCTTTTAAAAGAATTCTTTTCCTCATTGATTTTGACTGTGGTTGCCATGAAAGCAGAAGAAACAGGAAGGGCAGTAGTTAATCCGGGTGATTCTTTCTTATAAATTTTTCTGTCCATGAATGTTTGAGTCATTAACAAAAATCATAATTTGCAAACTTTGTAATTTAGGGCAGCTAGGTAGCCCAGGAGAGAGAGCACCAGCCATCAAAACAGGAGGACCTGAACTCAAATTTGGCCTCATACATTTAACAATTACCTAACTGTGGTTATCTTGGGCAAGGTATTATTTTCTTCAGTAATTTTATTTTTGTATGTCTCCTTTACTAAGCTATTGACTATTCATTCATGATTTTCTTGCATCACTCTCATTCTCTTGATTGTCCAAATCCTTTTTTGAGCTCTTCCATGACCTGTGACCAATCCATATTTTGAATGTAAGAGCTTTGATTTTTGTAATCTTCTCCAGAATGTGTGTTTTAGTCTTCCTTGTCAACATAATAACTTTAAATGTTTAGAATTATTTTTTTCTGTTGCTTGCTCATTTTCCCAGTCTATTTCTTAAAATAGGGCTCTGCATCTAGAGTTAAGGATGCACTGTGCCAAGTTTTAGGACTTTTGTGCAGTTGTTTACACAGATACTTCTTAGGAATCTGTAAGTTTTCAATTCTTCCAAGACCTCATACTTTAAGGATGAATGTTTTTAAAACTTTCCTTGCTTGTTCTCTGTACTCTTTTATTCTCTGCAACTATGAGGAGGGTACCTGATCCATTGCAACCATATGCTATGGTGTGCTAGTGATCCCCCTTGCCCTCGGACCACCACCCAAGAAAGTGAGCAGATCTAAATGTGGGCAAAGCAACATAGTCCTCTCTAGATGCTGGCAAAGAAATCCCTGTTATCCCCTTCTGACCAATTGTTTGACCCCACACCTTACTGTCTGGGAGCTGAGAATTCTAGAAGCAGCAGCTATTGTTACTGATTCAGTGGCTCCCAAGTTCTGCTTCTGGTTTGCTGGGGGTGGGTTTGTCCAGTGAGGTCTGTGATGGACTGTATTCCTCTCTTATGGAAAGTCAAAAAATATTCCTGCCCACCTTATAAGTTGAATTGTCTATAAAATTGTGTCACTTTATCCTCTTGTGGGTTATACTGCTTCAGGAATTGTTAAATGACATTCTTTAAAGGTGTTCAGAGGGATTTGGGGGAGAACTATTGCAAGTCACTTTCTTTTCTCCACCGTTTTGGTTACATCTTTGTTATGCTACTTCAAAATGTTTAGTGATCTGAATTTTACCTCAACCATAAAGACTTAAAGATTTATTTCAAAGTAGACTTAATTGTAAATTAAGGCAAAGAATCAAACCTCTGTAATTTTCTTGTAACAATTTGATTGTGATTGTATTCCGGTTTTCATAGAATAAAAAAATACCTACAGTGGGTTCAACCACATAAACTTTATCTAATGATGTATTATAAATATAATCAGGAACAAGAAAGAGAAAGAAAAGGAAATTAGGGGGGAAAGGGAGAGAAGGAGAAGAAGAAGAGGGGAGGTATAAATTGTGATCTTTGATCTTCTAGTTAGTAACAATAGAGAGAAAACTATCAGATATCAATTCATTCCATTTTAAGAGGCAAAATACTCTCATAAAATGATGAATGAAACAAAGCCAGAGAGAGCTGAACAAAGCATAAGTTAATGTGATTTTATTTTTAACTTGAACATTGTATTAATGGTAACTTAAGCATATCTTGCTAAGATCCTGTAATGGAGGGAGACAGAAAGTCAGAGGAGACAGAAACAGACAGAAAAGACAGAGAGAGAAGCAGAGATTAAATTTGTTAGACATTTACTAAGAGCAAGGTTTGTGATGAGTGTTGGCTTAAAGATGCAAAAATAACAATTCCTACCTTCTAGGAATCTGTATTTGAATGTGAAACATCAATATGTAAAGGGATCAGCAAATACTGGAATGAATGGAGTTGTTTGAGTTAAGGGAAATGTTCATATCAACTGGAGATTTATAAAACTAAATTTTCACAAACTAGAATTGTTCTGGCTTGGACATGCATGGTCAGCAGATGAGTGTCTAGCACCCATCTACGTATGCAGTCAGAGCATGGATCCTAATGTACAGCTATCCTGCACTTGTTTTAGTAGACAGCCACAGCAGTGCCATCGAGGCATATGGAGCTGTCCTCACAAACTGAGCCTTCACAGAAGAGATTATACCATATTCTGATTATGCTTCTGCTTTGCTGGCCTGTGAGATGAGAAAATCCTTAATAACTGACAATAATCTCATTTTGGGAGCCATAAGGCAGGAAATATGGAATCCATCTTATCCTTCTCTGGCCCAAACACTTATTGATGATCATGGCTTTTCACATGGGCATCTGCTCCTTGACTATGGGAATGGAGCGGGGGGAGGGAAGGAGTGGAGAAAGGAGCATTTGTCAGAATTAGAATGTGGCGAATAAG
Organism: Macrotis lagotis; assembly: GCF_037893015.1. Lineage (NCBI taxonomy): Eukaryota > Metazoa > Chordata > Mammalia > Peramelemorphia > Peramelidae > Macrotis > Macrotis lagotis. The sequence continues at coordinate 22,642,238 of NC_133663.1, read as the reverse complement.
ATCATGACTAGATAAGTTCCATATTTAACTAATAGGCCTGCCATTGCAGGCCCTTGTCACTATGGAGATGACAGATGGTAATCAGACAATAAGAAAAGACTCTCCATCCCACAGCTGTTACATTATTCACTGACTGGAGATAGATGCCCACAACTGCTATGCTACCTATGTATGCAGACAATATGATTATTTTATCCCAGAGACCAGCAAAGTATTTTTTTTATGATTTTGTAGGTTGCCTGGCTCCTCCATAAAGCTTCCATGGGAAAATTGCGAAATGCCCACGCAAGTTAATTTTTAGTGCGGCAGCCCTCTAAGCCTATCATCTCACAAGAATGTTCTTTTATAGTCTTGTCAATCAATGCATAATTAAATGAATTTACATGCAGAACAGATGGGAATTTTGGAAATATTACTCTTCTTAAATACATGTGGGGGAAAAATGACTTGGAGATATCATATATATGTATCTGTGTGCTTTATATATATGAGGATATGTATGCACATCCATATTCCAAGTTCAATCAAGAATTTAATTAAGTTCTAAAAATATGCCTAATAAACAAAGATGCACGAAAACAGGCAAAGCACTATTAATTTCAGACTACTCAGTGGTTGCCAATATTCCTCTAGACACACATAAAAAAAAATGCTGTTGTTGGAGAGGATAAATATAGAACAGGACAGACTAAAACATTAATAGATATTTTACTTATTACTTTCTGAAAAACTTAGAAACACTCTCCAAATGATAGAGGAATTTCCAGGTTTCATTTTGTCTTTTTAATTTTTTTGTAGTTAACAAAATTAATCACAACTCTTAACAATTAAGGAAGATAATATTGATTTTAAATCCATGTTTTACTATGTAATATTCTTCTATAATTCTTTTAATCATGTAGGTAAAGTTATCAGCTTATAATATATGTATATATTACATTTGTCTCAGACCTGGAGTGGAAGTATCTAAGTTTAAATTCAATCTCAGACCCTAGCTGTGTGTCCCTGGGCAAGTCACTTGCTTTGTGCCTCAGTTTCTTCACCTATAAAATGAACTGGAGAAGGAAATGACAAGTCACTTTAGCATCATTGCCAAGAAAACCTCAACCAGAGTCAAAAATAATCAAACAAGCCTGAAAAAAGATTGAACAAGAAGAAAAATATTTGAAAATTGATTCATCATTTCAAAATTTATGCACAAAGAACATACATGCAGATGGTTGTTTGTTAAAGTCTAAAACTTCTAACGTTTTTGGGATACCCTGCATTCACACAAACACACACACACACACACACACACACACACACACACACACAAATAAGATTTTGCCAATATAGGAGAATGCCCTCAAATGCAGATCAAAACATTTCTGTGGTTTAGAATTAATGTGTCTAATATAAAACTCGTTGGTCTCATGCAGCCCCCAAGTCTGAATGACACTCCAACCAGATTTAAGTATAGTTCCTATCTGATTTTAAAGAGTTGATGAAAATGACAAAAAAAAAGTCAAAACTGAAATATTTAAAGAAGAGTTGTTTTCTAAGTTCAAATGCAGCCCTCAGGGCTGTTTCCATTTGAGTTAGATACCACTGGCTTAGTAGCTAAGTCTTAAGGAGTAACCTGAAGGCATTTAGGTTTGAATAAACTGACTTTATAGCCAGATCTTAAACTTAAATTGGATTAGAATCAGTCTTTTCCTGGCTTCTAAGTTAGTGCTCTTCCCACTGTGACAGGGTCTCCTTTGAGTTAAAAAAAAAGAGTCTCATATGACCAAGCTTTACACACTGCCAAATGAAGTGATGGTATACTCTCAACAAAAATCCTGAGAATTGAATGGCTGATCTAATGACGTATTAGATATATCAAGAACCTCATAGACTATTTAATCCAAGATCTTTCATTTTATGCAATGTGATGACTTTACCAAGCTCTCTTAGGAAAGTGCCAGTCACAATTTAAACCAGATCCTTTCCTTTCAGAATTGATAGAATTCCTCTTTTTATTTCACTATGACTGTTTTTCCATAAGACAAGCTGGGGGTGAGGCTTCATAGTGAGCATTCTCCAACTCCCACACTTAATCCCGAGGACACAAAAGCAGCAAGTCTGAGATCATACTTCTATAAAATAATTAAGTATTTAATTCAGCAATTGATTACTGAGTATAAAACTCAATGCAGGTGCTGTCCATAGTCCCAAGATAAGTAAAGAATAATCTTGATTTCCAGAAATCTAATGGAGAATACAGCTACATGAATAAATTCTATCCAGACTAGAGACAGAGGGATCAGGCCCTCTTGCTGGAGGAAAGTGATAACAAAATCCATGATCCTTTGTAGCCCTCTCTATCCCATTTTCTTATAGCAGAGAAGAATGATGGGGGATGTTAAGAAGAGTTTCTTTACTTTAGCATCACTTAAATCCTTTTCCCTTTGAAGAATCAGAGCTCAGGGCAAAATGGGGGAGACAGGGAGGGGACAGTATTTGCCAAGCTAATAGACTATGAAAAAAGATCACAGCTAATGCGAATTTCCACTTATAAACTAACTAAGTTGAACAGAGAGACTTAGAGGAGACAATATTTGAGGAAATATTCAAAGGGGAGAGTTCAAAAAGCAGACCTGAACTAGATCCCTGTTACTTTCTGGACCTGCTAGATCAGTTCTTAACATGTTATATGTAATATATCTCCTTGAGAGTCTACTGATGCCTAGGGATCCCTTCTCATGTTAAAATGTTTAAAAATTCATAGAAGAAAACAAATAGTATTATTAAAAAACCATGTTGAAATATACTTGTCAACCATGATTTGATATTTAAATCAATATAACTTGATTTGCTTATTTTCACATTATTTATATATCACAAAGATATATGCATATGATAATAATAATAGTAATAATAGCTAGCATTATACAGTGCTTCCTGTCAACCAGACACTATCCTGACCACTTGAAAATTATGATTCCTTTTCATCATCACATCAGTACTTAGAGGTAAGGGCTATTCATTATCCCCATTTTATAACTGAGGAAACTGAATCAAAGGGAGGTTAAGTGACTTGCTCAGGGTCATACAACTAATATGCATTTGAAGGCAGCCAACTGACATAATAGGTAGAGAGCAATGAAGTCAGAGGACTTGAGTTCAAATTTGGCCTCAGACACCTACTTAGCTGTGTGACCTTGGGCAAGTCATAAAAAGAGAGACTTGTGACTTAGCACAGCACCCTCCTCACTCAAATCCAATTCATTTGCATGTCATGGCATCACCCCCCTGACGTTATGGTCTTCTTTGAGAATGAAGGACAAACATCACATAAAAATTATACAAAGAATAATGTGATAAGTACCCAATGGGAATAATAAACCAATAGAGAGTTTTAGAAGAGGGAGATGATTTCCATTTTGGGGAAAGGGGTAGTGTGGAGGGGAATTTAGGGAAAACTGGCTAGAAGATATGACATTTGCAGGTTGGAGAAGATTTATGTGATGAAGTAAATTCTTAACAATAGACTTCCAGTGATTCACTGGTTCTATATTTAGGAGTTTCCAACTTATTAGGGCCAGCCAGCAGATCCTGGCAGTCTTGGATGAGTCAATATTACCTTCATGTAGTGAGATTTAGGAGATAGTCTTTCATTTTCAGACTTGAGGTAGGCAATAAAAAATAATTTTTTTTTGAATGTGGAAACTAGTTACACCTCTTTTTGAAATTAAATTAAAAAGTCTATTTCCCCCATAAATAAATTTAGGTTGTTTTTCTACTCATTTTTCCAAGTTAAATTAAAACAAAGTACACTTCAAGGGTCCACCTAAAATTTTGCCACATCTTTTTTTAAATTGATGTTTTATTTTTCCAAATACATGTTATGAAAGTTTTTTTTAGACATTCATCCATATGCCTATGCATCTGTTCGCCTCCAGAGGTGAACAGTCAGGTTGATATTGCACTTACACATTTGTGTTAAGCATGTTTATAAGTTAGTCATTTTTGGTATGAAGAACTGGGATTAAGGAAAAGAAACACAGAAGAAATATTTTTAAAAGGGTTACTGCATTTCAATGAGTCTGCCTGATCATGAATAGAAAGGCCATAAAGAGTATATTGGTTCTAACTTATCCTGTAGTGAAACATTTTTTGAATAATTTTATTTAAAGTACCAACTTTTAATGCTATTCCATAACAATTTCTTTTTATTTTTAGTTTAGTTTTTTTTTTATGCAAGGCAATGGGGTTAATTGGCTTAGCCAAGGCCACACAGCTAGGTCATTATTAAGTATCTGAAACCGGATTTGAACCCAGGTACTCCTGACTCCAGGGCCATGCTCTATCCACTGCACCACCTAGCTGCCCCCCATAACAATTTCTTATTGAATATCTTAAATGTTCAAGTCACACAATCAGAGGTTCTTAGAGTTCCAGGAAATTTTCAAATCTATTTAGTTTAATCTTATGGTTGAAAACTCATCAGGATAAACATCAACATCATCATCATCATATCTATCACTTATACAGCACTTTAAAGTTTACCAAAGTCCTTAATTTCTGTTGATTCATGTGCTACTCACAATAACCCTGTGAAGTAAGAACTAGTGTTATTCTCATTTGACAGATTATGAAACTGAGGCACAGAATGGTTAACTGAGTTGCCCAAAGTTACATGAGGAGAATCTAATTTAAATCCAGGTCTTTTAGACCCCAAATTCTTGGGTCAAAGACCACTAAGCACTTCAGTCATCTAGAGAAGAATCCCTCTATACCCGAATCACTTAATTTCAGCTCCTTCCCTTTTTAGTCTGAGAGTAAGTGACCTATCCAAGGTCAAAAAACTAAGTGTTTGAGGTAATTTGTAAATACAGATCTTCCCGATCTTTTGTCCAAACCCCTATTCACTTTGACATCTAACTTCTTCATTGCTTATGGCTACCCCTGCTAGAACCTGACTTTCTCAGACTTAAACCTCCTTAATTGTAAAATAGGAACGATAAGATCAACCATCTCAAAGACTGTTGTGAGGACTAAATGAGTTAGTATATTTAAAGTGATTTGAAAACTTTAAGAAAGGTTTATAATGCTACGACTACTACCATTATTATTATAATTGTTAATACTATTATTTTTATTAGTTCAATCTCTCATGAAACATACTTCCAAATAAGGGAGGAATATTAGATTAAAGTCCTGCTATTTCTCTCCAGGTTCATTACTGCTTTACTCACAAATCTGAGAATACCAATAAATGGTTACCAGTTAATTAAACACATTCTCTGCAGTCAGATATGTCTGGTGATCCAGGAAAATGGGTGAAGATACTAAGTGGGGAATATTCACCTAAGGGTTTAGCGGGTCCTCAAACCAAGTATTCATACAGAGTCATATAGAGAAATAAAATAGCCATTGCCAGAGACACACACAAGAAATCCATAATGCATAGTCATCAAAACCCAACTCATTTGAAGGAGGAAATTAGTATACTGACTTTTGAAGGCCATCTTTTACACCAAAGGACAAAGAGGGGAAATCCCCACATCTCTGAACCCATTTGCTATGTGTTTTTGTCTATCCACTGTCAGAATGTGTTTCTTTGGGTGAGCCTTTGACCTTCATTAAACACACTCAAAAGTTCGATACAGCAGAGTAAAAGAAGTAATGTCATAGTCTCTCTCTCTCTCTCTCACAATCTCTCTCTCTATATATGTATATACATATATATATACATATATAGATATATACAAAAGAAGATAGATAAAGATATGGATATATATATATATATATATATATATATGTCTCCTATTTATATGCAAATATGTACCAAGGGACCTCGATCTAAGATTATAGGAAGCAGCTCATTCATCTGCAATGCAATGATACTGTCTGTTACTTGGAAAATAATGTCTTTGTAAAATTGGAATGAATGGAATTCAATTAGATCTTTTTTTTAATGTTCTTTTTTGCAAAGCAATGGAGTTAAGTGGTTTGAGGTCGGATTTGAACTCACGTCCACCTGACTCCAGGTCCAGGGACCTATTCACTGCACCACCTAGTTGCCTCCAATCAACTAGATCTTTTAAAAGGAGTCTTGATTTTCAATGAAGTTCTAGGAACCTAAGTAAAATCAGAAGCTCGATAAATGAATGGAGAGAGAGACAGAGAGAAAGAGAGAGAGAGAGAGAGACAGAGAGACAGAGAGAGACAGAGAGAGATAATAGATAGATAGATAGACAGACAGATAGATAATTGAAAAGTAGATAGATTTGATAGATGTTAATAACCTCTCCATTAATTCAGATTGACATTGATCTCTATGATCAGGAATTGTTTTATCTTTATCTTTATCTTCCTATCTTTAGCTTTTTTTCAAAAAGTCTATCTATTTTAAAAGGGAAAAGTATATTATTTAATAGGGGTAGCTAGATGGCTGATGTGCTGAATCTAAAGTCAGGATAATTCCTCTTTTTGAGTCCAAACCTAGCCTCAGACTCTTACTAGCTGTATAATTTTAAGCAAGCCACTTAAACTTCTTTGCCTCAGTTAATCTATCAAATGAACTGGAGATGGAAACAGGTTATTGCCCAGAAAATCTCAAATGGGGAGCAGAACACAACTAAAAAGCAACTACACAATGATAAAATATTGCTTAATTACAGGATTACCTGGGGATATGAAAAGGTTATTATGAATTTGTACCTGAATCTTTTGACTCCAAGGTTTACTTTCTATTCTGTACATCACACTACATCTAATAGTTGAATAGCTCAGGTTTATGGAGGACTATTATTTTGAAGAATTTCATTATTCTTTGGTAATGAAGTATTACCAGTCTCATTTATAACATAAATTTATTGGTTTGGGATTAAATGACTAATCCAGTATGGCCTAGCTAGGAGGAGTTACAGCCAAGATTTCTTATCTCCTGAGAAGAAAGTCAACCCTCTTTCTATTTAAGTATATAGAAGAATCAATTATGTCCAAACATGCTGGGAACTGTCTCTCCACATCATCAAAGTTCATCCTAAAACAACATTTTCTTTTCAAACTGAGAAAGTAGACCACCCATTTCCATTGTCCCTTAGCAAAATAAATTCATCTGGCATAAGAATTTCCTGCTAAGAGATTGACATATACATTTCGGAAAGCATCATCAAAGTCTCTCACTCAATATGCAAAGATTTCTGCTATTATTTTTCAGATCCAGACACCATTGAATATTAAAGCATTGGATATGATGTACAAGTTGATGAGCATTGTTCTTCTGCCTCATGGAAAAAAGTATGAATTAATTATCCTTTGGCAGACCATTTGGTTGTGAGGTCCTTAGAGGGAGAACAGACAGACAAAAGACTTATAGTTGTATCCAAGAAAAGGACAGAAGGGGACTTCTGGGGTAGGAGAGAAGGGAGAGGGAGATAGATTCCCAAATTAACTGGAATTTGCATTTGGAAGATTTTCAAAAGTACCATTTGAGTTATTATCCAATTATCTTGGCTCCTGTATCTCCGTGAATCCCCTGTTATGGTAAAGCGATTGCAAGAGTCCAACTAGAAATCAACACAAGAAGAACAAAAATAAAACAAAACATGAACATTGAGCAATTATAAGTTTGCCAAACCTCACAAATCTTATTTTAGCAAGTCTAGAGGAAAATAGATTTTTGCTTTTTGTTTCTTATTTTTAAAATGTGATTGTGATACTCAATCTGCAATGAATGAATTGTAATCATGGTTTCTTGAGTTAAAAATGTTTAAAGAAATAGAAAATGCTATACCCAGCTGAGGTGTTGACATGCCTTCATTATCAGTAATACTGTTACATCCATTCTTTTGATTATTACTTCAATAGCTGGTATTTGTTCTCTCACATGAAATTTCTTTAAGATAAATTTGAGGGTGAACGCATTTAGGTGACTTTATGATGACTAGTTTGTACCTATTTCTACTTCAATTTTGATGACATTGCCAAGTGAGAAGGTCATTCTATCACAATGATAAAAGGGTTAATTCTTTAACTAGAAAATCTGGGTTTAAATCTTGGCTCCAACTTCAGTTAGCAATGCGACATTGGATAAATCACTTTTCCTCTGCAGGCCTCTCAAAAGACGAGTATTATACTAGATTGTTATTATATATTTGGAAGTAGAGCATTTACCTGAACTTCTACTATTCCATCGCAGCCAACAGAGAGGCCCCTGTAAATTTTATCATATTTATTGCTGGTTATACAAAGTCTAATTTTTAATGAAATGTCTTTTGTTTTGATTTATTCTGCTTATGTTCTCATTTGCAATGTGAAGACCTTGAATACAACTAATATGTTTTCTTTCTTTGGTATCTATTACCAGCCCATATTAATCAGGCCCCATCGAATTATTTTTTCATGAGCTATCCTTAGTCAGTACCAGATCACTTGACCACAAGAATGGAGCCATAGAATAAGCCATGATATTTACCCTCCTATAATCCTTTAGGGCTCTTCATTACCTATAGGATTAAAACCAGCCAAACAAACAAACAAAATTGATTAATTTATCTCTAAACTAGCCTCTGCCACAATCTAGGTCCAACCTCTCTTTTCAGACCTATTTTCTTCCTCTCAAACCCCTGAAATGGACACTTTCCCATCCCTCCCTCAATAACTTTCTTTTTTTTTCAGTCTGGTTGTAGTAGCAGATCCATCCTGATACAAGTTCACTAGAGTTTTCTAATGGGAAAAAAGAGGTTTCTCCATTTCCTGTACTTTTTACCAACTAACTATTCATGTTGATTGAACATTACTGGATTACAATTTCCTTGAGAGTTAGAACTATCATGTTTATCCAGTAAAATGTCAATTCCTCCAGAGGAGGAGCTGTTTATTTTCTTTTTCATAGTTGACTCATTGTCTTGCTATTAAGTGGACTCAAGTTAAAGTTGCTTTTGAACCAACCCACATTAATTGATGAATTAGAAAAGTTGGTGAAAACAGGAAATAGAAAATGTGAGCTGATCATGATCTAGAACTTAATAAATGACATGACTTAGGGTCTGCCTGATTCAAACACCAATGAAATTTTTCGTATTTCATGATGCAACTTGTTCTACCTCTGCCATGAGTTTTGTACAAAATTAAGGTGGGGAAAATGTCTATATTTTAAATTTGCATTGGTATTACTCATGACAAAACTGTTTATCTTTAAAATATGTTTGGACTTTCTTCTTGAAATATCTACAGACAGTAGAAAGTGCACTAGATTTTTAGTCAGAGAATAAATGGTTAAATCCATATGACACTGAGAAAATTATTTCCCTGAGCCTCACTTTATTCATCTGTATAATGGAACAGTAGGCTTTAAATAGCTTGAGATTTTTTTTCTTTCTCTGAAATTATATGGTAATTTTCAAATGATGATGATTATAAGCAATTCATTAAGAAACACAGTTTTTAATGTTTATTCTTTGTTTTCCAAGAAGACCAATGAAATCATCAGGTAATGTTTTGACTCATTTATGAATTGAAGTGAGGGAGAACTGCCCAAAGTCCTTGGCCTCACTCTCTCTTTCAGTCATTAAAATCCAGCAGAAAGACAAAAGTCAGGATGACTGACAATGACCTAGGCAGTATTAGATGACTTTGGAGTCTTCAGAGTCTGAGCAAGTGCTAAGTGGTCTATAGTACCTGCTTCAGCCGCCTTCATGCCCATGGAATTCAATGGTTTTCATTTGCCCATTTGTCCAGGAGGAAACTCACTGCATTTACCCTCAATCTAGTTTACCCTATCAATTTTACTAAAGTGCAACCACTGTACAGGCTGTAGTTTCTTGGAGCCACTGATGACTGGTGGGACACCTAAAATGGAACAAAAATGTTAAGGAAGGTCTAGCCCCTCTGGTGTGAAAGCAGCTTGCCCGGTTCTTTTCAGGATAGCTCATAGAAATACAATAGACTTCTCTAAATTCACACGTCATTTTAATTTTAATGAAAAATTTGCTATAAGTTTATTAGCAAATAAAGTCAATGTTTATATGGTTCTCATTTTTTATCATCTCCCTCATTTCAGGGAGGGGATTCTAAATTTAGCTATTTTTTCTCTTCCAGGCCCTGTTCTTTCTTGTTTGACAATATAACTAGACCAATTTTCATCTGTGGAGAATCCTTCATCTTATCCACTATAAGAGAGGTAGCTTTAGATGTATGACATCCTTTTATATAGGACCTATCGGAAAAGAACAAACTAAACTATATTCATCAAGATTAGGGGCTCAATCTTTCTCATAGTAGAAAAATAGATTAAGACAGACCTTTCTTTTTCCAGTTTGATTAACAGATCAACTTAAAATTGGAGTAAAAGCTTATAAAATTAACATAGAACCTTGTGTGGTTGCATTTTTAAATGTGTGTTTGTGTTTGTGTGTGTGTGTGTGTGTGTGTGTGTGTGTGTGTGTGTGTGTGTGTGTGTCTGATTTGGATCTTGAATTGAATTTTTCAATGCCAATGGACAACTTCAGTGTTTGTACTCTTAAAGCATCACTAAATTGTAAAATCAATAATCAGGTCATCAAGGAAACTAATTTAACAGGTCCTTGAAAAAAGTCCCTTTTATAATATAAATGGCAAATATATATCCAACCTATATCTAAAAATTTTCCATAGTGAGGAGCTCATTACCTCCTGTGACAGTAATCTTGCTTTAGGGAAATTCTGATTACTATGTTTTTCTGGGGTTTTTTTGCTGTTTTTTATAACAGAAAGTTTAAATGTGTTTCTTTGTATCTTCAAATGTTGCTTGTGCTTGTGTCCCTAGGACCAGGCAGAACAATTCTAAGCCTTCTTCCAAGTGATAGTCTTCCAACACGAGAAGCAGACTTGTATTTCTCATGGGTCTTCCTTTTTGAAGACTATTCCTTCTAGTTATTCCTTCCATCAATCCTCATGTAGCACAAGCTTAAATTCCTGTATCCCCCTCTTTGATTTCCTCCACATAATTTCTATGGAGCTTATCCAGTGTTGTTCCTAAGCCATGGCACCCAGAAAGGAACACCTGATTATAGTTAATTATTCTTTATACATTTCTCATTTCCCCACTGTGGTTTTACTATATCATAGGTTGCCATTTTGGAAAGCAACAAGGAACTATGCCCAAAGAGCAGTAAAACTGTTCATACCCTTTGAGCCAGCAATTCCCATTGTATGTCTGTACCCAGAAGGAATCATAAAAACTAGGAAAGGTCCCACATGTTTCCAACATAGTCATAGTAGCTCTTTTAGTAATGGCAAAGCATTAGAAATTGAGGGGATCCCCATCAATTGAGGAATGGCTAAATCGATTATGATACATGAATACTATAGAATACTATTGTTCCATAAGAAACCATAAATGCATAAACAGTTGGACTCTAGAGAAGCATGGAGTGACTTATGGGATCTGATGCTGAGTGAAAGGAACAGAATCAAGAGAACATTCTACAAATTAACAACAATATTGTGATATGATCAACCTTGGTGGATGCAGCTCCTGTCAGCAGGTCAGAGAGCTAGGAAAATCCTAATGGACCGGCTTTGGACAATGTTATCCCCATCCAGAGGAAGAAAATCGAAACAAAATTAAAGCAAAAGTCCTTCAGAATCTGAGGAACACTACCATTCACTTTTACAAAAAAATCTCTTGTTTTTCTTTCCCTTAATTTTAATTCCTCATACCAAAAATTGCTAACCTGTAAACATGCTTAATGCAAAAATGTTAACACTTAAGACAATATTAACCTGACCACCACTGGAGGGGGGGAGGTGGGTGGAAGAAAATTTTATAACTTAGAAATATGCATATGAATGAATGTGCAAAAATTTTCATAATATGTATTTGGGAAAATAAAACATCAATAAAAATAAATAAAACAAACTAAAACTTTATCATAGGTTGCATGAGAAATTTTGGGGGGATTCTGGGGGAGTTTTGCAGAAGTTGTAGATGTGTGAAGGTCAGCAGAAGACATGGGAAAAAGTTTAGAAGCTCTTAAATGATGTAATATATGTATAACATTGTATAATACAGCCCATGACCATATATTTAAGCAAAACTTTACAATAAGATACTATAAATACCCTTTAAAAGAAAAAGAAAAAAATAGCCTTCATATTTGGTAGAAGAGGACCAAAAATTTTCCCCAGATTTTACAGATAATGGGGGTGGCCCTGCCCTAGTTCCTGGATGTGGAAGTGATAACGGTACTGAGAATCTGAAAAGGGGCAGCTCTGTGACACTGTGGTTAGAGCACTAGACCTTGACGTCCATTCAAATGTGGCTTTAGAAGCTGTTGATGATGTGACTGAATAAGAACAGAATCTGGAAGAAGCTCTGGCGAACATAGCCTAGATGGGTTACCACTCATAAAACCAGGAAGCTGTCAAAGTAATTTTCCTTAAGAGAAGATCTGACAATGTCAATAATCTACTCAATAAATATGGATTTTTCTTTATTATCTCTAAGATTGAAAACAAAAGAAAAAAAAGAAACACTTCATCTGTGATGCTTTTAAATTCCTATGAAATCAGACCCTAATTTGTCTCAGAAGGCTCACTGAACACTATCGTCCTACCTTCCAGGCCTACCTTTATCCACTCTCATCTTTTCTCTTCTCTTTCTCCCACCTGACAGCCCCCCTTTCATTACCATGCATCTCACGTACTTGGAGTACACTCTATCTTTATCTCCATCTCATAGAATTTCCCTTATCAAGATACAGCTCAAGTATGACCTTCAATTTGAAATATTCCAAAATTTTCCCAAAGTCAAGTTCCCTTCAACCCAAGTCCTATTGTGGTTTTTGTTCTTAATGTTTCTTCTATATAAAATCGCATACGTACTTGTCTTTCCCTTTATAATACAAACTTCTTATAAGTAGGAATCAAGACCTACTTCATATCTGTATTTCTGGAACGTAGCGTACAGTCCTTGCCACATCATAGGTTATTAGTAAATGGATCATTAACCTAAAGTATCATTATTGTTGTCGGAAAGTCACTTTGTCTCTAGGGTTTCAGCTTCCTCATCTGTAAAATAAATCACATAAAATGATATAAAATATGATTCTTTGGTTGAAATAACCATTGCAGAATACTTATTTCCCTGAGCAGAGCTGTTTCCAGGTTCTCTGTCTTGGATTCTCCTTTGGTAGGAAATATTCAGTGTTAAGGGTCCATCATGCAATGGAGATTTTTCCATTTTTTGTTCACACCTCCAAGTGGTTTCTGTGTGGACTCTACTCTCTGAAGGAGTCTGATGAATCACCCCAAATGTTTGAGTTCATGTACTGGCAAGGATTTGTATAATTTAAATTTACATTTATTAAATATTTAATAATTTATTAAATTATTCATTAAATAAATTAATTTAATATTTAGCAATTATATTGCATAGTGGATAAGGCACTGCATGCGAAGTCAGGAAAGTGAGATGGATTCTTGTTCTCAAAACTAGGTATGTGATTCTGGACAAATCACTTTATCTTACCCAGCCTCAGTTTTCTCATCTAGTAAATGGACATAGTAATAATACTTCTCTCACAAGATTACTATGAGAAATAAATGAAATAGAAGAAACTATTCTGCAAACCTAAATATATATATATATATGTATATATATATATATATGTATATATATATATACACACATGCTAGCCATTATCAGATATGCCAAGTGTTTTGCATACATTAAATTGCTATCTCATTAACCATTTTTATCACAGAATGAATACTATAATTAGAATCTTATTCATATATAGATCTACATCATGGTTCTGATATATTTTATAAGGATACCTTTGGTAATGCACTTCTGTATTTGGGGTCTTGGTTTCCTTAAATGCAAACACAGAAGGGTTAGAGCAGATGATTTCAAAGATGTCTTCCAGTTCATAAATTTATGAATCTGGTTTTCTGGTTCTCAACTCCTCTAGATTGGATGGGACAAAGAAACTTTTGTTTTCTTATTTATCACTCAGGTTTAAAATGTTTTGGTTCTCCTAAGAGAGTTGTTCTTCTCTTTTCCTTCCTTTGTTTAATCCTCCCACCTTACTTATCATATTCTCCAATATGGCAGGTGTTTTTCAATCCTAGAATATTGTCTGAGAAAATTATAGTACACAAAGCAAAGCCCTTCCCCCCCCACTCCCTGCCTCTGCTTGCCCACAGAGATTATATTCATAAGCATTTCTTCAACCATTATCTAAATTATAAATTAGAAATAAACTTTTCTATAAACATAGCTTGAAAGCAGGTGGTGTTTTGATTATTCGCCTTGGAACATTCTAATGAAGTCATGACTAATGAATAGATGATAATTTGTTGAGAAAAATACAAAGGGAGTTTTAGCAAGAAAACCTTGGGGCGAGAAAATGTTTCATGAAATCACCAAGTATGAAATTTAAGTTGTCCCGCTGGGTTAAACATACCTTGACAATGCCAATGAACTTGAAGGAAAATGACAAATTACTATTACATGCCACTTTGAAACCCAAGATTCCAAAAGACCTACTGTTAACAATGGTAAATATTTCTGGGTAACAATGAATGAAGGAGGGGAATTGTGTTTATCAGTCATAATGAGCTCTATCTCATAAATTCATAAATGACTAAAATTTGAAGAATATACATCAAATATTAATGAAGCCTATTTTTCCCTTTTTTAAAGAAATTGCTAGAGTAAGAGAGAATTCTAATTTCCAAAATTTGGACATGTACTTTTAAGTTTTATTATAATCTCTCACCATCATAATCTTTACTATCCTTCTCAGGCCCCACCACCATGCAAATTAAAATTTTTGAAAATGTTTCCATTTTTTTAAGTGAACTTGCAATAACCACAAAAGAAGGAAATGGTGAAAATAGATTCAAAAGTTTGTTCTTTTTTTTTTTTTAAGGTTTTTGCAAGGCAAAGGGGGTTAAGTGGCTTGCCCAAGGCCACAGAGCTAGGTAATTATTAAGTGTCTGAGATCAGATTTGAACCCAGTTACTCCTGACTCCAAGCTCGGTGCTTTATCCACTACACCACCTAGCTGCCCTCAAAAGTTTGTTCTAATAAAAATAAAGCAACAAAAATGCCTACTGAATTCACAGCAAAATCAACTGAATTTTTATTATTTGAATCCAGAAAATAGATCTCCAAAACTCAAATCTTTACTGCTATATTTTGATATTAGTTCTCCAGTAAGTGAATTAGTCAGTCCACAGACATTTTTTTTTCTGTAGGTGGTTGATTATGGAATCTCTTTTATCAGTTTAAAGAATTTACAAAATGAGCTCTTGGACTAGAGCAGTGTACATTAACATAACACACTCACTGAGAGAACTGGCAAAAAGTAACCATTGAGGTTAAGAATAACCAGTGTCAATAACAAAGGATGAACTGATTTAGGGGCTAATTCGATTAAAGGAATGATTTACTTGGATCAGACTAATGTGGAATAAAGTTACTATCATTTGTTGGCCAATAGACCAACTAATGTGAAATAAAGGTTGGTTTTTCCCCTCTGATATCATTATGTTCTCAATTACCCAAACAAGATCTGAGGTCATTTTTTTTTTTTTCTATAGATGTATGAATAGTATTTTGAGATTTCCCAGAGATAATACTGGGGAAAGGCAAGTAAACAAAAGAGATAGGATTGTTAGAATAGACCTTTAAATTGAATTAAATTGAATGAGCTCAGAACTTAGGATTTTAGGCCATGGATAACACTAATGTCAATACTTTTTCTGGCTTTTATACAAGTGTTTAGATTGGTTGTCTGTGGAGATATAGCCTATGGTCAGTTTAGTTGAATAAGAAGGGAAAATATGATGACCCTCCATTTGTATATATTTTATTAATCTCTACAAATAACACTGTCCTGGCTTAGCTAATAAGGAAATATAGTTCACAACTAAGTGTAGCAAAAGCAACCAAAAATGAATTGTACAGATAAAGGTTAGATATTCTCATTTGATTTCTATTAACTTCACAGAATTTAAACTTTTATAAATATGTCACTCTTCCCCTCCCTGCTTTTGTTTTTATTTTTCCTGTCCTTTTTTGCTTTTCCTTCCTTTTTAGATTATATATTTTGGAATTTGGAATTAATAATGAAAACTGATATTTATTTAAAGCTTTAAAGGTTTTCAGAATGTATTAAATACAAGAATTTCACTATATTCACTTCAGGTAAGCAGCACAAGAATTATTATTCCCAATTTAGAGAAGGGAAAAATGAGCTTCAGTAAAATTAAGTGACTTATGTTTGATTATGTCTTCTCTATGGTCACATTATGTATACTGAACTAGTCAATGTCAGAAGTTGGTCTCCAACAGCTTTTTTTTCCTTTCTTTTTGTTTTACTCTGATGCCAAGTCCATCATGATATTCAGTACATACGGATAAAGATTGCACACTATATTTTTTTTTAACTCTGATGAAAACATGGTAACATTTCATTTAATTTATAAAAACCAGACATTTGCTTCTGAATAGTTAGCATAGAGGCACAGTGAATAATGTGATGGAACTTAAGTTAGAAAGTTGTGGTTAAATTTGGTTTTACATACTGAGTTATTCTACATTGCTTAATCTGTTTCTTCCTCTGTAAAATGGAAGTAATAATATCACCTACCACCCAAGGTTGTTTAAGGATAAAACGGTATGATAATTTTAAAACATTGGAAACATTAATTGGAAACGTTAAAATTCTATATAAATACTACTTCTTATTATCTTCCCCTGGCAGAGAGCTCCCCCAAATGTGGCAGAATTTCTCAAGATAAATTTTCATGACCTAAATATATGGCTGTGCTATTTGAAATATCAACTCTGGATCTGCTGCTCAACAGTCCATCTTGGGGTAATTGGACTGGTTGAAAATGTTTTAATCTTGTTATCTTCTTCCCTATTATGTATCACCTTCATAGCTATCTTATTTAAAAAGAAGTGACTTGGGCTTAAAATCGAGCAGGCTAAGTATATTTGGTTTTGCTTTTTAAATTTTATATTATTTATTATTTTAAATTGATTTATTTTTAAAATTTTCATCCAATTGTACTTGCATCTATCTAAGTTATAAAATTCCCCTCCATCTTTCCTTCCCACCCCCCTCCTCTCAGTAGGACATAGTCAGGTTAAAATTTTACATACATATTTTGTTAAACATACTTACAAATTAGTAACTTTTGGCATGAAGAATTAGGATTAAGGGAGACACGCATAAAACATACATTCTGGAAGGATTGTTATTTTTTTTCTGTGTATTTTATTTTGTTTTGTTTTTCTTCCTCTGGTTTGGGATAATATAGTCCATAACCAGTCAAATATCTTTGTCCTTGCTCTCTGGACTGTCAAGAGATAAGAATGCCTTCCATCAAGATTATTCATCCCAAAGTGTTGATGTGTACATTGTTCTCTTGGCTCTACTGCCTTCACTCAGCATCAGATCCCAAAAGTCATTCCATGCTTCTCTAGAGTCCAACCATTTAAGATTTCTTTCAGAACCACAACATTCCATAGTATTCACGTACCACAACTTGTTTAGCCATTCCTCAATTGATGGGCATCCCCTCAATTTCCAATTCTTTGCCACCACAAAAAGAGCTGCTATGAATATTTTGGAACATGTAGGACTTTTCCCATTTTTTACAATATCTTCTGGATATAAGCCTAGAATCAGAATTTCTGGGTCAAAGAGTATGAACAGTTTGATTGCTCTTTGGGTATAGTTCCATATTGCTCTCCAGAAAGGTTGGGTGTATTCACAACTCCACCAGAAATACATCAATGTCCTAATTCACCCATAACTTCTCCAACATTTATCATCTTCCCTTTTCTCATCTGGGCTAATCTCATAGGTATGAGATGATACCTCATTGTTGTTGTAATTTGCATTTCTCTAATCAATAATGATTTGGAACATATGATTATATATAACTTTATTGCCTCCATTTGAAAACTGTCTGTTCCTATCCTTTGACCCAGTGTGTGTGTGTGTGTGTGAGGGGGGGGGGGGTGTTGCCATAGACATATTACAATCTAGATTTTTTCTAGACATTTGACAAAGTCTTTCCTGTTATTCTTCTAGTAAAGGCAATATGTTGTATTGGCAAGATTCTTGGCATCGGGGCCAGAGGGTCTGTTACTGCTTGTAGGTCTTAAGCCTATTATTTAAGTCTATTACTTCATCCATGGCATCACTGTTTATGTCTAAATCCTGTACCCATTTTGACCGCATTTTGGTGTAGGGTGTGAGATGTGGCTCCATGCCTAGTTTTTGCCATATTATTTTTCCAGTTTTCCCAACAATTTTTGTCAAATAGTGAGTTTTTATCCCAGAGGCTGATGTCTTTGGATATGTCAAATAGGAGATTGCTGGAGTCATTTACTGCAGTTTCTTTTGAACCTCTCCTGATCCACTGATCCCTTACTCTATTTCTTAACCAGTAGCAGGCAGTTTTGAGGACTGCTGCTTTATAGTATAGTTTGAGATCTGGTAGAGCTAGGACAGCTTCCTTTTACATCTTTTTTTCATCTGTTCCCTTGCTATTCTTGCCCTTTTGTTGCTCCAGATGAATTTTGTTACTATTTTTTCTAGCTCGGTGAAGTAGTTATTTGGTAGTTTGCAGGCTCAGAATCTTAATTTGAGTTTAAAATACTCTTTTATGTAAACATCAAAAACAATAACATGGTCCAGATTGGACTTTACTGGAACCGGTGAGGAAGATGGGAGAATAAACATCTTCTCTCAAAAAGAAAAAAGCAGTTTTTTACCCAGTCACACAATCCTTCAAAATTTACATTACTCAAGAAACTTTCTTTAGAGGGTCAAAGTATGAGAAGCTCTCAACTACTATGAGAAAACTCACAGTTTCTCGGAAGATTACTTAGTACAGACAGAATCAAGTCACTTAAGGGAATATACGTGTTCCTAAAGAGTTGGCTTTTAAATTTATTAAATCATACTTTCTCATTGATTTCCATTACAAAATTGGAGATGCGTACTCAGAAGAAACATTTTGGCTTCAATCAATTCAGCAATCCTTTTAAAAAATCAATACTCAGATGAATCTGTGATGTCACTGATGTATGTATTCCCTCCAAGGATGCAGATTGCATGCCTTTCTTGCTTTGCCATCCTGTGAAAGTCTTGCCCTTGTGTTCCTATAAGTTTGTCACAGGTAGTCATTGTAGTAAAAAGTAGAAAAACTCATTTTAGAAAACCAGGAAGCAAAAAAAGCACCTTTTGGTTTTCACTAAAGTAAATAATCAAAATAAAAATTCAAAATCATTTCAGTATGAAAATGGATATTCTTTTCACAATTTTATTCTTTACTGATAATTGTTTTAATTAATACTTTTATTTTATTTCTCTCAAATGGGGGAAAACAAGGAAACAATAAAAAACAACTCTTGTAACAAATATGAAATATCAAACAAAATAAATTCCCTTGACTTTTTATTTTAAATGTCTCTCATTTTCTTCTAAATGATATGTTATTTTTCCCTAATTACATGGTAAATCAATGTTTAAACATTTTTAAAAGTTTTGTGTTCCAAATTCCACCCATCCCCCTTCATTCTTCTCCTCCCCTTCCTGATATGATAAGATTTT
This sequence comes from Macrotis lagotis, assembly GCF_037893015.1. NCBI lineage: Eukaryota > Metazoa > Chordata > Mammalia > Peramelemorphia > Peramelidae > Macrotis > Macrotis lagotis. Next base: position 22,622,637 of record NC_133663.1, on the reverse strand, counting down.
GTTATCATTCCATTTTAATCTTATCTTGATATATGGTGTGAGATGTTGGTCTCTACTCAGTTTCTTCCATACTACCTTTCAGTTTTCTCATCAATGTTATGTCAAATCATGAGATTTAGCCCCCAAAGATTGTATCTTTCAGTTTATCATATATCACTATGTATATTTACTTTAATGTGTTGTAAACCTAATCTATTTCACTCATCCACCACACTATTTCTTAGCAAGTACCAGAATGTTTTAATAATATAGTTGGGGATCTGGTACAATTAGATCCACTTTCCCTCACATATTTTTCATTTATTCCTTTGATATTTTGGGGCTTTGATTAATTTTAATGGAAAATAAGTCATTCCAAAGTAATATATTTTTGCAAAATAAGTTCCATTACTGACTACGTCCAAGGATACCTGTTTCTTTCTGCATTCTGCATGTTAACTCTTTGACAGTGATCATCTTCATTATTCTGAGTGAGTGACCAGAGTATTAAATTCACTCAAAGTGATTTTTCTCAATAATATAATCATTGCATCAACTGTTCCCCTAATTCTTTAAATCTCAATCTGCAACTTTTCATGGAGGACTTTTAATTTCTTATGAATTTTCCTATTCTTTTTTTCTTATTTCTCAACAATATTCTGTTAAATTCATATACTATAATTTGTGAAGAAGTGAGACCATGCCATGCATGGTAATTAGATATGAACTTTACTTTGCAAACTTCCCAGTCTCATTTTCTCTTCCAGAGTCATCTGGATCCAACAGCAGGAGATGGGACTGTATGCAAGGCAAACAAGGTTAAGTGACTTGCCTAAAGTCTCATAGCTAACTGTCTAGTGCCTGAGTTAGATTTGAACTCAAGACATCCTGATTCTAGGGCCAATAATCTGTCCACTGTGTCATTTAATTGTCAATATGCTGCATATACTATGTGTGTGTGTGTGTGTGTGTATGTGTGTGTGTTGTGTGTCTTCACACCTATATCTATATGTACTTGTACATATAGATCCATATGTATGAAATAGAAAATATTATAAACAATTTATATATCTTTATTTTCTATTTTATACATCTAAATCCTTTTCCTGCTACTCTCGTTGGGATATAGGCCTAAATCATTTCATAAAAGGTTTTGCACAGGATCAATTCAGAACTCCAACAACTGTATTATTGTCTCAGTTTTGACACAACCCTTGCTGCATTTCCCATCGACCTTTTTACCAATTATCTTTGCCAGTCTAATTATGTTTAGTAATTGTTTATAACTGCGTTATTCCCATGAACAGCAATAATAATGTAGATAGTGTGTATGTCTTTGAAAACTTCCTATCCAAATTTTATACAGGAGTCTAGAGATATTCCAACAAGACTAGGATTTCTGGTGTGAGAGTTGCTGAGCCCTTTTCAGTGATGTTTTCCACCTTCGCCATTCACCTGATTCACCTAACTCTCACCTGTGGTTTCAAGAAGCTGTGGCATCAACAGCAACCACATCCCAGAAAATCCATTCAGTCAATTGGTTAAACCAGACTGAGGGTTCACTAAGGGGTCTTTACCCCAATCATATGACTACTTCTCCCAGTGAAAAGAATAGATGAGAACTATTTCTTCCTATGTCCGTGAAGACAGTGGAGCAGATGCCATCAAATGTTTAAATCTTGGTTAGACATCGAAGATGTTAAGGTCACACACATTGCATCTCTGGCCATTATCTTATTGTCTTGACTGTTGTCCCACCAGTAAACTTAAATGACTATGGAAGAGTGACTTCAAACAACTCTGTTTCACAAATCCAATTTATAAAAAATGTCAAAAGACACCACCCAAACTACTTTAGCATTTTTATTTACTTCAAAGTCCTGTGGCAATAGTTGAGTGATGAGGCACCTGGTGCAGAAAAACTAGCATCTGTATTCAGAACCCTGGACATTGGGGGACCTAGACGACAGAGTTGTGGGATTCAGCAGCCCTCATGTATCTAAGCAATCTTTTTAAAGGAATGTACTACTCACATCCTAGTGTGATGAAGGGACTAGAAAAGATGCTCTAAAAATTGCCTTTTTTTACCCAGACCTGGTCTGCTTACTTTAGCCAGTGGGGATCCAACTCTAGGATCAGTAAACACACAAAAAATGTATAAAAACTTTTTTTGTGAAGATGAGTCTACTAATCTGGACTATTAGTGCCCAACTTGTGATAAAACTTTCTGAGAACATATCAGGCTGATCAGTCAGTCCCAGTTGGATGAATGGTACCTAGGCCAAAACATAGTGATGTCTTGGAAAAATAAAGTCAGACTTAAAAATACACATGGGCGTATGGATGAATATTGAAAACCTTTCATAATATATATTTGCAAAAATAAAATCTCAATAAAAAAGAAATTAAGAACAGCAACCATTCATACCTTATGACCATATATTTATTGGAGAATGAATCAATATTATTATTTTTACTCAGTCTCATATATCTACTGAATATGAATCTTAAGCTGAAAAAGTTGTTACCAAAATTATTCCCATTTTCATGCAACCATTATAATTATAATTTTAACTGTAGTAGGATTTTAATTTTTATTATTAACAATTGTTCATTTTTAAGTCTTGGACCTTCTCTGTTGATTATTCAGTCATGTCTGTTCTCTTATTTTTCCCTTGAACATCCAGTTTGGTTTAAATTTGAGTTTTTCTTCATAAATGATTTAAGATGTTATATATACCTAATTTTAGGTCCATCTGGTTTCCAATTTTTTCAGCAGTTTTTATGAAATAGTGAAATATTATGCCAATAGGGTCTTTAAGTTTATCAAGCATTACCTTCCTATATTCTTCTGCTTATATATTTTGAAAATATGACCTCTATTTTAAATACTGTCAGTGTCTAAATTATATATAGTTTTTATAGGGTTTTTTTTGGCAAGGCAAACAGGGTTAAGTGACTTGCCCAAGGCCACACAGCTAGGTAATTATTAAATGTCTGAGGCTGGATTTGAACCCAGGTACTCCTGACTCCAGGGCCAGTGCTTTATCCACTATGCCACCTAGCTGCCCCTATATATATATGTATATGTATATATATATATATATATATTTATATATATATATATATACATATATATACATATATATATGTATATATATATATATAGTTTTAAACCTGATACTAATACATTCATTTCCTCATCTTTCCTCTCCATAATGTTGTTTTTAAGATTCTTGAACAATTATCATTGCAAATGAATTTCATTTTCATTTTTCTAAAACTATAATCTTTTATAAATTTGGAATGTATTCAATGAGAAAATTTTGAAATTCTTATTGTATTGGCTCAGAAGGCTTATGAGCAAGTATTATTTCTACAAGTTATGTTTATTTTTCTGTATTAGTATACTTGTTTCATATAGTCTCTTAATATATCTTTGTAGAAACAATCAAGGTCCTTCTTGATCTGATCTTAATTTGTCTAAATTAATTAATTCATCTAATTTATTAAAAATATATCCTAATGCCAGAACTTCTGACGGCCCTTAAAACTAACAAGGAAAAATAAAAAATTTTACTTTTTCAAATTTATCCTCACTACTCCAAAACTGGAGACAAAGGAGGACTCCTTTTTTTTTTAGGTTTTTGCAAGGCAAATGGGGTTAAGTGGCTTGCCCGAGGCCACACATCTAGGTCATTATTAAGGGTCTGAGACAGGATTTGGACCCAGGTACTCCTGACTCCAAGGCTGGTGCTTTATCCACTATGCCACCTAGCTGCCCCAAGAGGACTCTTAATGGGCCAGTGATCTTTGATCTCTTTTGGCTATGGCATGATATTACAGGGTTAAAGGGCATACACAATCCAATAACATTTTGGACATAGTTCCAAATTGTTTTTAAAAATGACTGTCCTAATCTATAGCTCAATGCATGCTGAATTTCCTCCCACATTTGTAATCTTCTGGTTTTGGTCATTTTTAGTCGAATTTCCATTGTCTTTATGAGGCTACCTTCTTGATCTGGTATTGGTGTTTTCAAAGGTGACTTCTGCTATAAACACTACTATAAACCTTTACTCATTTTAATTTACTTGTAAGGTGTTGCTATTCCCAATGACCGTCTTCCCATCATCACTAATCTCCTCTTTAATTTAATTACTGTCCCACTTTGCCTTTTGGGTTTTGACTTACAACATTCTTTTTTTTTTTTTGCATTTTATTTCATTCTTCCCAATCCCCTGCCCCAGCCAAGTAAATTCCCCTTTCCTCTCCACCCTTTCAAGTTCATTTTTCCTTCATATTTTACTTGGTTTTTAATATTTCAATTTTATGCCCCTTTCAGAGAGAGATTCTTTCCCACCCTTCATTACTCACCTTTTCCATGTCTGCTCTAGCTGTTCATTATCTGGCTCTTGGGTCCCGTAATCATATATTCTCTTCCATTTTCTGTAAACTCATGTGCCTCTCTTTAGGAAGTTTCTTCCATTGTCTTTAGAGGCTATCCCTAGGTATTCCTAAGTATTTTTTAATTTCCTTATTAATTTGCACTGTCAGAACCAAGAAAGTCATTGAGAAGATCCTGCCCCGTGTCAAGACCCATCACCACACCTTCTACATGATTATTCCATCCAACATTGATGTATCCCCCTTCCCTGGATCCCTTCTTTTTCCCTTTGCCTCAGAATTCTCCCAGGTCCCCATATTCTGCCATTCTCCCCTATTATATATGATGATTTCTAATTCCATTCTCCTCAACGTAGTATAAATGGTCTTTTTAAGTATGCCCCAGACAAAAGCCAATACAAGGTTCCCCATTTCCCATCAGATTACATCTCTCTTCACCCAAAGGAGAATTCATCAGTAAAGCCCCCTCCAATAACCAAAAAAATACCTTTCCCTATTTTAATACTTTCTCCCCCTTCTACCACTTTCCAATAATTTCTCCAGTTCCTGAGATTTCTCTTCATCACTAGTCATGGATTTGACCCATGTACCTCACAAAATCATCATTATTTCTCTGCTCTTCTCTCCCTTTCATCTACCTTTTCACTATATAATGCAGTGACCTCCCCCTCTCCAAAAAAATATCATTGATTCCTATTTAGGCAGAGTATTATTATTATTAGGTTCTTTCCATAAACATCTCTACACTGTTATTTGCACCTGAGTTTGGTCTTAATCTCTGTCTCTTTATGCAGGGACTTACTATTCCAAAATCCACAGGGCTGGGACTTTCTCCTTATTTATGGAGATGCATGTCCTGCTCTTCATGAGGTGCAGTTTGGAGTTGAAAACATCAGTAGACCTCCAATCTCCTTCAATCGTCTTCAATACTCTCAAGCTTCAGTCTTCTTTGTCTGTTGAAACAATTTGGGTATTTCCATTTTCCAGATTTGAGAAGAAAGATGGAAAAGGCCACATCCACTTCAGATTTCTCAATAAAAAGAAATGACAGGAACTCTTAGACTCCATTAAACCCCTATCTCCAATATGCTATAATTCGAGATATTTGAGGGTTTCTTTTTGATGAGACCTAGTCTCTTGGTAGAATTGCATGATCTTGCTCCTAATGGGAAAGCTCCTTCACTCTATCTTATCTGCTATATTTTCTTCTATGTGTACTTGCTGTGATTTTGGTTTGCTACAGATTTGGAAAAATGAGTTTTCTTTGATATTTGTTCAACAGTATATGTGTTCATTATCGAACCAAACTTTGTTGGGGAAAGTAGTAAAATTCCCATATTTAAAGCTTGGGTTCTGACTTCTCCCCCAACATGACATAGCAATCAGAAGTCAGATTGATTTCAATCATATCCCATTCCTTAAGAATATTTGAGGAAACAGATAAATTGAAGTATAATCTGGTATCCCATCTGTCTGAGAAAGGCTTTATAGTAACTCCATCTCTTGGCAGGAATTAAAGTTTCCCTTGGAGAAGGGAGAGGATAAAGATACTACAAATATATTTTCTCTCTCCCATTGATCTACATAATGACATCTCTATGTCCCTAGGTAGGGGGACATCCCTATACCACACATGGAACATCCATTTAGACATACATATTGGTCTCTAATATGACTCTGTAACTTTTGCTGCCCTGAGTTTATGTATTCATCCTTTTGTTCAACCTTCATTTTTGTTGCTTCTGGTTTTTGAGGAAAAAAATAATCTCTTCAGGTGAAGAAATTCTAACATTCCAAGAATGTTTTAAATGACTGTTTATTATCTGAACATCCACTTTTTAGTTATTTGTGCTTAAACTTATTTTTTAACCTATGGATGCTTCCTGAGTTCCAATGTGTTTCATAACACATTGAAATATATCCCTTCTTCTGCTTTCCAGTCTCTTGAGTTGTTGGAATTTCCTTCCCTTTCTATTTTATGATTCTGATCCCTTATGGATCACTTCTTATTTCTGAATTTAATTGTATCTTGGAGTTTGATGTTTGAGGGGTTGATTTCTTGTTTTTTTTATTTTTTCTTAATGGTAATTATATTTTTTCAAATTATATTTAATTTTCTATATTAAAAATCTCTTTGTAGTTCTGTTGTCTCATTGTATTATGAATTTTTGCTTGACATATTCTTTGAGACCAATGGCCCTAGGTATATCTACCCTACCCAAGCTCTGTTCAAGATTGGCATATTCTACATGCATGGTCAGCATATTTTCATTAAAGGTATTGATTTTTTGCTTTTCTTTTTCTAGATTGTCTTTCACTTCTGTGTATTTGAATTCACAATCTCTCATTTTCTTTTATTTGTTTTTTAATTTTTTGTGTGACTTGCCCCTTTAGATTTCAGTTTTTCTATTCACCTCATTATTCTTGCCATAGATTGTGCTTTTGTTATTCTCATTTCTCTTTTGAACCACTCAGGAAAAACATTTTACAGCGCCACATTGTTCTCCAAATCCACAGGATACTTTATCTCATCAAGTATTGTGCTATTTTTCTTTGTTTTGTAAAGCTTATTCACAGGTGCCCAAATGCAACTGTTAGAGCTTGTAGTTATATTTATTTCTGCTATTTGTTAGTTTTCCTGTTGTTATATTTGGTCATGGAAATATGTTCGAATTTTCTTCTTTCTACGATCTGTAGTAAGTTCAGTTTTCCCACTCATTTTCCATTAATAACTAAATTCCCTCTAGTGATAGTTTCCTTGGTAGTTAGATCTCAGAACTTCTTGGTCTCTTCCCATGTTTTGCCAACTTAGTTCTTTTCCTAAAGTGAATTTTGAGGCACAGAACTGGCACCAGTAGGATACTGTGCACATTCTTTTGGGTTTAATGGAATTTTGTCCGGACCTCTCTTCATTCCCCACACCCATTGTCCCCTGTTCCAGTGACTTGCCCCTTTTCCTCTGTTCTTCATTTTTCTGACCCAAAGAACATTGCTACTTGGGGTCAGTTTGAGTATCTGATGCATGGGGAAGAGGTTGTGGTGCTGTTCTCAATCTCAAGCCAAAGCATAGGCTCTTGCTCTCTGATCCTAGGTCTCCTGCAAAAATGTTCCACATCACAAACCTCATTTCCTTATCTTCTACCCCTTTGCAAGCTTCTGTCCCTGGAGCACTGGTTGGCTGTCCTGGGACAAGAAGAAGGCATCAGACTTCTCTCCTGGATTCATTCTTGAAGTGATTCTGGGAAACATCTGTCTTCTTAGATTTGGAGCCTAGATCTCCATGATATTGGGGAGAAGGAAGTGGGGAGACTGAGATGCAGGATCCCACTTGGATGTAAGCCAATGTGAAGGTGGGTGAAGTGTCATTGAGAATCGCGGGGGCGGAGAACATTGCTGCAGGAGCTCAGGCTCTGTCATGCTTTGTTTTGTTCTGTTTGTTTTCCTTGTTTTGATCCCCAGTTTTCCTAAATTAAGTAAACAGTGGCCGTTACTTTATAGTTGACTAATAATAATAATAATAGCAATAATAATAATATTAATCTTCACCCTTCCTTCGCAAAGAAGACAATGACATCAGGGAGGTGATGCCGTGACAATAATATCGATTGAATGAGTTGGGGTGATGCTCTGCCAAGTCCCCAGTCTCACTTTCTCCTCCAGAGCCATCTGGATCCAAGTGACCAGATATGAAGCAGGAGGACTAGTGATGACTCTGGATATGAGGTAATCAAGGTTAAATTATTTACCCAAGGTCACACAGTTAACAAGTATCTGAGGCTAGATTTGAACTCCTGTTCTCCTGGCTTCAAGGCCAGCATTCCACCCAATATGCCATCTCATTTCTGTTTTGGAGAGGTTTTGAGAGTTGGTATATGAGAAATGAGAGAAAATGTCTAGTTCTTCATGTTGCTCATCATGTGACCTTTTTGTTTGATTCTAATCTTTCATCAGTGGAGAGCATTATTATGCCGTAAGTCTCAACCAAGTGGACGTAACTACAATTTTGTCATGAAAAGAAAAATTAAATCCATTATCTATTCAATTCTACTGTGAGATAAGTGTATTAATATCCTTATTGTATAGCTGAAGAAACTGAGGTTGCAGGAGGCTGAGTGGCTAGCTTATTTACGGTAATATAATTGGGACAGCTAGCTGATATGGTGGGGAGAGGACCAGCCCTGAAATCAGGAGGACCTGATTTCACATCCAGTCTGTCATTTGCTAGCTCTGTGACCTTGGGAAAGTCACTTTAACCTTGCTTGCCTCCTATCTAGGACCATCTCCAGGCATCCTGACTCATATCTGGTCACTGGATCCAGATGTCTCCAGAGGAGAAAATGAGTTAGGTGACTTAGCACAGCCCCCCCCCCCCCCCACTCAAAGCCAAGCCAAGCGCCTGTCATCACCTTGCTAATGTCATGGTCTTCAACAACAACAAAGGACAGCCAAAATAGCATCAACAGCACTATCATCAGTAATATAGCCAATGATTCAGCCGCCCAGATGTAGGCCAATCAAGGGAAGGAGAAATGGCTGATGCCCTCTATCATCATCCTGCCTGTCACCGCAAAGAATCCCTAGCCAACAGACATCAATGAATTTCCTGCAAGGTTTAAATGGGCTCTGATTGCTTCATGTATTCCAATATCAAATCCCAAAGCAATGAACTAAAATCCTTATATTCTAAGCCAATGTGAGTTTGCTCCATTAGTTAGAAATAGTTTGTTGTTTTGGACTTTTTCTTACAAGTTCTTTGGGAAAAATAATAAAAATAAGTTTTGTTTCTTGCTGTAATGTGATTGGTTATTAAACAATTACTTTTCTTATTTTGTATTTTCTTTCTCTTTTTTCCTCATCTCTCTTCTTTTTCCTTCCCCTCCTCCTTTTCACCCTTCCTTTACTTTGTCCTCCTTTCTCCTCTCTTGTTTTTTCCTCCTCTTCTCTCCTTTCCCCCTTTTTTCCTACTTCTTTCTTCTCTTCTCCTATACTTTCCCTTCCCTTCTCTTCTCATCAATTAATATAGTTTATTATTCTTGTAAGAGTTAAACATGATTAAGCAAAAATTCAGCACTGAAATTTTAACTTCTTTATGTGATCTTTGGAACCAAATATGTTTTTTGATTATTCAGAATGGCTTCTTTTATCCTGAAAACATTAAAATTCTTACAATACTATTCTTTATTAATATAATCTTTTTTCTGTGTTCTGTACATATCCTTCTGTATTAACTCATTCATTATTTTCTTTTGTTTCTTCTGTTTCTCTGAATTTCTTACCATTTTGTTTCATATAACTTACTTTATTCTTTGATTCTTTATTTGATGGGCACCTATTTTGTTTACAATTCTTTGATGCTAAGAATATATTTGCATATATTATAATAATATATTAATTAATGAATATTTTTAAATAGTGAGTGTGCACCTTGAAACTTTTGCTAAACTTAGGCTAGATAGTGAAATGCAATATTAACTTCCAAGATCTTTCCAATAAAGAAAGTCCAAGTTGAAATTTCCCTTTGTGACACTTGCCAGTTCCACATAATTTTCTTCCCCCCCTGAGTAGCGTAATGAAAATATTGCAGGATTAACAGCACTTGAATCTGGCACAGTATGAATCTGCCAAAATGTAGTGAATCTGCCAAAGAGGCAAGGAGCAGCTGTTAAGATGCCAACACAATTAAATGCTGAGACTCTTCATATTTCTAAATGTGGCGTGCCGTTGGCCACTTACGGCCACAGCCTTAGACTCAAGGCAATGAGGTCATTTCAATCATAAAATGATGGTGAGTTACAGGCACCTTCATGTAGACACCTTCTTGGGCAAGTTTTACTTAATGTCTTCACGAATTTAGATTTCAGAGTTGCAGCATGTGGATAGAACCAAAATTAAAAAAAAAAAAAACTTGCAAACAAACTAAAGAATATTAGAAAGAAAGTAATTTACTTAAGTATTTAAAAAGCGAAGAAGGCTTTGACATGTACTCATCAAGAAGGAATTTTAACAAGGACATATTCAAATAAGCTTTACTGCAACTTTACCTGATGTCTTATGAAATTCCTACTCCAATGTGGTCCCAGGTTCATGAAGATAATAGTAATAAAACTTACGCTTTGGTAGTTGCCGTCGAGAGTTGAGATAGATTAGAGAAGGAAATGGCAAATCATTCCAAATATCTTTGCCAACAAAACTCCAAATGGGGTCAGAAAGAGCTAGATATCACTGAAAAAGAACTGAACAGCAACCAAGATAGGAAGACATTGAGTCAGAGAGAGGACAATTTGGACTGCTGCCTTCTGCCAACCAGTGTAGCCAAGTCCACAGAGATCTGCAGAGGCAGCCTGGGGTATCAGAAGAGAAGACATGTTAGATTTGGATCTGAGGACGGGTAGCAATACCGACTGTGCTGCTCAGTAATTGGCTGACCTTGGGGTCATCCATCAATCCATCAATGAGCATTTATTAAGTGCCCTCTGTCTTCCAGTCATTAACTTGGAAACAGCACAAATAACAAATAACTAACTGATCACTACCTTTAAAAAGCTTACATTCTAATGGGAAATTCAATAGTTTCATATGAACAATATTTACAGCATAATTATAAAATTATAGATATAGATATATATATTTATATATATATATACATATATATATATATATATATATATATGTATATATATATATACAAGGGGTAGTTTAGAAGGAAAGGAATTTTACTTTGAGGTAATTAGGAAGGCTTTGTGATGAAAATGGTGTTTGTTCAGCATCTTCAGGGAATGTCTTTTCTAGTCCTTTGTTTTTGTTTCTCTATAATGAGAGGGTTGGACTAGATGAGTCCAAAAGTCATGTTAAATCTGTTGCTCCTAATACACTGCTCACCAGAAGTTACAACAACAGATGGTGATTTTTTTTTCATGGCATAGACACTCTGGCTATGTGTTAAAGTTAAAAAAATATTGCATTTGGACTCACAAGAACTGGATTCAAACCCCCTTATTCTGATACTTCCCACTTGCTGAAACTATTTGCTAGTGACCTAGTTTTTCTATGTCTTAGCTTTTGAAACATAATTTCCACGATTTCTTCAAGTTTTACATATATAATCTGATGATTTATTCTATGAATGTATATGGAGGTGTTCCTCTATTAATGATGCTAACACCAACAACAATCTCTCTCTCTCTCTCTCTCTCTCTCTCTCTCTCTCTCTCTCTCTCTCTCTCTCTCTCTTTTCTCATTCTCTCATATATATATATGTATATATATACATATATATATATATATATATATATATATATTTGAAGTTACAAAGTGAGAAATTAAAATCAAAATCCCTCTGGATGTTGTTCATTATCCCTCTAACAAAGTAATGCCATTATATTTCCAAATACTTTTACTTCAGCATTATATAAAATTCTGAGGTAAATGTGGTTAGAAGCAAATTGTAGATATTAACTGGTAGGTACACAAAATGAAACAAGATGCCACTCCTGAAGGCAGCTCTTAGGAAGGACCCTCACTAGACAGACTGGTGGGTCTTTATACTGCTCCAAGGCAAGAAATAATTTTTATTTTTAATTAAATCTCTTTAAAATGAATATTAATTTCTGTTCTTCCCTTCCCATCCACCACTACTTAAAAAAGACAGTAAAACAAGACTGGTATAATAAATATACATGTCAATCAAAATGATTACATTTCCTTAAGACTACATCCCTCAGGTTTCTTTTCTTTTTAAATGTCTTCTTTCCTCTGGTGGTTCTCCTTTATCCCTCTCTGCTCAGAGCCAGTTATGAATTACGTGATAGAACTATGTCATGAATTCCATTATGCACTAAGCTGGCAATATGCTCCCTAGAATTCATATGTAAAACATTTTCTTGAATTCAGAACACATTTTTGGCCAGGAAACAATATCGAGGAACTAGATGGTATATTAGATATTTTTCTGGGTCTGAAGCCAGGAAGACTCATCTTCCTGAGTTCAAATCAGTCTTGGACAATTATTAACTATGTCTCTAAACAATTCATTTAGCCATACCTACCTTCATTTTCCTCATCTGTAAAATAATCTGGGGAAGGAAATAGCACATTACTTCAGTATCTTTGCTAAGAAAACCTCAAATGCAGTTGGACATGCCTGGAATGACTGAACAACAAAAGTATTATAAAAGATTAAATTCCTAGACTCACCTAGACTATGCAATTAATTCAAATTCATAATGTAAAACTTAATGAGAACACAACCAAACTAGGATTAGTAGGAATGATGTATAAGTGTAACAAGGTAGAGGATTGTATTCTCTTCTTTTTTTTAACTTCTTTTTCAGCATTAGGTTTTGGCAAAATTTCAGAATAAGCCAATTGTCTCCCATCTCTTTGCCTTTTATCCAATAACCCTTTTCCTCGGCTACACGGTAATATGCTGATTGTCATAAGGGAGTTATAGTGGTTGGCTACAGTTGAGATCTGCATTCAAAATCTTCCTTTGCTGCTTACAGGCTATGCTATCCTCTACCAATCACAAGGTCATGGTGCTATAGATATCACTGTGATTCTATGAATATCAGCATGGTTGCTGATTAGCATTGGCAGATGAAACCAGAGGTGAGGAGGTGAGCAGGGTCTCTTCTTGGAAGCTAACTATCTCAGAAAAGAACTATATTATATCTTCCTCTCTATGACTATCAATACCTTTACCAATATGGCTAGAAAACAGACCTGGGAATTCACTGGAGCAATGAAGTTGTGGATAAAGAAATTCTCTCTGCCAATATAGGTATCAGTTCCATCTCTGTATTTATGAGTTATAGGGAATTCCTTAGGACATTAAGTCATTGTCACATGCTCAATATTAGGGAGTCAGAGGTGATTCTGATTTTACCTGTTCCAAAGTGAGTTTTCCACCATGTCATGCTGCTTCTCTATATCTATAATTACATCTCTATGTATAGTTGTCACTGAATCTATATCCAAATATATATATATATATATATATATATATGTGTGTGTGTGTGTGTGTGTGTGTGTGTGTGTGTGTATGTGTGTGTGTGTGTGGTGTGTGTACACAAATGTTCATCATTCAAAAGCTAATAAGTAAAAGTCTAGACTCATGCCAAAATGTCTTTGAATTCTGACCTTGTATCCCTTTGTGTCATCTTCCTTTGAGGCCTCGACTCCAAATTAATTAACCCTGAAAGTACCTGTCTTGATTTGAATGAATTACTTTTAAATAAATGTTAATCACTTGAGCATGACAGAATGGAATAGTCTACACATGCATCATTGAACCGTATTTCAGTTTTTACCAATAAAACAATCATAATAAACGTGTATGTTAAAGTAACTTCTCTATGGATGAGGGTCCCGCAGCCCAAATTGGATCAATTCCAATCTGTCTCTAAGAATGTCCCAAACCTAGGAATTTCCAAAACAGTGTGCACTTCAGACTCTCATCTCCTTTGTCAACCCTGTCCACAGAGATTGAGAGAACATGCATCCCCATTTTTTAATTACAATTTCCCAAAGGGTCATTGTCTAAATAGTGTGTATGTGGGGGCAGGGGAGGGTAAGGGGACTGGGAATCAGACTGACTCAAGATGTTGCCATTTTCTGCTTACTTTTCTAGGATCCCATGGAGTTCCTATCCCAACTTCCAATTGATATCTGCCCCAGATATTTACAGACTGGGTTGATACCATAGGATATCATTATCATCTGAATTAAATTCATAATTAGAGTAAATGACAGACTAAGTCATGGAAAGAGACTCTTCTAGTTGATACTTTCCCTCTTATCTTCCAACTGCCTCTTTGAATGCATGCTGGGCTGGGCTTTCAATCATGTGCATTTTTTTGACATGGTCTCTCCAGCTATTTTCTTATCTCAATTATATGAATAGGATTGTTATAATATCTGGTTCCAAAAACTTTGTTAACTGGAACCTAGCTGGAAACCTTCTTATAAATATACAACTCTCATTCACCCCTCACAGTACTCCAAAGATCTCACATCCCTCACCTACAACCCAAAGAGTCTGAGGAAATTTGTAGAAATGATTTTGCACCTAAAATGTCAATGTTATTGGGAAACTTTGGGGTTAATTCAACGGGTAATAGGATATCTCATCTTGAAGAAATGTATCTTGAAGACATCCACCACCTTGATTTGAAGGCCTCGTGGTTATAAATGAATGAAAGCAAAAGCCGCTGGAGTGAGAGAAAATTGTAGATTTTATTCATTAACCTTGCAAGATACAGTTACCTCATCTGGGGTGAAGCACTAGGTGGCCTTGGAACATCAGGTAATTTACATTCTTCAGAAATTCTTTCCCCTCCCTCTTGGATTTCCATAGACTCTCAGAGTTTAAGTTACAATCTAAGAGGACTACCCATTCCATGACATGCCCCTAATATGATCCCCCCCTCCAAAATCATATGATGCATGATATGCTAATGAACCCCGATCATCACAGAAGGTGTGTGGGTAAATATTCAATTACCTAATTATACAAACTCAGTTGCATTAAGCCAAGATCTCTTGATCAGTTGAGAATGGTTTTGGGTTTGCCATGTCTGGAATGGGATTAGGAAAACGTTCCCAGTTTTCTGATTGGCTGGGCCATAACCCCTTTCTAATGGATTCCCTAAGGACTCCCCTCCACCCTGTGAAGACCAACACTGTATATTCCTCACACCTCATTAATGAAGTCTAAACATTTTAATACCTTGAAAATCTCACATTAACTTTTTTAATGTTTTTTTTATTTTATTTTTTGCAATTCAATGCAAAGTTACTTTTCAACATTCATCTTTTTTATAAGCTATTGAGTTGCACTTTTTTCTACTTCCCTCCTTTTCCACCACCCTCCAGTTGATAGTGGCTAATCAGATATAGGTTATACATGCTGGTTTGTGTCTAATATAGTTGCATATTAATCATGCTATGAAAGAAGTATCAGAAATAAAGAGGGAAAAGACAGGTGAAAGAAAAAACATAAAACAAAATTTAAAAAGTGAGCATAGTACGTTTAGTTCTGCATTCAGACTTCATCGTTTTTCCCTCTCTGGATGTGGATAACATTTTCCACCACTAGTCTAAAAGCTGCCTGTTTTCCTGGCCCTTTATTATCTTGATCATTTATCAATTGGGGAATGACATATTCCCTATAAATAGATTCGGTTCTCTATATATTTTAAAGTTGAGTTGTATTTCAAAAATGCTAGCTAAGTAGAAGTTTTCCCAGATTTTTGTATTGCTTCTAATCTTGGTTTCATTTGTGCAAATTTTTTTTTAAATTTAATATAGCCAAAATATTATAATGTTCTCTCTTTTTGGTCATAAACTCCTCCCCTCCATAGATCTGATGGATAAATTATTGCTTATTTTCCTAATTAGCTTGTTTGCCTTCATGTTTAAATCCTGAAACCATTTCAACTTTAGCTTGTGAGATGTAGGTTTATGCCTGGATTCTGATATATTATCACAATAACTTTTGATCACAAATTTTCACCTACCTGTTCTCTTCTGGAATAATCTTTAATTCAATTTCTTTGGATTCCAAATTAACATAGTGTCATTGATGTCATAATGTCCTATAATGTTATAATGTCATATGATATCATTAATGAAGTAAAATTTATCAACATTAAAGATTAACCTTAATGCTCAGAGACTAGAAAGAACTTGCTAAAATTCTACTTTTTAGATCAAGTCTTGCTCATCTTGGCTTGATAAAATTTCCTTACTGAAAGTTTCCTGAATCTATAAACTCATAGTTACTAAAAATAGCTATAGTAATTATTTAGAAAATTTTTATATCTCCCTTATACCTTCGATGATCAGTGAACACTATGCCAATTGATATACTAGGACCTCCATGGAACATGACCTATACATTTAATTTCATTAAATCACATTCTTCTCTAACAAAGCTTATTTGAAATTCTGTAGTCTTTCATTATCTCATTGATGAGCTTCCTACCTCATTCATGGCATGAAAGAACCTCAAAAAGGCATTACATGGAAGTTATTTTAAACAATAAATAACAAGGACAGTCTTAATGTCTATTAATATGCAAAAATATAAACATTTTTTAAAGTAGACCATTAAACACACCTATTTCCCTGGTTGATAAGTTCCAAGATTATGCACTTCCCAAAGTTTGAAAATGCTGACTTCTGTATTTTGTCTTAGCACATGCAGTCAATTTTTTTTCTGTACTAGTTGATCTTCAAAAAAACTAAGAAGAAAAATAATTTTAATTCCAATGATTAATGCACTGAAATCCTCAAATATTACAAATCATAGTTGGAACGCACTATACATCTGGAGAATTCATCATTATAGGATTTCGTAACCTTGGATTTGAAATAAATAGAATACATGTTAGATCAGTTTATAGAAATCAGAATTGAATTATCTTTTTTAAGGATTTAACTTTGAATTTCATTGGAATTGCATCATTCAAATGGAGATGAAAGGAGGATAGAAAGCATTTTTTTAGGTATTTTCAAGGCAATGGGGTCAAGTGGCTTGCCCAAGGCGACACAGCTAGGAAATTATTAAGTGTCTGAGGCCAGATTTGAACCCAGGGACTCCTGACTCCAGGGCCCGGTGCTTTATCCACTGTATCACCTAACCCCAGGTAAAAGCAATTTTGAAGGATAAAATTTTACTTCCTAAATGCTGTGCACAGTGATCTACTTTAAAAACTTCCTTTGAATAAATAAAATTATATTACTCTCTGGCACTGTCTTCAGGAGCATTTTATGAAGAAAAGGATAAAATTCTCTCTAATTAATGATAGCCGCTGTGCCCTAGTAAAAACAAAACATTGTCACTTCCTCTTAAATTAGATTATCTTTATTTTGACTTATCTATGGATTATCTTCTTTCAAAATTAAAAGAACTTTGAAATATGTATCTTTATTAATAATTCTTATGTGGGTGATAGAATCAACATAACATTTTGTGGTTCAGTCATTGTTCAGTTGTGTCTTCTTGAACGATTTGTGGGATTTTTTTTCCAAACTGGTAATTCAAGAAAGGTAAAACACTTGCCATTTTCTTGTCCACTTTATTTTACAGATGAACAAACTAAGGGAAATAATATTAAGTAACGTGCTCAAGATCAAATAGGTGGTAATTAAATGAGGCAATATTTGAAATCCAGACAATAAGTCTTGACTCCAGGTCAAGTGTTATATCCACTGTACCGCTGGCTACCTCCAATAAAAATTGCAAAATAATAACTAATAAATAACAAATTATAAATCCTCATATACTGATATATCTACTTTTAATTCAGTTACTATGGTAACTGCTTCTACTACTCTTTGCAATGATAGGCTTGTACATAGTATTTTACATTTTATGATGATTTACATAGTATTTTTAATACTTTTGGTTTTTTTGTACTACAAGACGCTATGTCATACATATCATCTATTTTTAAAGAAATATTTTTTTCCTTAAGCATTCTTTTCTTTTTAAATTGTGAGTTACAAATTCTTTCCTTCCATCTCAGCACTGAGAAGGCAATCAATACATTATCTATTATGTATGTGAAGTCATGCAAAACATTTCTATATTAGTCATATTATCCTCCAAAAAGCAAGAAAAAAATAAAAGTCAGAAAATTATACTTCAATTTGCCTTCAGTCTCTACCAGTTCTTTCTCTAGAGGTAGATAGCATTTTGTTTTCATCCCTTATTCTTTACAATTGTCTTGGATCAATTGAATTATAATTATAGAAGCAGTCAAGTCTTTCAAAGTTGATCATCTTTATAAAATTGCTGTTACTGTATTCAAAGATCTCCCAATTCTTCTCATTGGATTTAGCATCAATTCATATAAGTCTTGTCTTCTTTATTGTTTGTTTGTATGTTTTTTGAAACCATTTCCTCTTCATTTCCAACAGCAGAATAATATTCCATCACAATTATGTCCAAATTTGTTTACTCATTCCCCAATTGATGCATCTCTTTGATTTGTAATTCTTTGCCACCACAAAACAAGCTGTTATAAATATTTTTGTATGTATATATACATATGTATGTATAGAGATATAGATAGAGATAGAGATAGAGATAGAGACAGAGACAGAGACAGACAGATGTAGATGTAGATGTAGATATAGATAGATATCCTTTCCTTTGTCTTTAATTTCTTTGTAATATAGATTTAATATGGGTGTTGATGGGCCAAACATAGCACCCTATTTATTGTCATTTGCATCTAGTTCTAAATGTTTTCTCCAGAATGGTTGAATCCATTCACTACCAAACCATCAGTTTATTAATATAAACATATACATATATACATATATACATATATACATATATACATATATATATATATATATATATGTATAGTTCCCTCATTCCTCAGACATATATCATTCCTGATAGGTATGATATGGTACCTCAGAGTTGTTTTGATTTGCCCTTTTTAACAAATATTGACTTAGAACATTTTTATATGATTATAGATAATTTTGTTTGGTTCATTTGAAAACTACCTGTTTATATCCCTTGACCATTAATCTATTTGATGATGGCCTTTGGTTTAAAAATTTATTCATTTTTATACTTAATTTATGTTTGAGAAATTATGCTTTTATTAGAGAACCTTGCTTTAATATTTTTGATATTATTTCACTGTTTATGTTATTTTTAGCAAAATAATTTCCCTGATCATTCCTATAAACTTGCCTACTTTTGGTTTTGCTTTTTCTGAGATAATGATTGCTACCCCCTCTTTATTTTTAAGTTTAGCTGAAGCATATTATTATTGCTCCAAACTTTCATTTTAACTTATGTTAACATATTAATAATTATATATATTTTCTTAAAATTTTAGACAAGAGATTCTATGGTATCAAAGACCCATGTGGAAGTCTTATTAAATCTCTTGATCACTCCTCTGAATAATGTTTTTTGTAAATTTTTATTGATTTTTTAATTTCCATATACATTTTATAAAACTTCTTTAACATTCATCCATATACCTATATTTTACAAAATTTTATTGTGCTCTTCCTTCCCATTGCCTCCACTCAGTGGTAAACAAATTAATACTGCACATACACATTAAAAATGTTTACAGATTAGTCATTTTGGGGTTGGGAATTAGAATTAAGCAAAAGAAAAAATAAGAGATACTTTTGGAAAAAGTGAATGAAGTGTTTATCATATTCTGAAGGATTTTTGTTTTGTTTTGTTTTATGCTATTTTCTTTTTCTCCTATTAGATGGGGACATCATTGTGCATGATAGATTTGCCCTAGCTCTCTGAACTGCTGAGAGGAGCTGCTTCCATTAAGGCTGATCATCTCACAATGTTGTTATTAAAGTGTACATTGCTTTCTTGTTTCTGCTCCCTCCCCTTAGTATCAGATCCTGTACTTAATCCCATACTTCTTTAGAGTTCCACTATGGTTTCTTATAGAATAATATTTCATGGTATTCATGTAGCATAACTTGTTTAGTCATTCTCCTATTGATGGGCCTCCCCACGATTTCCAATTTGATGCTAGTACGAAAAGAACTGCTATGAATATTTTGGAACATGTGGGAATTTTTCCATTTTTATGATTTCTTCTGATTATAGATCTAGAATTGGAGTTGCTGAGTCAAAGGGAATGAACATTTTTTAAAATTTATTTTTATTAAACATATTATTTGAGTTTTACAATTTTCCCCCCCAATCTTCCTTCCCCCCCCACTGAAGCAATCTGTCAGTCTTTACTTTGTTTCCATGCTGTACATTGATTAAAATTGAGTGTGATGGGAGAGAATTCACATCCTTAAGGAAGAAACAAAAAGGATAAGAGATAACAAGATCAGACAATAAGGTATCTGTTTTTTTTTTCTAAATTAAAGGCAATAGTCCTTGAACTTTGTTCAAACTCCACGGTTCTTTCTCTGGATACAGATGGTATTCTCCATTGCAGACAGGCCCAATTGTCCCTGGTTATTGCACTGATGGAATGAGCGAGTCCTTCATGGTTGGTCATCACCCCCATGTTGCTGTTAGGGTGTACAATGTTTCTCTAGTTCTGTTCATCTCACTCATCATCAGTTCATGCAAATCCCTCCAGGCTTCCCTGAATTCCCATCCCTCCTGATTTCTAATAGAACAAAAGTGTTCCATGACATACATATATCACAGTTTGCTAAGCCATTCCCCAATTGAAGGACATTTGATTTCCAATTCTTTGCCACCACAAACAGAGCTGCTATGAATATTTTTGTATAAGTGATGTTTTTACCTTTTTTCCTCATCTCTTCAGGGTATAGACCCAGAAGTGGTATTGCTGGGTCAAAGGGTATGCTCATTTTTGTTGCCCTTTGGGTGTAGTTCCAAATTTCTCTCCAGAAAGTTTGGATGAGTTCACAGCTCTACCAACAGTGTAATAATGTCCCAGATTTCCCACAACCCTTCCAACAATGATCATTATCCTTTCTGGTCATATCGGCCAGTCTGAGAGGTGTGAAGTGGTACCTCAGAGAAGCTTTAATTTGCATTTCTCTAATAATTAATGATTTAGAGCAATTTTTCATATGGCTATGGATTGCTTTGATCTCCTCATCTGTAAATTGCCTTTGCATTTCCTTTGACCATTTGTCAATTGGGGAATGGCTTTTTGTTTTAAAAATATGACTCAGTTCTCTATATATTTTAGAAATGAGTCCTTTGTTACAATCATTAGTTGTAAAGATTGTTTCCCAATTTTCTACAATTCTTTTGATCTTGGTTACATTTGTGGTTTTATCTGTGCAAAAGCTTTTTAATTTAATGTAATCGAAATCATCTTGTTGGCTTTTGGGGATGTTCTCCAACTCTTCCTTAGTCAGAAACTGCTCCCCTTTCCATAGATCTGACAGGTAAACTAGTCCTTGATCTTCTAATTTGCCTATAGTATTGTTTTTTTTATGTCTAAGTCCTGTAATCATTTGGATCTTATCTTGGTAAAGGGTGTTAGGTGTTGGTCTAATCTAAGTGGGAATGAACATTTTTCTTACTCTTTGGGCATAGTTCCACATTGCTTTCCATAATGGTTGGATCCTTTTGTAACTCCACAAGCAATGCAGCAATGTTCCAATCCTCCCACACCCTCTCCAACATTGACCATTTTCCCTTTTTCTCCTCTTAGCCAATCTGATAGGTATGAGGTGATACCTCAGAGATATTTTTAATTTAGATTTCTCTAATCAATAATGATTTGGGGCCTTTTTTCATATGATTACTTATAACTTTAATTTCTTCACTTGAAAACTGTCTATTCATAACCTTTAACCATTTAGCAACTGCAGAATGAATTGCAACCTTAGAAATTTGATTTAGTTCTCTATATATTTTAGAAATTAGACATTTATCAGAACTACTAGTTGTTAAGATTATTTCCCAGCTTTCTGCTTTCCTTCTAATTTTGGCAGTGAAACCTTTTTAATTTAATATAATCAAAATCACTCATTTTGTGTTTTTATTGTACTCTGTTTCTTGTTTGGTCAAAAAATTGACCCCTTTCCATAGATCTAATACAGTACTTCTTAGCCTATTAATTTATCTATGGTGTCCCCCTTTATGTCTATATCCTGTACCCACTTAGAATTTAATTTGATACAGTGTGTGAGATGTAGGTATATGCCTAGTTTTGGCCAGTTTTTTCCAACATTTTTTCAAATAGTGAGTACTTGTCCCAGAAGCTAATGTCTTTGGGTGTGTGAAACAGCAGATAACTGCAGTCATGTACTATTGATTCTTTAAAATGTATCCTAATCCACTGATCCATTACTTTATTTCTTAACTAGTTCCAAGCAGTTTTGATGACTGTCACTTCATAGTATAATTTTAGATCTGGTAGAGTTAGGCTACCTTCTTTTTCATTTTTTTCATCAGTTCCCTAGATATTCTTGATCTTTTGTTGAACTAGATAAATTTTGTTCCTATTTTTCTAGCTCTGTAAAATAATTATTTGATAGTTTGATTATTATGGCAGTGAATAAGTAATTTAATTGTCATTTTTATTATATTAGCTTGACCTAACCATGAACAATTGACATTGTTCCTATCATTTAGATCTTACTTTATTTGGAAGAGAAGTGTTTTACAATTTTGTACATACAATATATGGGTTTGACTTAGGAGAAAGATTTACAAATATATAATCTTGTCTACAGTAACTCCAAATGGAATTTCTCTTTCTTTTTATTTTAGGGTTTTTTTTGGTAAGGCAGTGGGGTTAAGTGGCTTTCCCAAGGCCACACAGCTAGAATATTATTAAGTGTCTGAGGCCGGATTTGAACTCAGGTACTCCTGACTCCAGGGCCAGTGGTGTATCCATTGTGCTAACTAGCTGCCCCAGAATTTCTCTTTCTATTTCTTGTTCTTAGGATTTGTTGTTCATATATAGAAATGCTGATGATTTATATGGGTTTATTTTATAACCCACTACATTGCTGAATTTATTGTTTCAAGTGGTTTTTTAGATGATTTTCTTGTGATCTAAGTATACCATCATATCATCTGCAACAAATGAAAGCTTTGATTCCTCATTGTCAATTATGATTCCTTCCATCTCTTTTTCTTCTCTTATTGTTAGAGTTAACATTTCTAAAATTATATTAAATAGTAATGGTGATAATGGACATCTTTACTGGATCTTACTGGAAATGCTTCACCTTTATCCCCATTACATATAATATTTGTTGCCTGAATAATGTTTTTAAATAATAACAAAAATATAGAATCTCAAAGGAAATACATTTATGATGATGATAATGATGAAAATCAATTTAACAAGCCCCAATTTATGAATCTGTTTTTAGAATATTCTTTTTTTTAATATAAAAAAAGAAACTTTTTTCATACTAATGAAAGAACTTTGTTTATTGGTCCCTTGGTTTTCCAAAAGCAGAAAGCAGGAAAAAAATTTGTTTGTCAAAGAATATATTTTCATGGATAATGTCCTATACTAGGTCAAAGGCTATCCCTGAGAGGTTTCCTCAATTTGCTGACCAGTTCAGATTTGCTCATTAATGAGATGAGTTTGTCTAAACTTATCTAGGCTGGTTCTCTCTCAGATGATGGACATGCTAGATCTATCACAACGCCCATATTAGAGCACCTCCCAACTGAGTATATTTGAAGAGCTTACAGTCTATTGACATGGTCTTTGAGTTAATCTACTGCCAACTATTATTAATCAGAATAAGCCGTTAATTCAACATCAATAAAGAGAAAGAAATGTTTTGTTTGAAGTATTTTAGAAAATTATATTCAAATACATATATAAAAATGTATATTCTATATATATAGATTTGAGGCATATATTTTATCTATAAAGTTGGAGTGATTCCACTAATGCTTATTAACCATCATTGCCATTTAATGCCAACAACTGGAAATTTAGTTTTAGAGAAAGTATTTAAGAGGTAATTATAAATATTAATTAGAAAGAGTACTTTTTTAAGGAATCTTAAAAGATATATCATAGGAACCTTGTTAGATAGGAACCTTGTTTAAGATAGAATATCACTGGGAGCACTTGGATCTTGATGAAAGGAAAAAAGAAAAAGACATTTGTTACCAATTACAAATGATCAAAATTGGTGTGGGAAGCTATGGGAAAGAATAGTGGAGAATCTGGATTAGTATTCTTCACTGCTGCTATTTAAAGAACAATTAGATTGGCACTGGGTAGTATTGTTGCATAGGAAATTCTAATTCAGTCACTTTGAATTAGATGGCTACTGCAGTTCCTTACATCTTTTTTTCTTTCTGTTATTTTTTAAAGATAATATATCACTGAAGGTCATGTGGTTTTTAACAAAAAATTATTTAAGAAGGGAAAAGACATTCAGAAAGCAAAGCAAGCAGAAATCTTCTAATTACATAACATGGACCTTTGTAGCTTCTCCTTAATTTTTGAGAGTAAAATGTAGCTGTCAACCGAGTTGTTCTTTTTTGAAAGAATAGTATAAGCTTTGAAACTATGAAATACTATAAAACATAATTAAATCTAAGTTTAGCAAAACATTTTTGTAACATGTTTATAATTATTTGATTATCTTAAATAATAAAAGAAAGTAAAAAGGAAGAAAAGAAGGAAGGAAGGAAGTAAGGAAGGAAGGGAGGGAGGAAGGGAAGGAGAGAGGGGAAAAGGTAGGAGGAAGGGAAGGAAGGAGAGAAGGTGGGAAGAAGGGAGGAAAAAAGAAAAGAAGAAGAGAAAAGAAAAAAATAAAAAAAGAAAAGAGAGAAAGGAGAGAAAGAAGAGAATAGAGAAAGAAGGAAAGAAAGATGAGAAAGAATGAAGAGAAGGAAAAAATGTAAACATTATTTACTGAGTCTACTTTCTTTTAATCATTGTGCTATTTGCTTGAGAAGCAAAACAAAAATAAAAAAAGAAATAGTCATTACACTCAAAAGCACTTACATTTATTCAAGGGAAAATATCTTTATGAGTAAATGGAAAATAAAGTCATACTAATAACAAATTTATTGGTATGACAGAGCAATATCAATTGGGAGAAAGAAGCAGGGAAGATTTTATAGAGAAACTGAACTGAACTTGAAAATCAAGGATTTAAATAGTGTAGCTGTAGAGAAAGCATGCTTCTGGAAGATGAGGAAACTCTGCATTATTCATAGAGCTGGGAGATGAACGTCTGAAGCCTAGAATCACCCCAAAGACAAGTTAGATCCATCATACAATGGCTGAAGTGGAACAATGTAAAAAAGTCTGAGAATCTAGACTAGAGTCAGACCGTGAAAATATTTCCAGGAGTACAGAGAAATAGTGGAGCTTGTTGAGTAGGTGAGTGTCATGGTGATGTCTTTACTTAAGGAATAGCACTTTGGCAAAAATGTGATGACTAGAGTGAAGGGAAAAGTAAGTGGGACTGGGAGTCCAAAATGTAAATACAGTTATCCTTTTCACATTGCGGGGACTGGGGGTAGAAGGTCCCTATAGAGCAGGAAATTTGCTTAAAATTATTCGATCCTCTCTTTATACCAGAGAAGACGTTTGAAATTTTTTTCTCTTTTTTTTTTGTGGGGTGGTTATATTACCTTACCTAATATTTGGGTTGTTTCCTCATAGCTCATACAAAGGTCAATGTTAAGTAAAAATATAAGTATTTGTGTATCATTTGTTGGCTTTAATTGCTCTTTTCTCAGTGGTACCTTTTTATTTATTTTAACTTAGAAAAAGAAATTACATACATTTATGGTATTAAAAGATACAATGTGTGTATATTATGTATATTATACATCTATTTTATTAATTTAGAAATGTTTAAATTTTTCATGTCATTTGTTGGCCTTCACATGTCATCTGCAGCTTCCAAAAACTCAAGAAATATGTCTATTTAATTTCTCATGCATGGGGCAGCTAGGTGGTGTAGTGGATAAAACACCGGCCCTGGAGTCAGGAGTACCTGGGTTCAAATCCGACCTCAGACACTTAATAATTACCTAGCTGTGTGGCCTTGGGCAAGCCACTTAACCCCATTTGCCTTGCAAAAACCTAAAAAAAAATTCTCATGCAGACCAGTAATATATTGAAAATGTAGAGGGGAAAGTCCTGATGCAGAAGGGATATCTATAGTATAGGCCGGAAGCAAGAAGATCCCAATCTAAGGTCAGTGAGATATAAGTGTGAGAAAGGATATACAAGATAGATGTGAAAGTTGCTATGGAGAGAGATTCAGCAAGAATTGGAAAGTGAATGAATATGAAAGTTGAACTGAATTATGCAATCTAATATTATTTTACAGATGGGAAAAGTGAGGTTTTCCAAAACTCTCATAAAATTGCTTGATACAGAAATATTTCAGAATTTGACCTTATCTTACTCTTAGAAGAAATACATCCTTCACCTGGGCAATAGACCCTGATAGTTGCTGTAGATAGCTATTATCACTCTTTGTCATATTACTAAAATTACCAAATTCTTTTTTTATGATTTTATTTATTTTATTTTACAATTTTTCCCCTAATCTGGCTTCCCTCCCTCCACCCCGCCACAGAAGGCAATGTGACAGTCTTTACATTGTTTCCATGGTATACATTGATACAAATTGACTGTGATGAGAGAGAAATCATATCCTTAAGGAAGAATCAAAGTATAAGAGACAGCAACATCAGACAATAAGATATCAGGTTTTTTTTCCCTAAATTTAAAGTAATAGTCCTCAGTCTTTGTTCAAAGTCCACAATACTTTCTCTGGATACAGATGATATTCTCCATCACAGACAGCCCCAAATTGCCTCTGATTGTTGCACTGACGGAATGAGCAAGTCCATCAAGGTTGATCATCCTCTCCATGTTGCTGTTAGGGTGTACAGTGTTTTTCTGGTTCTGCTCATCTCACTCAGCGTCAGTTCATGCAAATCCCTGAATTCCCATCCCTCCTGGTTTCTAATAGAACAATAGTGTTCCATGACATACATAAACCACAGTTTGCTATGCCATTCCCCAATTGATGGACATTCACTTAATTTCCAATTCTTTCCCAAAACAAACAGGGCTGCTATTAATATTTTTTGTACAAGTGATGTTTTTATCCCTTTTCATCATTTCTTCAGGG
Source organism: Macrotis lagotis (assembly GCF_037893015.1). Lineage (NCBI taxonomy): Eukaryota > Metazoa > Chordata > Mammalia > Peramelemorphia > Peramelidae > Macrotis > Macrotis lagotis. Next base: position 22,595,655 of record NC_133663.1, on the reverse strand, counting down.
TATATACCCAGTAGTGTTATTGCTTGATCAAAGGGTATGCACATAAAATTACCAAATTCTAAAATGAATCTGTCAAATCCACACTAGGCAAAAGGAATTATTTCATTTCATTAGAATAATATTCATTCTAAAATTTTAGTCAATGACTTTTCAAGGTAGGAATGAATTTCAAGTATTTTTCTGAACTTATTTTCTTCTTACTGATCTCTGGACAGACAAGTGGCATACAGGACAAGGAAGTTCTAGAATCAGGAAGACCTGAGTTTAAACCTGGCCTCAGATATTTAATAGCTTTGAAATTTGCACAAGTCACTTCATTCTTTTTGACTCAGTTTCCTCATCTGTCAAATGACCCAAAGAAGAAAATGACGATCACTCCAGTATCATTGTCAAGAAAACTTCAAAAATATGTCATAGAGAATCAAACACACTTAAAAAAAAACTGAACAATAAGAATCAATAGGATATAAGAAACTTTACCTGGCTCATGACCTAAAAGATGTGCCAGTATAGATAACCATCATGTGTTTTTCTTCTCATCTTCCAAGGCTACTTTGAATTTGGTACATACAACATCCATGGTTATTCTTTTTTTGGGGGGAGGGAATCTAGGGAGAATTCATATACTGCAGCAAATCAGAGATTTAAAATGTAAGAGAAAGTGTGGGAAGTGAAGAAGGGAGAGGTACAGTGAAGGGGAAAAAAAGACAGGCAGAAAGAAAATTTACAAAAGGTAGAAAGATTGAATACCTTAAAAAAAGAAAAAAAACAGAAATCAGACAGATGGTGAATCTTGTGTTCATGGAGTTTACTTTGAGAATGGCTCAACCCCGGGGCTGGTGCAAGGATATCAGTGCTGGGTCATGGGAATCTTTTGGTGATGGTTCATCCAAGTGTGGGAAAAAAACAAGTTGGAAGACCTTGGCAGATATATACTTATCTGGCACAGATTCAAGACTTGGAGGTCTGTAAACATTGGCAAAGTTCCAAAGACACTGTAGAGCCAAGAGGAAAGGCAGAATTCCAGGTCTTTCATGGCAAGATTTCAGGAATATTTCAAAGACATTTGTGGGTTTCAGGAGGGTTCAATATATTTGTTGTCTTACATATAGATGCTTCCCATATTCTGTTTGACAACAAGCCTCACTGCTTCCCATGAGGTAAGCTATCTTGCTTTCCTCAGTGTTCTAAGTGATATTGGAGCCAGCACTATGACGATGATGATGCTTCCTGTCTCCTAGATGGTTACTGATTTGGGTGACAATTTTTTTGAACATCTTTGATCTTTACTGAACAGGGCAGGATGAAGTATTTGACTGAACTGGCACGAATTTAGCCAGGCTTCAAACAAGGAGCTTTCATTCTATTTATCTGGTTCTAACCTGAGGTTTGCGCAAAAGTGCAATTGCTTATGTTTCTAATTCTATTATATGCATTTTAAAACATTATAGCCAGACATGCATTGTTTTTCTTTTATCTTTGTAACTACTGTGCCTAATGCAATATAGATACATTCTATATTTCTCCATTGAAAGTTTAAATAATCTTATAATTGTACCATAATTCTATTTTATCTAAAATAGAATATTCCACACTATGGCATCCAGGGTGTCAGGTTGGGAGGGGGTGTTAATAGTTTGTTTGTTATGAGAGGAAAGTTAAATTATGAAATAGCCAAATTTGTTATGTATTTTCAAGTATGTTTCTTGTGTATAATAATATCCTTTTTTCAAAAGAATCAAACTATCAAAAATTGAGGAATAATTGCCAATTATATATGGATATTCTGTTAAATTCAACAATCTTCTAACTTCATCATCAGGTGACATAGATCCATGATAATAGTGTTAAATTTTCTGTCCTGCTTTTATATTTGGATAAAAACAAACTCTCTCTCTCTCTCTCTCTCTCTCTCTCTCTCTCTCTCTCTCTCTCTGTCTTCATCTCTCTGTCTTTCTGTCTCTCTCTGTCTCCCCCTATCTCTCTCTTTCAGTAATATGTCTGTAAATTATCTCTATGCAGAAACGTGCAAATGAGTATATATGTGTGTGCATGCAGACATATGAAAATACCATTGTGTTTATCCATACATACACACAAATATAGCCATATATGTTTGAAAGGCAAAAATATCATCAATCTCATCTTTATTTTTATTTTTATAAATACATTATAATAAGCTGACTTCTGAAAACCTCTTGAAAATTGGAATGACTACAGAGTGATTATAGCTAATAACTTAAAGTTTTCTATATTTAATTAAATGTATCAAATTCTTAATTGCTATATTTTTATAATGTAATCTTTTTAAAATGAAATAACATTTTTGTGTTGAAGAGATACCGAAGCAGTTTGAAAAGAATTGCATTATAGCATCTACAATTAGAAGACACAAAAACAATGTCAATTAAATAGTGGCTATTTAAAATATATATATATATATATATACATATATGTATATATATATATTAAAAATCATACATCCAGAAAATGCAATCAAGAACATTTACCATAGATTCAAAAGTGATCTTATTAAATGAGAATAAATTGCTATAATCTGTACTGAAATATTCACACAAAATTCAGAATATAATTCCTAGGAAACTGAAATGGAATCTTGAAAGAACTTATTCCGGATACACTCTCAAGAAAAGATTGAATTCCATATTAAATAAAATGCTTTTAGTAATCAATTTTCTTGTCAAAAACAGTATCTCTCAAACATCAGACTTATTTCTTGCTTTATATAAGATTCCTTAACTCAATTTACTGTGTTAAAAATAACTTCATTTGATAGGAGAAATATTGATAATTACTAGTCATTATTGGATGTGCACAGGATGTATCCTTAAGATTGAATTTGTATATTATCTTGAGAAAGTTAGCTTCATGTATGAAGAGACAGAGAGACAGAGAGAGTTCTGATCCAAAAAAACTTCATTTTTTGAGCAATTAGTTTAGAATCCTGTCATTCTCTCTATCTCTGTCTATCTATCTATCTATCTATCTATCTATCTATCTATCTATCTATCTATCATCTATCTATCTATCTATCTATCTATCTATCTATCTATTACCTATCTATATCTATCTATCTAACATCAATCTATATCTGTCTCTCTCTTTATCTAACATCTTCCTCCTCCTCACCATCATTATATATGTTATGTAATCTAGCAATTCTTTAAGCCTACAAATTTAGAAAAGAAGGTGTCATTCTCTAATATCAGTGAACATTTCTTCAACAAGGGGTCCTAAATGACATTAGAGGGCTAGTCCCTATACTTTATGTAAATTACTCACTTGAACCTCACAACCCTATGAGATGGAACTATAAGTGTCAACTTATTGATAAGGCTATATATAGATATAATCTATTTTCAGTAAGAGGCAAAATGCAAAATGAATAGAAAAGTGGATTCAAAGTGAGAAAGACCAAGGTTTGATATCTGCTCCCAATATACACTGCCTGTATGACCCTGGAAGAATCATTTAACCCTTCAATATGCTAGGGAACTCTCCAAGACAATTCATCTCAGAAAAGACACAGACATGTATACGTAGAGGTAATTTCCTTGCCAGAAAATTTACTTAGCAAAAAATCAGAGGTATAATACCTATTCTTATCCTCATAAGCACAATGATTAAAAATAAATGATTCTCATTTCCAAAAGAGGACAAAAATGTCATTCTATGACAGTGTCACCATATAATTATTTAATGTTTGACATAAATATGTTTTTGACATGATGTTTTTGGTACAAATATGGAAATCATGCTATTTAAAAGATAAAGAGCAATTTAAAAATCTTTATAGCTCATTATAGGCTAGAATAAATGGAAAATAACTTTATCTATTTCAAAATTATATTTATAAATATATGCATCTGGGAATTTTCTAAGATACCAAAATTATATGAGTAGAAGAATCACAGCTCACAGTTTTGTAGGATCAATTCACATGGAAGCTTCTTTTTAAATTTGCTTCCAGAACAAAAACAGAATCAGAAAGAAATGAAGATTCTTTTTTCTTATCATAATACTCCAGTTCAAATCTAGACGATCACTTCATCAAGTCAGTGTCTCCTTGCTCTGTTTATTCACATTAGTGACCTTCCTGCTCCATTTTGCTTTTACCTGTCAGAAACCAGCCTGGCTGACAGGTCCTCTTCATTTGGAATTCATGCTGTATCTCTCCATTTCATTCATCTGAACTAATAAAGATTTAAAAGTCAAATGTTATTCCATGTCATGAACTATGATGAGAAATAGAAATAACGGATTTTATTCTTTGAGAATGAACATATAAATTGGATTTAATTGGGTCTTTCTAAACATTTGTGTGTGTGTGTGTGTGTGTGTGTGTGTGTGTGTGTGTGTGTGTGTATGTCAAACTTCTTAAACACCGTGGTATTTGTCTAGGGAAAGTAATACAGAAAATAAAATAAATAAGCTGCTTTTGTCAACTAAACAAAGCAGTTTGGAGCATCCATTTTGTTTCTATGTCTTTTGATAGATGTGATTCTGCTGTTTAAAGAACGATATAATGTCAAATATATCAAGTCATTTGCCAACATTACTAATGTGGATATTTTGGCCTACCTGGAGTGTACAAAACTCCATATTATGGACAACTTCTTCATCCCCTGTGAAAAATTTCCCCAAAGGGCTCCCTTACCCTTTTATGAAATATTCATATAAAAGTTAATAGGGAAGTTATTGAGACTTCTAGAATATTTTAATGTGAATGAGATGGATAAACTTGTTCCTATATTGTCACTATCTCCCCTATCCTTATCTATTAGTCTTTGCTCAGATTTTCAGAGAGATTAAATAGTATATCCCCTAAAGAATACAAAGAATAGAGATCATCTTGTGCTTTTGATCTAGTCAACTCCCAAATACAACCCTAAATTTGTAGCTTTGTAAGGGATGCGATTTGAAATAAGCCAGCCAGTCCTGTTTCATAAATATTTTCTCTTTTACCAAGTCTGATCTGACTTATATCAGAAATATAAATTGGTTGAATAACAATGGTTATTGAATTGTTTCTAGATGGTCCATATTAGCATATTCAGTTCACCTGGGGATTTTCTACATTATTTCCTTTGATTATAATTTCATAATTTCTATCCTGAGCAATTAAACCAAATTCATAAATGCTCTCCTCTTAATTTTGTTTCTTGAAGCACTGCTAGTTCAGATATCTCAACATATAGCCTAGTTATGGATGCCTTTTCCTGATGATCTTGCTGCTGTTAGTGGTATTTATCTTGTAAAATTACTTTATGTTATTCAATATTACTCATCTTTGTGTATTTTAATCCTCAAAAGACGATAAGTTTGATGAGGAAAGGCTTGTTTCATTTTTGTCTGTTTCCACAACTTAGTACAGTGCCTAAAAAAAAAAATAGAAGCTGAATCAGTGCTTCCTGAATTAAAGAAATTTATCAGAGTGCACTATTGGACCTTTGGGGTGTGTGGATGATCAAATATGGGACAAGTACCTTTCAAATGAATATCAGAAAACATGGGAACAACAAGTCCTTGGGGTGAAACCAAATAGCATGTGTTTGGAGGAATGAAATTGCAAAGAGCCCAAGATAAATTATACCTATTGTTCCTCTGGGCAAAGTTAGATGTGAACAGGAATTTCATGCATTTGGGAAAAAAAGGAAAGAAATCCATCAATTCAAATTATTTTTCATCATCACTTACCTATTCCAATTATGTACAAACAATTTTCCATGGCAGAATTTTGTTTTCTTAGATAGTTTTTAAATTATTAAAATACTATTTTTATCCAGTAATGCTATGCATTTCCAATATATTTCCTGTTTTTAAAAAGAAAGAATGACAAATGCAGTTTTCCTAAATGTAATTAAACTAAAAGGTACCTTTCAGAAATCATCAAATGATTTTCCCTAATCACTAAATTAATTCACAAGGAAATTTTAAAACTATATATATAAATATATATATATATATATATATGCATATATATATATTGATAATATTGAATTTTAATTAGATTCATTTTGCTTGAATTAGTACAAGAATATAAGCATTTTTACATATTGAGTCAGGAGGAAAATAGAAATTTTATATGAGAAAGATTAAGTTAATTTCTTAAATTATTTATATTTCCTTGATTCAAAAAAGTTCATAAAATGTGTTTTACCATAGATATTTTATGAAAAGTTAAAGTGTTGACTTATAAAACTTTTCTAAACCATTCAGAGATGTATTTTTCATAGAAATATAATGAAGAATTCAACTCATGATATTGATTAGCTATTTAATATGCTCTGTACTGCAATTTCAAAGAAGCAATGTGTTGGCTGTAGACAAAGAGCTAGCCTTAGGTTTAGGTTTATATCCCACTGGCATATATATGTTCTTGTGCCTTCAGGAAACTGTTTAATACCAGTAATTGCTCAGAAGGTACATATCTTCATTTGGAAGAGCATGTTTTGGTCAAATGGGGATTGCCTAAGTCAATAAAATCATACATCTAGGGGGATAAAAAAAGAAATGCATCATCTCACATGAAGTGTGATTTAATATGATAATCTGTTACTCTATTTAACTAAATAGTTTTTTTTTAATTTTGCCAGCTTGGTGTCAATGCATAATTATCTACACCTTATCTACCCCTTGGTATGGACTCATTTAGGGTGGCTAGGTGGTACAAAGGATTAGAGCACCAGTCCTAGAATCAGAAGGATCTAAGTCCAAATTTGAACTCAACTACTTGTCACTTATTAACTGGGTGACCCTGGGCCAGTCACTGAACCCTGATCCATATTTGGCCATTGGTACCAGATGGCTCTAGAAGTTAAAGTAAGGCTGGTGACTTAACACAGCCACCCATCTCTCCTATCCAATTAATGAGCCTGTCAAGGAATCACCTCCCTGATGTCATGATCATTTTTAAAGACAAGCACCATCTTGGGCTTAATAAGTGTGGGATGGGTTACTGAATTGATTCCCTGAATATTTCTTCAAGGACAATACTTGCCACTCCCAAGACAGTCCATCCCACTTTTGGCCATTCTTTTGTTGTTATTGTGATTGAAGATGATGATGGCTTATTTTCATTTCCCAGTTATTTATGGATATAACTCCTACCAATTTACCATAGTGAATTTCCCTTTGATATAAAGGAAATTAGTTATGCAACCAACCAGCAAAGCATCTCATCCCTAGTATGGTGGTCCTCTGCAGGACAAGCAACAATATAGGTCTTCCATTAAATAAATTAATATCTTTTAAAAATTGTTAATTAAAATTATTCTTGCCAAATATATAAGCATTTTTAAAGGTCTGATAAAATTAAGTTTAATATTTTTTGATTTCCCTCCTGTAACTTTTGATAACTCATTTAAGGATGGTCATTTTTCATTTTCTGAGATAGGGTTTGTTTAATGTTCAAATTTCTTGTTGTATTTTAATTTGAGTGAAGTATTTTATGATTTTTATGAAGAATCATAAATTTTATTTGGATTTACAATGCTAACTAATGCTTTTGGAGTTGAACTAAGAATTGATTTAATAATAATATATTTCTTATAATATGTTATAGAATAAGATGTGAAATATGTATACTATATCATAACATGTTATAATTAATGTTATTTTATGTGACAATATATTTCTTATGTCATAATGTACTATAATAAATAATTATAGAATAAAATATTCCTTATAAAATAAAATACAATGACAATATAACTCAATAATGATACAAGTATAACACAATTATTATATTACATAATAAAATATATTATATGGCACACAATTGATACTTTCTGTTGAGAATATATTATGTATTTCTTATATTGTTATAACATTATAAACTATCATATCAGCGTATGACTTTACATGATACAATATGATATAATATAGACTATAATATCCATATTGTATATAGTACAATTTAATATTGTGCAAGATAATCTGATATGCTATGATACAATGTCATATGATTGATATGGTATGATATCATATTTGTGATGTAGAATACATATATTATGGGTAGTAAGTTATTACTTTGCGTGATATAGTATATTATCTTATTAAAGCATGCGCCATATAGTATAAATGTATGCTATGGCATAATAGCTCCTCTATCTCTGTATCTATCTAAAAATAATTTTTTCCCAATGAATTGAGTGTTAAGAGGAGAAAAAATTTCTATTAATTTTTGTAAATAGGGATCAAGGAGTGCTACAGATTTAATGTTACATACCTTTAGATGAGGTCACTAGATTAATAGTTCTATTTATTTCTTTTGCTTTTTTTAAAGATTTCTCATTAAGTCACTGTGACCTATTAATGTAATCTAAAAATATTAATAAAACTTTTTTTCAGGTTTTGTTTTGTTTTTTTTTTTTTTGCAAGGCAATAAGGTTAAGTGGCTTGCCCAAGGCCACACAGCTAGGTAATTATTAAGTGTCTGAGGCCAGATTTGAACTCAGCTACTCCTGACTCCAAGGCCGGTGCTCTATCCATTGCGCCACCTAGCTGCCCCAATAAAACTTTTAAAGAGAAAAAAAAATGAACAATCGACCTGGGGCATGGAGATGTTACATGAATTTACTGAGATCTCACAGTCAGATTGTGGTAGAATCAGGAAGCAAAGCCAGGCCTTCCCAAATCTATAATCAAGAGTCTTTTTATCACAATCCCCATCACCTCATTTAGTAATCACATAGCACTTTAACATTTGGGAAAAGCTTAACAATATTATTTCATTTTATCTTCAAACTATGGGACTAGGCCCCCATTATCTCCATATCTGAAATGAAGAAATTGAGGCAAAGTGACTCACCAAGGGTCACCCAATTAGTGTCTAAAGTAGAGTATAAACCCAGGGTCTTATTAACTACGTTTCCAGGGTTCTATCCACTGTTCAACATTATTTGCTTTACCACTATACCCGATGCCTTTCATATAATAAGTATTTAAAGTGTTAAAAGAAGTAACTATGTCTCTATTAATCTTTTTTCCCCTCTTAATAGAACTTGTTTGATTCCTTCACAGGTTTTGGTTATCACTTAGTTACAAGTCCAGTCACTATCTATTGTCTCCTCCAGATCTGCAGCAGCATAAATAGACTGCCAACAATGCACTGCCCAGCTCAATATTTCAGATAACAGTTCCTAGAGGAAAAATATAGTAATCCTCCTACCCTTCTCTTTTTCAGACAAATATAGATCTCTCAATGGAAGAAACTTGCATGTCAGAATTCAGAATTTAAAAAAAAAGATGTCATTGACTTTAAAAAAATAATAATAAAATTATTTTCTTAAAGAGCTGACAGGTGAAATATGTATGGCAGTTGTAATTTATGGAGTAAGTTTGATTCAAACTATCCTAAGTTTAAAAATGGGTCTGGGTGGGGGGTTTGGGGAATGGAGTGGAAGTTTTGATTATTTAAACTTTGAACTGAAAAAGCAGTATGAAATTTTATCCTTATGGAAAGTCATTGATTCCCACCCTCACAGTAATCTTTATAATTATCAAAATTATAGCTTTGGCCATCAGATAATATTGAGTGATATATAAATACAGATAGTTGAATTCCATCATAGTGGGAAATAATTTATAAGAATATCATGATGGCTCAAGAGAGTACTCTTCTAGTGGAAATTTTAATCACCTTGGAAAGAAACTGTAGTGAGATCAAGGAGGGCTTTAAATGATAGATATAATATTTTACTCTATTGACAAAAGAATAGAAAAACCTGAAGGTTCTAAAGAAGCAAAAGAAAAAATAATCTTCTTTTATCTTTTGATTAATTAGCATTTGTTTTTTCTTCTTCCCATATTTTTCTAATTTTAAATAAAAAACCTCCTTCTAACAAAATGTAGAGTCAATCAAAATAAATAAATTTCCATATTATTTTTGTTGATCTTCATGAGTTTGAGCTTAATAGAGAATTAAACTACCATGTGTTTATCTCCAGAGTTTGTCCTAATACAGAATAAATGGAATTAGACTATTATATGATAAACTGTCCAGAGGTTGATCTTAAGAAAGAGTAAACAAAATTAAGTTAATATATGCTTTGATTAGTTACTCTAAGTTTGCATTAAGTATGTGGGGCTGTTTAGAAATGGAAACCCCTTGGGGTTGCTACCTTGCTTATTGGATAGAGCACCTGCCCTGGAATCAAGAGTACCTGAGTTCAAATCCGACCTCAGACAATAATAATTACCTAGCTGTGCAGCCTTGAGCAAGCCACTTAACCCCATTTGCCTTGAAAAAAACTAAAAAAAAATGGAAACCCCAGTGAGATTTGGGGGACACATATTTATGCAATTGCACAATCAGAAAGTGGGATTTAATAAAGCTGAGTCTGAACTTGTTGGTCAAGGTAAAGGTCCTCAACTCAAGATGATCCTCCTATCAAGTTCCTTAGGAGCAGAGTTCACAATCAGAAATTCCAATAGATTAGGAATCCTGTCCCCTCGCAACCTGAGACATTTGTCCATTATCCATTATCCAAAGACTTCATCAAAGCAAAGGAATCTTTGCAAGACCATCCTATGACTGCTGATACAATGGGGAGATTGATTCAAATTAATTTTTTGAGGGAGAAAAGCAAACAAAATGGACATTTTATTTTAGATGACATCATCATGTCCAAAAATAATGTGACATGCATCATCTTGGAATGATCACTTCTCAGTCAGGAAGTTGTACCCTGATTTAGGATCACTCCTCTAGAATCAAGATTAGCTATTGAATAGAACAGAGTCCTTCACTCCCTTCGAAATGACAGTACTAGTCGCAGATAGTGATATGGAAAAGTTCAGGTTGAGAAGGATTCAATAATGTAATGAGCTAAAGAGAGATTATATTTACACATTCCAATTGTTTTATGCAAAATTTGCCAGAATCAAGAATAAAACTCATCTTTCATAGTGTATACGCTATCTTACCAAGTTATCTCTTTCAAAATAACCTAGATGAAAGGAATCTGAATGGATGTCCCATAAGAATCACAAGCATTTTCTGCTGCTAATTCTTTTTTCTCCAGTAGCTTTTATTTTTGATTTCTTGAAATGTAGCTCTGAAAACACCAGGCTTTGTTCAAGTCCATTGGGATTCAAGTGGAGCTGTTTGACTTTATCTTTATTCTGGCTCTCACTGATTGACTGGGATGCCCAAGTCTTACTCAGCTTTGGGGTTTGATGGCTTAGAATGAGTGTATTTACAGGATAGAGCAATTGCTTCAGTTCTGGCCAGAAAATTTGAAGGTCTTTGGGGTGTTGCCAAATACCAACTGAGACTTGAGAAAGACCTTAACTTTAAAAGGCCAAAGTCTCTCACTGAATCTCAGGCAGTAGCCAGTCTTTCTACTCAAAAGTCACTGTGCTTTGAATGACTAGAGGAGAGAGTGAGGCTGAAGACTTTGCACATCTCTTTCTTATTTAAATCCAATTAACTTTCAGCTCAAGACATTCCTGTTCTGACACCATTTGTCCTCTTTGAGAATAGAGGAAAACAAAGCAGAAGGAACCACAATTACAAAGACAGACACCATAATCCACTTTACTTTGCCTCTCAGTCTTTCTCAACCACTCACAGATTTCTGTCTGCTTAATCTGTGATCAAGTCTTGTCATTTCAAATTTTCAGAAGGCCCCTTCCCCAACTAAATAATAAAGAAATTGGAGAGATTCAAATCCCCTTACATCTGCATTAATTTTTCCTAAGACCCTTTTCCTGCAAGTGGGGAAAATTTAAATAATAACTACCTGCCAATTGCCTATGTATTTCCAACATGTAACAATACCAATCACTGAACTTGGATACTAGATCTGAATCCCCCTTTCTCCTGAAGACCTTTAAAGTTTCTAGCCATAAATCACCTGGTATGCAAGTCAGGTCCTGCTTGACTTAGATAAGCCTTTTAGGAAAATTCCTTGGCATTTTATGTGTTTGGGGGCCACTTAATTCTATCCAGGGTCCCAAGTGGACTTGCTTCCATCATTCTTGACTATCATACTTACTGTATTTTCCCCTCCATAAAACTGACTTTTTCTTGACTTTTCTCTATTGATTCTGCTCTGTCTTATGATAGTTGCTTCCTTATACCACACTTTGATTTCCCCAAATGTCATTTCAGATTACACTGACAATATTTTATCTTTCATGTCCCTTGCTCTCTATTCACACAACTGTCAACTTAGTGTAGATGCTGAACAACTCTTACCTGGACTATTTTAATAGTATCTTAATGGGTCTACCTGCCTCTCATCCTCTCTTCTCATTCCAATCGATCCTCTGCCAAAATGATTTTCTAAAAGATCTGATCTGATGATTTCACCACATAACTCAATAAACACACCCATTGGTCATATAAAGTTCTTTATAACTTGGCCACCTCATAGCTATATTGTACTTTGTACACAATTAATTCTATTTTTCACATGTGATGATCCCTCTTCTATGTCCATGTCTTTGCACTAGTTAATGCCTTTCCTTCTAAGGGTACCTTATATTGGATATTTGTGTATCTTGAATTTGTCTATATGCTTCCTTAGAATAGAAACTTAAAAAAAAGAATAGAAACTCTTTCAGGGCAGAAATGGGGATTTTTCCTTTTATTTGATGTGTGTAATGGATCAGCAACAGATGCTTGATGATTGATTACTTTTACGTTTGCTAGATTTTTCTTCCCATCCTTACCAATCAAAACGTTTTTGAATCTTAGAACTGAGTTTTCTAACATTTAATAAGTAAATTTTTTTTCTCATACTATTTTTTTTGCTCTTGTTACCTTGAGGAGGCAATTTAACACCTCTCATATGTTTTCTCATCTATAATATGAGGACATTGAATTATATGACCTACATAATTCTTTCTTGTGGTAAATTGCTAAGAGTATGAATTACATATATATCGAGAGAGAGAGAGAGAGAGAGACTGAGTGACAGAGACAGAGAGAGAGAGAGTATTATAAAGTCAGAAACATTTTCAACCACAAAGAAATTTTAGCTTGTGTGGGTTACATTATTAAATGATAGTTAGTGCAGGTTATTCATATACTCAGTGTTGGAAATCTCAAACTAAATAAAACTACAGAGCATTTTAGGTGCCTGCCTGATCTGATCTGAGAAGTTAAATTGTCTTCATGAAAAGGTTTATCAGTAAATCCATCAAGAAAGTTATTCTTATTATTTTTAAAGTTTGATTTAAAAACACCTAAGAGATTTTTCTTATATTCTTTTAGAGGATTAAAAATAAAATAATCCACAGAGACAGAAAAGAATCAAACTGCATACAAGCAAAAGTATCAGAATCCATTATCTTTGAATATTTGAAGTCTCTTTTACTTTCAAATATTATATAAGTATTTGATAATGTCTGACCTCTTAGAAGGAGGTAGGTGATTTTAACAGACTCAATTGCTCTGCTTAGCATTTGACAATTAAATTGGGTAACTTTGTAGTTAGAAAGAAATCATGCCATATTATCTAATGTTTCCATTTTATAGATGCCAAAGACCTTCTAGATATTTAGAGGATCAGTAAGGATGGGATAAAAGTGACTCCTTTAGCCAAATCTCTCTCATGATGGAAGATAAGGAGACCTAACTTCCAAACTTTGCTTCTAATTGATATAATATAGAATGTGGCTTCAATATTTAAATAAAAATAATGAAAAATATAGAGATACATTTCTTGAGATGAGTTAAATCTTACTGTCTTCTGACCTACTTCTGTTCTCAACTTAAGAAGAGTTGATTAAGAGTTGAATACTTGCTTGGAAATTTGTTTTAGAACAATGATTTCTAAAGTAATTATGCATTCTCTAGGTGGTTTGTAAGATAAATATTGGAATGAGAGATGAAAATATTAGTACCTTCAATGACATGTAATTTAAAATTAAATATAATAAGGAGTAATATTTATCATTTGATACTGGCACCCTATGGTCATGTGGCATATTTAGTAATCAACATATCCTCCCAAGAGTCAAACTGACAGAAGACAGAGAAGCTGATAGAGAAATCCTCTTCAATAGTTTTCAATATATAGTGATATATATCAATTTATATATGCCTAGTTAAATGGATAAAATTATAATCCTAATACAATGACCTTGTAGCTTTATAATAACTCATTTATATGGCATTTTAAGATTTCCTATTAGTTTTTCAAATATTGACTCATTTATCCTCATAATAACCTTAGGAGTAAGTTCATGATCATCATCCCATTTTAAAAGATGAAGAAACTGAGACAAACAGAGGCCAAGTGACTTTCTAGTCACAGAGCTGATAAGAATTTGGGGGTGGATAGAAATTTCAATATTTATGTTAGTTATTAGATCCATATCCTCTAAGCCTTAGTCATTTCAGCTATTTCTGTGCCTGAAAACATCTGTACATTTATACTCCTATTTTAACAGTGAAAACTTCATAGGTAAATACCTAAATGATTCATAATACCTAGAAGTATGGAGTGATTTCTCCAAATCTCCCTTGTTAGAAACCTTAAGGAAATGGGGAACATTCAAATATAGCATTTTCATGCTCTTCAAACTGTTTCTGAGTTCATAGATCCCAAAACAGACAGGAAAGTGGAGGCAATAGAAAACACTTTATCACTTACTACTTTTTTTAGAACATACCCTTTCCCTTCCTATAAAAGGAAGCATCTCTCAAATACATTTAAAACTAGAAATTTCTCTTTATGAAAAGAAACATCAGAAATATCAACTTTGGAGGACTTACCATGTCATCATCTTAGACTGACTCTACCCCTCAGTGACTCCCAGGTTCAACATTGTTGATTTTTTTTATGTTTTTTTTTTTTTTTTTTTGGCAAGGCAATGGGGTCAAGTGGCTTGCCCAAGGCCACACAGCTAGGTAATTATTAAGGATCTGAGGCTAGATTTAAACTCAGGTACTCCTGATTCCAGGGCCAGGGCTCTATCCACTACAGCACCTAGGTTCCCTGAGCATTGTTGATTTTAAGAATTCCCATTAAAAGATATCTTTAACACATAAATTTTGTGTATATATATTTTTTCCCTTTCCATTCTTCAGTGGGAGCATCAGTTTATTGTATTTTCACTCATTTAGAGAAACACTTTTAAACAATTAGAATTAAAATGGATAATTAAAGTTTGATTTTAAAAATCCTTTAGCTGTTACCAATAATCCTTATTCCAATTACTAAGGAGAATTTCTAATTTATGCATCAATTTTGGAACTTTTGTCATATGCTTGGACTATGTTCATAGGGGAAGATGTGAAGAATATACATACTCTATCCACTGTACTACCTAACTGCCAATTGAATTCATGAGGACCTGAGATCAATTAGGTGAATCAATGGATAAAGTCCAGATGACCTGAATTTAAATATGACTCCAGACCCTGCGAAAGCCACTTAACTGCATTTGCCTCATTTTTACTCATCTGTAAAATGAATTGGAGAAGGAAATGGCAAATCAATCCGGGAACTTAGTCATGAAAATTCCAAATGAGATCACAAAGAGTCAAACAGGATTGGAAAAGAACTAAATAACTCAAAGGGTGGTACCAGCTACCTACATTAATGGAGCTGGAGGATCATTAGTCTTAGAAGATAGACTTCAGAGGCATGTTTGGGAGATCATCTCTGACTAATCTCCAGCTCCCAAAATACCTCACACTATACATAAAAAGTAAGGGGCAGAAAATATATCACTAATAATAATGGTTCTGCCACACCCAGTGTTTTAGTTTAGGCAAGTGTCTTCCAGTGAATTAAGGGAGTCTAGTCATTTTCTGGGGAAATAATGACTATAGCTTTAGGGTTTCATTAACATTCGTTTGAACATCTGGACTGATTTAGAGAGGCCAGTCTAAGAGTACAACCCCTTTGCCGTTACTAGAGGGCAGAAGAAAAGAAAAAGACTAGATATCTTTATTGTCCTCCCTAACTCAGTCTCAACTTTTAGCAGTAGAGCTATCCACCTAGTAGAAAGGGAAAATAGCCATCATTTTATTTTAAGGGACCAGCTGTCAAATACCCCCCCCACCTTTCTGTGTCAATGTTGACATTTTATCCATTATTCTCACCATACTTCTTGGCTAGACTGGCAATCTGCCTGGTCTGTCTATACATAGGATCCCAGCATTCTGTTTTCTTTATGTCCTATAAACTATTGAAGCTAAATTTTCATTTAAACACAACGTAAAGTGCTAATAACCATTAGTGACATAATGCATAAATCATCACTAAGAACACTATTCATTTTCAAAGAAAACTTGCATACCTTAAATAAATAAATGTTTAATGGTAAGAATTTTAATTACTATGCCATCAGGAGTAATTTTTAGTCAGTGAGGGAGAAGGGTTTAAAATATCCTTCAAAATTGAAGATGTTTGTCCTTTCTTCTCAAAGAAGACCATGATGTAAGGGAGATGATGTCATGACAAGTGAGGGGGTGCTGTATGGACTTCTCTGGAGCCATTGGGGTCCAGTGATCAAAGATGAATTGGGACTATTAGTGATGGTTCTGGATGCAAGATAATCAAGGTTAAGTGATTTAGCCAAGGTCACACATCTAGTAAGGATTTAGTGGCTAAAGGCTGATTTTGAACTCAGATCCTCGGGGCTCCAGGACTGCTGCTCTATCCACTGAACTATCTAGCTGCCCTATCCCACCAAACTATATGGCAGTTAAAGAAACGTAGAAATATCAAGACACCACGATAAAAATATTATAAATAATTATAAAGAACAAGGTTGCTTATGAGAAGAGAAAATGTATCTCCTCTACATCTTAGAAAAGGAGGGGATGTATTGGGGGGGGAACATTACCTATATTGTCATATTCATCTGACATGGTAGTTATATTTGACTTAGTTTTTTAAAATTGTTATAAGACATTTTTTCTGGGTACTGAGGGATGAGTAAAATATTCAAAATGAAATATATTTTTAAAACTATATTAGCATCTAAAATTTTTTTAAAAATGTGTAGACTACTAGATATTTAATCTGATCTATCTATTTCATATGATGTAAAGCTGTAAGGGATGTTGATGCAGATAAAAACCTTCCTTTGGCACATGTGGAAACAAAGAACAGTAAGATTAGAATACTTTACTTAAATAAATACTTCACTTAATTAATTTATTTTACTTAAATAACTAGTAATGTCAGGATTTGAACTAAAGTCCTTTGATGACATTTCCAACATTTTTTTCTACTATGCCACCTTGTCACTTTCTTTAAAAAAATTCAGAATAATAATAGCTGTGAGAATTTCTCTTTCTTTAACTCCTTAATTTGGATGCATCACTTCGACAAATGACTAATCTAAAAAGTTCAAGACATGGGTCATTCATTTTAGGATATTGTTGAACTTTCATTGACTTATTCATTTTATTTCCAGAAATAGAGAGGGAGGATAAATGAAGAAAACAGAAAGCCATTACCTCATCTCTGAGAGCACCATCTCTGCCAAGGTAAGACTTCTTCTATTTCCTATGTCAGTTCATGTGTTTTCACCCCCTCATAATGTGTTTTTAAACTGCCAGGGCCCCACAAAGCACTTTTAAAATCCACCCTCTAATAGAGGGGAGATGGCCCAGATTGTCATAACCCCAGAGTCTGGGACTTGATTTTCTCCTAATGCATTTTTCTCATCATCTGCCAGAAAAAAATCCCACAATGTAAGATTCTATGATGAAATTGAGATGGATTATGAGTTCTCTGACATTAGAAGTCATATTTGAAGAATTTGCAAGTTTTATCTGCAATCATGAGTTGTGTTTGGTATCAGGAGAGCCATTTGCCTATTCAGAAATATGTTTACAGGTGTCATTGACCATCAATAAGAAACTTTTGAAAATATCGTTGGAGAAATTTTTTCCTGATTAAAAATATCCTAAAAAAACTTGTTTTGAAAATCATACATGATAGAAAATAGCCCTAGGTTTGCAGTCTGAAGAAGCAGATTTGAATTATCTTATAATTGTGGTGAAGCTGATTCAATCATTCATGCATTAGTTTCCTCATCAGTAAAATGGTGGGTATAATTCATGTGCAAAGAAGTTTTATCTCAAACCCACAACAATATGTGAAAGTTTGTTCATCAAACTCATAGGATTATTGGAGCAGAGTCATAATTAGTGACTAGCTGAGAAAATAATTCATGTCCTTAATATATGTTTGTTTGAGCATGCATATCTATGTATATATATATATATATATATATATGTGTGTGTGTGTGTGTGTGTGTGTGTGTGTGTGTGTGTGTGTGTATTGTTGTTCAGTCATTTCTGACTTCTTGTGACTTCATGGAACACTGCACACATCCTATATGTGGAGTTTTCTTGGAAAACATACAGGGATTATTTGACATTTCCTTCTTTCACTCATTTTACAGATGAGGCGAAGGATTTAAAGTACTACCCAGTATCAACCAGCTAGTAAGTGTCTGAAGTCAGATACATATTCTTACAGCAAGATGAGTATTCCTGAAATAAGGTGTGATTCTCTGTCCACTGTATCATTTAGCTGTTTTAAATCTGTATGTATTCACAGACATTGTATCCAAATATACATCAACCATTATACCCTTTATTTGTCCATTCTCATTTATTCCATCCACCAGATGAAGAATCTATTCAAAAGAATCTATGGTCAGTTGAGGGCCTTATACATGCCTTATAGACATGGATTCAGAAAGACAATCTCCTGATGAATGACATAGATTCAAGGAAGATGATTTCTATTAATTGAGGGAGAAAAGGAAAAAGCTTCTTATGGACTCGGAACAGAGTTAGCTTTTGCAATTAAGAGTTGGGATCCAGATTGAACTCTACCAGAATCAGTGATTCCAGAGATGTAATTTCCCTTTATTCTCTCTATCTGACTCTCCTATAGTACTTCAAGTTTATGAGTAACTTGTATTTTCATAAGAATTTATCCCAGGATTAATTGAGGTGGTGAAAGTTTTGTAACCGTTGCTCTCGGTGAAGTGATTGTGGTAAATCCTCTTGTTAAGAGCTAGTTTTGTCTACTGGTTGTTTTTTAATGGGAAGTTCATCAGTGAGGATATGTGAGTACCAGTTTAAGGAATATAAATTCAAAGGTCCTCATCTAGAATTCTTAGGAAGCAGCCATCTCCCTAAGCATGAATTCTATCTGTATAAGAAAACTCCATAGATAGCATTTGTGTACAGTTTTGCATGAAGCCACAAAAAACTGGAAATGACTGAACAGCAATACATGTCTATCTGGACAAAGACATGCATGCTCATACAAACACACAAAAGACATGAATTACTTTCTCAACTAGTCACTCATTATGACTCAGGTCCTAAATACTGAAGGAAGTAGCTTGGGGTGTAACAAGGCAGGGTTTGGACTACTGTACTTGAATTATTTCTTCATAGTAATGAGAGTAAATACAAAATTTATAAATATAAATTGGATACCTGAGATGCATGTAAAGTCTAGTCAAAATCAATGTAACTGTCATGAAATGCTTACTGCGAATTCAGGCTGATCTAAGGATACAAGACAAAATGAACAGTAAAATTGTTATAGAAACCTCTCACTATAGGTGTAAGCAAATAAATAAGATCATAAGTCTTAGAATTGAGCATGTCATATTTAATATATCATTACCATCTAAAATCTTTGATAACATTTGGATTTACCTAATCTTTGTATATTATTTACAAGATTGATAGTATTTTCTTTTTTTGCTTAACACGAAGAATACATTTCATATAAAACTAGTGATAGAAAAAATAAGTTGTTCCAGAAATATATTCTTAGACAAGGTTATTTATGGGGCATCGCCTTTCTATCCTAACTCCTCTTTTATGTTCAAAATTGTTGTTGATGCCATCGCCAAGGTAGACTATCTCGGAAGGATTTAAGAAATATTTAAAGGTTTGCTCAAATCTGTTGTAAAAACTTTCGCAGAATGGTGTCAATTCTTTCAGGCCACTGAATATTGTTCACTTTTCTAGACTACTTGCTATTCTATCAGACTATCTCCTTCATTGGCTTAATAAAGTGACCTCAAATCTTAAAACAAACAGGCAAATTTAACATCACATGAATTATTCATATTTGATGTTGATGGGATGTGAAGCTCTGAATATTTCCCCCTAGAGAGGAATATCATCTTTTTTTTGAAACAAAAAGATTTGATAGGAGGAAAAGTGAAAGAAGTTTCCATAGAAAGAATACATACTCTTACAAGAAACCAATAATATGAATGGGTTGATATGATAGCATTAGCATAGGGTCAAGGGTTTGAAGAGAAAAAAAATAATACTATCTAAGCTCTAGACAGCTTAACATGAAAGATGAAATGGAATCTCTTTGCAAAACTCATGAACCTACTGTTCATGGTAGTATAGCAGAAAACTGGGATTGGAACAGAAATTGAAGAATTCAAATATGCAAACGACTGGTGGTATTCAGTTCAGTCATTTTTCAATTGTGTCTGACTCTT
Organism: Macrotis lagotis; assembly: GCF_037893015.1. Classification (NCBI taxonomy): domain Eukaryota; kingdom Metazoa; phylum Chordata; class Mammalia; order Peramelemorphia; family Peramelidae; genus Macrotis; species Macrotis lagotis. The sequence continues at coordinate 22,575,162 of NC_133663.1, read as the reverse complement.
CATGATCTCATTTAGGGTTTTATTGGCATAGTTACTGGAGTGGAGTGGTTTTGCATTTCCTCTCTATAGTTTATTTTTCCAGATTAGGACCTGAGGCAAGCAAGGTTAAATGAGTTACCCAAGGTCACATAACTAGTAAGGATGTGAGGCAATATTTGAACTCATGCATCAGATGAGTCTTCTGGATTCCAGACTGGTACTCAACCCTTTGCAATATATTCTCTTTAAATCAAAGCAAATGAAACACGCTGAATTGTCTTATATGCCAGTACTATGGTAAACCTAGGATCTAATCAGGATAGGTATTCCTAACAACCATGTGGGAGGTAAATATGAATCCTAAGGTAAACCGTGTTCTTTATAATGTGGAACTGATAGGAGGTAGGTATGGATATTATGTCAGTGGTCCTTGACTTCTGATCATAAGACATAAGAGATTAAGGAAAGAATCAGTATGTTTATGGGATTCAACTATCACTGTTCTTGTGACTCTCATAATCATCCTTGCCCAAATCTTTGGTTATGTGCTATGTCTTAATAATTCTAGTATTTTCCAATCAATTGTATGAGACTTTTCCCAACCTAAGGACACATCACACAAGAGAATACAACATTGACTGTGGAAGTCAACTAAATAAATGTCCAGAACACTTTGTTGTTGTTTTTTCATTTCAGTTGAGACCAAATCTTTGCGAGCACATTTGTTTTTTGGGGTTTTTTTGCCATGATACTGCTGTGGTTTGCCATTGTCTTTTCCAGTTTATTTTACAGATGAAGAAATTGAGGCAAACAGAATAAAGTGACTTATCCATGATTACACATCTAACAAATGTCTGCAAATATATTTGAAACCAGGAATATGAGTCTTCCTGACTCCAAGTCAAGTACTCTACCTGCTGTGCCAGCTAGCTTCCCAGGGTGATGAAACAGATTGTCCAGGGTTACAGAGCAAATGTGAGTCCGAGGTTGTCTATCACCCAACTGTTCTATTCATTATTAACCAGAGCTCTACTCTTATTCAATAGATGATCTCATTTGACTCCGGCATTTTTTTCTCTGACATTTTTCCTCAAATGTAAAAATGAATGACATTCTCTATGCATCAAAACCCAGTGCCTTCTAATTTCATTGAGAATCAAATAGAATCTTTTCTGTATATCTTTTTTGTCTTTCAAATGATAGCCTATCACAATTTTTCAACCTCTTTGGGCATTATTCCCCTTCCTGAACCCAGAACTCTAGACAAACTCTACTTCTCTCTGTTTCTTCTCCACAGCCTGGTATTTCCTACCTTTGTGGCTGTGAAATGGCTACTTCTCATGCGTGGAATGCACTCTCTCCATACCTGCTTTAAAAAATCTCTCTTTACTCAAGACATAGCTCAAATGCAATCTCTGAATTCTTCTAATTGGTAATAACTTTTTTTTTGGCAAGGTCATGGGGTTAAATGACTTTCCCAAGACCACACAGCTAGATAATTATTAAGTGTCTGAGGCTGGATTTGAACTCAGGTACACCTGACTCCAGGATTGGCCCTCTATCTACTGCATCACCCAGCTGCCCCGATAATAACTCTTCTTAACCACCTTATAGTAAATTAATCTCTTGAATTGGTTCTCCTTAAATTTTTACATATTTGCATATATTTTATGTTTTGCATGTATATATGTCTGAATATATATATATATATATATGTGTGTTTATGTATATGTGTGTGAATGTTTGGGTGTCTGTGTATGATGAAGAAAAATGAGACAGAATTTCTGGGTATATTCATCATTGACTTACTGAATATTTACACTTACACACAAATATATTCACAGTTATAGACTTCCATATTATTATACCAGCTACTGAAAAGTAGGAAACGTATAATTTTTATCAAAAAGGTCTTATTAGTATCTAACTTATCAGCACACAATCTACTTGTGAATTGGGTAGCTTCTAAGAAAATAGGTAGTTAGGTATGAGAAATAAGAACTAGTTATGTAATAGTCATCTAGAAGGATCAACTAGTAATTTTCCCCTTTCTTTTTATTTCTTTATTTACTTTTATAAGATCATATAAATATTAGATATTGAACCACCCAAGGTGACTACTTTATTCATTGAACATTGAGTTAATTATATCTCCCAGATCTTTTCCCATTAATCATTTCTGGTGATTATGCCACTTTGATTCTCTAGGTATCTGACTTGTACACATCTGCTTTCATGTTATCCCTTATCTTTCCCCACTCCATCCTTCCCATTATACTGTGAATTTCTTTTTTTTTAATATTTTATTTATTTTTCCAATTACATGCAATGGCTGCTTTCAGCATTTATCTTTTGCAAAGATTTGAATTTTACATTTTCTTCCCTTCTTCTTTCCCTCCCCTTCCCTCTGACAAAAAAGCAATCCAACAGAGGTTATACCTATATAATCATTCTAAACATAGATCCAAAGATATTCTGTGAGAGAAGAATTAAATGAAAACGGAGATACACAATGAAGAGAAAAAAGATAATACATAAGACAACTTTCAAAAATTAAAAATAGGAAGCTTTGGTCTGCATTTAAACTCCACATTTTCTTCTCTAGATATGGATGGTGTTTACTAACACAGATGTTTTATAATTGTCTTTCATTATTGTACTGATGAAATGAACAGTAGATTGTGGTTATCCTGAGAGCAGAGACTGTGTTTTACATTTCTTTGTACACACAATATTTAATACTATGACTGGCATATAGTAGGCACTTCATAAATGTTTATTAATTTGACTTAAATTATTGTCTAGCAATGCCTCCTCCTTACTGGATTTATCCTCTTGACTTTTTTACATTTATCTCTATTAACATTTCATCTTATTAAGCTCAATAAATTGTTTAAGCCAGTAGATATCATCCTGAAGTCCATACAACACTTTCTCTTGTTTCTGGGCTTTGGATCATCTGCAACTTTGATAAGAATGGCTACAGCACAGGACAAGGGGTCAATCATTTGTTTGGATGTGGTTGTAAAATCAAAATCTCTTTGGAATTCATGTAACTGTAATATTGGGTCATTCCAACAAAATGCATTTTTAATCAGTAAACATAAAAATTATCTTACTTCCCATAAATAGAAGTGAAATGTTTAAGTTCATATTTTTCACCTGTTCCACAAGGATAGAAAGATTCCTTCAATCATATTACAAAAATTCAGGCATATTATATTTTATAATATTATTCTCTTGTACGAGCCTAGAAATACAAAAAAAAAAAAAAATAAGAAACATAGTCTGGTATAACCTGCTCTTGATGGAGACAGTGCCTTCTTGGTGACCAGTCATTCTTTCACCATGTGCTCAAATTACTCCTTTGATAACATATTCTAGGATGATGTCAATACTAAAAGCCAAGTTCAATGGTCTATTTTTTTAAGTTAAAAATACCTCTTCCTCTTCATTCCTGCATGATTTCTGCAGTTTTCTAGGTATTATAAAACAAAGTCATTAGTTCAATAAATAAATCTGAGAGTTAAGATTGTGGCTTACTTGGATCTGGTGGATTGCAATCACTGAGGACATCTAATTGCTTTTTACCAAATACTTTTTTTTGTAAAGCACAATGTAAATATTGTGGGAATGTGAAAATTATTTTTTCCTCATTATAGTGATCGAGCAATAGAGTTTAAACTCATTGTTTCAACCCATTTCATTCATTCATTCATTCAGAAAAAAAAACCTTGTAACTATTAGAAAAGGAAAGTTGTAATTATTAGAAAAAAACAATTAGAAAACATAATAGTTGAATAATTTTAACTATTCTTTCAATATTCTTCTAAATGGCAAGCACATTTGGAATTGTTGTCAATGGTTCTGGGGGGAAATAGGGAACAACCACCATTAAAAGAATTGGATAGGGAGAATGTGATGACTTGGTCAAACCTGTAGTTTTGGAAGACCAGTCTAATAGTTAAATGGAACATGAATTTTAGTGGGAATAGCCAACAGGTTATTGCTATGCTCTAGGTTTGAGATAATGAGTACCAGATTGGTGAATGTGAAAGACAAAGTAAAGGTTCATATGTTAGAGATGTTAAAAAGGGAGAAATGCTGGGACTCCTTGTGTGTATGCAGAGAGGAAGAAAAAGTTAGAAGTCAATGACCAAACTTGCCTTGTCTGCTAATAGAATCATCCACTCCTTTTGTAATAATCTCCTAACTTGCTTCCACTGAAGCATACCCCCTTTCTTCCTCAAAGGTACCTCAATAGGTAAACTGGTAGTTTGGGTACCAATATTTCAGTTATTCTATATCTTTTGAGTCAAACTCCACGGTGGAATTAGATAGTTACTATCTGTAATGACTCTGACCAAGTCATTTAATGCTATTTGCCTCAGTTTCCTCATCTGAAAAATAAATTGGGGAAGTAAATGGCAAGCCACTGTAGTTCTTTGCCAAGAAATCCCAAATCGAGTCCCCAAACGAGAGATGACTGAAACAATGAACAATTGAATACTGCTGATAGTTTGGATCAATCATCCGCTTGACAACCCTTCTTGGACTACTTTAGCCTTAGACAATTTTGTCTCCCCTCATTCTTCTCTTTTTCAGAGTGGTCCCAGAGAATTGAGTAGAGATATTGAGTAAAACTTGCAAATAATTAACACTGAATATGATATATGGTTAGGGAAAACCTTTACAATTAGAAACATCTCTTCCCATTTCTCTTCACAGACAGATAATTGCCACAAGCTCTCTCTGGAACTAGAGACACTTTCAAGATTTTGGCCTTAGAACCAGTGACTAATCACTGCCATTAATTTAATAGGAATTCTTCTCTTATCTTTTTCTATTCAGCCTTGGTATTAGCCTGAGAACAGAAAGCATTGGGTGAAATATTAATCCAAGCATTTCAATTCAGCTGCCTAGGATGTGACCATAGAAACAGATTGCCAAGGAAGAAATGAAAGCTGAAAATGTGAGCATCGGGGCTCCCCAAAGAGCTAAAGAAAGGAAAGTAGAATGTTAGGGCAATTTATCCTCCTCTCTAGACAGTATATACTTCAGACTCTCCTTGCTAGTTCTCATGTTAAACCTCAAATATCCCAAGATCCAGAAGTTTTTGGTTGAGGTTAGTTTTCCTACCAAATGCAGTGGACTTTGCAGAATCAGTCTATGATAATCAATATGATATAATGAAATAGAGGCTTGACTTGAGACATTCAGATATCACCTCTGGCACATATAGACTGGGCTAATATGGATCTTTGCTATTCAAGTTAGTTAAGACAGCACCGATGTGTATTAATAAGCATAATTTCCTCAGCTGAAATTGACCTATAATAATGAAATCATAATTTTTCCTATCTCTCAGAAATCATCAATTCATATTTTTTCAAATAATATTTTTCTTTTCCCAATTATATGCAAAAATTTTTAAATGTTGTTATTTTAAAGGAACACTAAAGTTTAAATACTAAGGAAAACTATAATTTAAAAGAGTGCATATCAGACCGGGGCGGGGGGGAGAAAAAATCATTTAAAGGAAGTATGTAGTGAAAAAAGCCAAGAAACCAATATACAAATCAATTACAAAAATTTAAATATAAGGATTATTTAAAGCTGACTTAATATTTTATAATTATGATTGTCAAGTATGACTTAGAGGAGCAAGGGGAAAACACAATTCCCATCTTTTCACTGTGATAACAAGGACCAGGGTCCTGAAAGATCTGTAGAGAGTCCAGGTTGTTGCTTTGTAGTCTAGTCTCGTGTAACTGTTTTTTAACCTAAGAATATGTTTTCTGTCCCTGAGTGTTTGTGATGGGAGAGATAGAAAGGTAGGAAGACAGACAACCAGACTGACAGACAGATAGAGAGATGGATAGATGGCGGGGTCACACATTTCTGAGGTTATATGTGATCTACCTAGTGAACCATCTCTCTGGTCTTTGTCATTATGAAAACCTTCTGTCTTTATTCTCAGATCCCTTCTTTCACTGATTTCTTTCTGGAAATACATTTTGAGTCAAGGCTCAGACCAATCTTCCTTCATTTTCTGTACTTCATCATCATGTTCTCTTGATTCTCTCTTTGTACCTTTTCAGTTTCTTTTTATGTGTTCTACTCCCTCATTAGAATGTAATTTTCTTGAAGGAATGTTTTTGTCATTGTTCAGTCATTTTTTTTTTCAGGAGTATCTAACTCCTTGATTCTATTTGAATTTATTTTTTGTCAAAGATTCTGGAGTGGTTGGCCATTTTCTTCTTTAGTTCATTTTACAGATAAGGAAACCGATGCAAAAAAGGCTAAGTGACTTCCCAGGGTTACCCAGCTAATAAGTGTCTGAGACTGGACTTGAATTCTGGAAGATGAGTCTTCCCCACTCCAGTATCAGTACTCTGTCTACTGCGCTACGTAACTGCCCATGAGAACAGAGATAGACTATTTTCTTATAGTTTAGTCCTAACCCTTAAGTCTGGTATACTGTAAACATTAAATGAATGCTTGTTGATTTGGTGAACATTGAGACTTTGAGAAGTTTGGGGAAAAAGTAACTCTCGTGTTTCCTTTCCCTTGCCATAATAGCTGTCATCTTATTCCTCAACTGATATTTTCTTTGTTATTGAAGGAAGAGTTTTCTGAAACTTTTCTAATGATTTTCTGAAGGAATGGAGAAATGGATAAAAGGACAGCAGAAACTGATTAGAAAGTTTCACGTATGCCCTTTTGGTTAAAATCTCTAATTCCAAGGGATTACTATTCTTCCCTGGCACCTCCTCCTTTTTTCTGATCACTCCTCAGTCTCCTTTACTGGATCTTCCTTGTGGTTATAACCACTAACCATGGTTTTCCCATTCTCAGAGTTCTCTTCCCTTCTCCCACTATTATATTTGACTTGGCCATCTCATCACCTGCCATGGCAGATCTCTATCCTGAGGATTCCCAAATCTACTTATCTCATCCCCTTCCATGGCAGATCTCTATCCTGGGGATTCTCAAATCCACTTATCCCACTCCGGCCTCTCAGCTGACCTACCATCTCACAGATGCAACTTTCTATTATACATCTCAAGCTATATGTCCCATAGATATCTTAAACTCATTATGTTCGAAATCTGTCTCCCCTTCCAAACTTCCACATTATTATTGATGTTATCATTATTTTCCCAGACACCTAGTAAGGTGTAATCCTAACCTTTCCCTTATTATTCATATCCAATCTGCTGCCATAGCCTGTAGCTTTACCTTCATAACATCTCTTGCATAGGTTTCTTTCTCTCCTCCCACCCTGTCATCACCTTTGAGCAAGTTGTCATTACTTCAAGTCTGTCTAATGAAATAGGTTCTGGTTAGTCTTCTGACCACTAGTCTCTCCTCATTCCAGTCCATTTTCCACTCAGGAACCAAAGTGATCTTCATAAAACACAGATCTGACTGTGTCATACCACTTCAGGTGATTTCCAGGATCAAATATAAAATCTGCTAATTGGCATTCAAAGCCTTCATAGTTCCCATGACCACTTTTTTTTAAACTTTAACATCCCCTGTCACAACGAGCCCATAATCCAATGGCACTGCCTTCCTTGTTGCTTCTTGTCATTGTCTCCAGTTCTGAACATTTTCACTGGCTCTCCCCTGCCCAACTTGGAATCCTCTCTCTTGTCATCTCTAACTCCTGACTTCCATGGTTTCCTTCAAATCTCATTTAAAATTTCACCTTGGAGCATTACTTGACTTCATTTGTGACCTCCTTCTGTCTGGAAAATTTACTACCATATTATAAAAAATACTGCTCTATTCCAATCACTCTTAATTCACGAACATTACTTCTATTGATTATTCCCTATTTATCTGGTACAAAACTTGTTTCTATTTTTTATGTTTTCTCTCTCTCTCTCTCATTAAATTGTGAGCAGAGATTGTCCTTAAAAGGTGAATTACATTCTTAATACTAAATACTATGCTTCTTACTTGGTAGATGCTTAATTGATGCTTATTGGCTGATTGGCAAGAACTCCCCTAATTAACAGCCAGATTCAAAAACAATGGAAAGAAGTCTACTCAAAAACATTAGATTTTGGGGTGGCTAAGTGGTGCAGTGGATAGAGCACTGGCCCTGGAGTCAGGAGGACCTGAGTTCAAATCCAGCCTCAGACACTGAATAATTACCTAGCTGTGTGGCCTTGGGCAAACCACTTAACTCCATTTGCCTTGCAAAAAAAAAAAAACATTAGATTCCTTTAGCTTTGAAGAAAAGGGAAAAAAAGGAAAAACTGGTAGTCATTTGCACTAGCAATCCTAGGGTGAACTCAAATATCACAAATAATTAATTCTGATATTTGAAAAAGTTATCTTACTATCTAAAATAAATCATGCAATCAATTACAGTTAATATTGAAAATGTTGGAAATCTCTAATTAGAGAAGTTTGTACTTTTAAATCCATTTTACAGTGCCTGTCAAGGCTTTTCATCATGACCTCAGCTGTTTCATTGCCAGGTGCTCAGTTTAGAGATGAAGGCTCCAAAGCCCATCACTTGTCCCACTGTGCACCCTCAGCATTTTTGAACCCATGAAATATTTATTCAGGATCAGCCAAAGAATCTTGCCCTGGGCAATAGTATAGTCTAAAGGGTATCATCCTCTTTGTATGCATGAAGGAGAGTTGCAAGCATCCCTGTTATCAGGGGTAGTATGCAATGGGAAGGCAGCAGGTAAGTCATCTTGTCATTCAGGAAAAGAAGAACCTTGGCATCACACTGCTGTCAAGGGCATCTTGCAAAAAAATGAAAAACCCCAATTGTTTTTTAAAAGGTCCAGTTCTCTGTTTCTTGTTAAATTACCTTGAATATATATCTCCCATTTGGAAGCAGAATGATCATTTAAAATTCTTCTTAAAGTCACTGTCATGACTAATGTACGATTAAAAGGTCTATGTCCAAGTGGCATGCTTCACCCCTCACAGGGATTTATTTTTTTCTGAAGGGATTGCTGTCCCTTTGCATCTCAATGATATTTTTGGACTGGTGTCCACATTTGGTAAAATCTGAAGCTCCCTGTTTTAGTTTCCTTATCTATTACATGAGGGGAAGAAAACAAGACAATTTTTGAAACCCTTTCTACCTACAAGCCTTTGATTGCTTCTGATTCTATGGACACACTAACTCCCAACTGCCAAACCTATCTATCTTTACTTTATTTACCTGGGCTGTCTTTACTCTTCCTACCTGAGGAATGTTAGCAAGTTCTGAAAGTATGCTCTGGGAGATGGGTTCTTCGGGTACAACTCTAACAGTTTTTCCATTGTTCTCCCTGCATACTTACCCCTCCATTCCCAAATGAATTCCTAGTGATAGATCTGAATACTGATCCCACAAACATCCTGGGTGAGATGGACATGTGACAATTTTTTTTTAGGAAAGCATCAATTTCATTGCATTCTTGTGAAATGTATTCACAAGAACAAACAAGTCTGTTTGTTGCCATCATTTAGACCAATACTGATATTACTGAGTTTTTCATAGTGGCCCTAATGGGTAAATTTATTTTCCTACAAATTTGTATTCAAAAGGACATTTATGAAAATTGCATTTCTATTGTCTTATTTAACAGAAGGGAGGACAACACCTTTTTTTCTATCTCTTCTGTTTTAGGGGATGATTTTATAGTTACAGAAAATAGAAAAAAAAGCCATGCCTTATTACCTTAATTAATAAAGCAATAAATTGTGGATGCAGAGATATCTAGGCTTGTAGCTCACTTATCATCCATACAACCTATTAAAATAGGGACTTAAAAATCTCTGAATAATAGTTTCCTCATATGCAGAATAGGGTAATGATTTCTGCAATTCAAAACTCATATATAGCTATTATGTGAATCACACACATAGTAAATTAGATAAAATGTCAAATATTATTATTTTGAACCAATCTTTTGATATATTTTCCAAATGATGTTCTCTCCTCTGTTCATTCCAGTCATCAAGCAATTATTTCTTATTGATCCTGTACATAGCTCATATATGTATATGTGTGTATATATATACATATATATATATATGTACATATTTATCTGTCTCCATTAGATTTTTTTTTAGGTTTTTGCAAGGCAATGGGGTTAAGTGGCTTGCCCAAGGCCACACAGCTGGGTCATTATTAAGTGTCTGAGGTCAGATTTGAACTCAGGTATTCCTGACTCCAGGGCCGGTGCTCTATCCATTGTGCCAACTAGCTGCCCCTTCTCCATTAGATTTTAAACTCTTTGAAGGGAGGGGACTGTATATTGTATCTTTTTTATATCACAAGTAAATTGCATAATTTCTGGTCACAGGAATTAATAAATGTCTATTCATTGATACTACATCCCTTATGTGCCCCAGGTGTTAGAATGAACTAAAACAATTTTCCTAAAGACATACAGTTTTGGCAATAAAGCCATGTCTTTTTGTCCTGAGATGGTAGTCTTCCCCTATCAAAATGTAATGATATTTTCCTAGACTCAATCTTCCAGTCTCTTTTTATTCTGATTTTCCTAAGAGGAATTTAGAATCAATTCTTCCAACTAGCTGCCTAGAATGTAAGGTCCTTGTCAACAGAAATTCTTTCAATCTTTTGTCTTCTTGGAAACAGTCAAGCTTGGTGGATAGGTCACTGGGATTGGTATCAGGAAGCTTAAGTCTTGTTTCAGAAAATGAAAAGCTAAGTGACATTGGGTCAGTCAATTAATTTCTTTAGGCATTGGTTTCTTCATTTGTCTAATGAAGATGTTGGACTTGATGTCTTCTGGGGTCTTTCCCAGGTTTATATCATTCATTTTACATCCAGGGTCTTATTCAGTGCCTAACATGCAGTATATGTGTAATGGATATTTGTTTAATTTCAATAATATACTCTTTTCTCTGTATACAAACACATCATTGGGTTAGTGAATAAATATTTGTTAAGCCTCTGCTATATGCCAGAGACCTTAGAAGCATGAAGCTTCACAAAGAGGCAGTAGATTGTACCTGGATTCAGAGTCCACAATCTAATCTGCCAAAGAACAGAGAGAAAGGAAGGAAATGGAACTAATTCTCTACCAACCATAACTTACATTTGATAACCTCAATATTCCTTCTATGAGCAGCCTTGGCCAATTAGCCAGTTTTAAATGTCAACAAGATGGAATGAGAGACGGTATTTTATAGAAAATTGGGTGCCACAGTTATAGTTTTGCAAATGCCCCTTATAAAATGAGCAGACCTTTCTTGGGAAGGGGATCCCAGGTAGCAGATCTGATGGATATCCTGGATTCTTGCAGAAGTTGTTAAGTTAGTAGACACTCTCCTGATTACATCATGTGGCAAAGCTAACTCAAATCTAACTGCCAAGATTAAAATTCACAATGAATAATGAGTTTGGGGGAAATCTTGACAGGGTCATAAATAAAGGATAAAGTTAAATATTCAGAATGATGTGAATTTAGATTATGCAATCTGTCAATCAAGATAAAACTCTCTCTTTTTAATTTTTAATGATGATGGTCTTTGGGTCATTTCCCCAATCTTAGATCTAGGTATTGTCTTTCCCTTCTATCCTTCTCAAAATTCTATGGAGATTCTATGGAAAAGCTAAAGACCAGAAAATGAGAAAAAGAAAACTGCAAAGAATGATTAAAATTTGTGCACATATGATAATTTCACATATTTATACATCATTTAACTTTTTCCATGCAACTTTTAATGCAGCTATACATAGGAAATGGCAAAAAAGGTATGGAAGATGATTTTCAGGGACACTGGAAGTTCAAGAAATATTGCACTATGACTCTTAGGAACTTCCTTAACTGCTACTACTGTTGATGACTACAACTGCACCTTCTAGCTCAATAATCAATAAAAAATTATGAAGCCTTTCTTCCCTCTCAAAGTCCTTACATCAAATCTCTAGGACACCATAAGTCATGACTCTGGCAAACTCCAAAAGTATTGGGAACAGAATAAGTATTTCCCATAGATTTAGGTTGAAAGTTAATACAATAGAATTACTTCCTATTCAGCTATAGAATTATAGGATCTCAGAATTAAGGACAATACAATTAGAGGACACTACAATTAATTCCTTATTCTAACAAAAATCCCTCGTATAACATCTATCATGGACACATTCAACTGATGCTAGAAGACCTTTAAAAAGGGAGAAATGCATTCTTTAAAAGTAGTCCTTTCAAAATTTGATTCTCTCATTTTGTTTGGAGATTTTTCCTTACATCAAATCTAAACCTGTCACCTTGCGAATTCAACCCATTGTTTCCAGTTCTGAACTCAGGGGTCAAACAAATCAAGTCTAGCAACTCTTCTATATGTTATCCCATTGACTACTTGGAAACAGGAACCCTGCCTTTCCTTCTCCAGGATAAACATGTCTAATCAATTTGATAGTTAATTGGGATAAAATAATATGATTGACAAGGCCTGGTAGAATTAACCATTAAAAATGAAATGTCTTTCTGTATATATTCCCTTATCTATGTTTATCTATATATTCTCTCTTGTTTTTGGCAAGGCAATGGAGCTAAGTGACTTTCCCAAGATCACACAGCTAAGTATTTATTAAGTGTCTGAGGCTGAATTTGAACTCAGATCCTCCTGACTCCATGGCTAGTGCTCTATTCACTGTGCCACCTAGTTGCCCCTATGTATTCTCTCTGAAAACATATTTGAAAAAATAATGTTTTTCTTCCTTCCAATTGAGGAGTTGAATGAATAGATAAAACACAATTTATTCAGCATTTATTGTGAACAAAGAAATATATTTTAATAGTTATTCAAGTACTCATTTTGGAACAGGTTTCAGGAACATCATCATCAGGCAAAGAGCAGGAAGAATTATTAAGGCTAACATATACAAAACAACTGTATTTGATTGTGTTGCTTCTTTGTTGAGAGGAAAAAACAATGCATTCTTCTCATTTAGTTTTTCAGATTAAGAGCATGGTATATAAATTTTAATTTAATGAATAAAACAAAGAATCTCCTTCATACACACACATACACACACACACACACACACACACACACACAAGCACACATGTAAAAATGTGCCGTATGACCAACAATAGAATACGGAGAGAAAGAAGAGAAAGGAGAAAAACCAAAGAAAAAAATGAACAAGAGGAACAGGAAAAGATTCAAAGGAAGAAAATGGGGAAGAAGAGGAAGGAAAGCACAAAAATATACCAAAGCCCTATTAGGTAAAGATCTGGCTAGTTTGCTAGTAATATAAGTTATGCAGGGAAAACAAAACAAGTGCTTTGACTTCAGTGGAATGAATGAATAATATCTGAATTTGCTATAAGTAGGATTTCAATTCTTAGCTAAAGATAAAAAAGCATAAAAACATTTTTCTAAATATTATTCAAAGGTAGGAAACCTTTAATTTGGATAATATATCTCACTTCACAAATAATAATAAAATAAAAAATATATCCATCTGCAGATGTTTCAGTGTTTCAGTAAACCATTGCCATATATATGCAACTTTCAATAGTGATGTTACCTTTTCAGCCTTACTAATAACAATATTTTGCTGGTGATTCATGTTTCAGTCATGTTTGATCCTTCTGGACTCTATTTGGTGCTTTTTTGGCAAAGATACCAAAGTGGTTTACCTCTCTGGTCCAATTTATAGGTGTGAAAATGGAGATAAACAGGGTTAAGTGACTTTCCCAGGGACATAGCTAGTGAAAATCTAAGGTCAGTCTTGAAATCAGGTAGATGAGTCTGGTCCTGGAATTTTAGCCCTTGTGCCATCTACCTACACATTTTTAAAACACTAAAAAAATGAGAGCAATTAATTCTGGGGAGAGGGGGGTGTATAACGAATAGACTGAGGAGCTGTGATATGGACCAACCATTTTGGAAGGCAACATGGAATTATGCAAATGAAGTGAATATAATACCTTTTGAGAGACTTCATTCCTGACTTTATATCCCATTAAAAAGAATTTCTAATTTATTTTTAAATATTTATATTAAATTTTTGGAATAGAAAATAATTAGGAAAAATAGATCCACATCAAATTAGGAATAGGAAAAAATAATTTTTGTATATAAATATTAGGAAATATTATTGGACTATAAGAAATAATATGTATTGAATAAAGAGAAACATAAATATATATATATATATATATATATATATATATATATATATATATATATACCAATGCAAATTGAAGCAAGCAGTCAAGAAAACTATACTATACAAAGATTATAACAATACACATAGAAAAAACAACTATAAACAAAAACAAAAATCAAAAGATGTGAGTCATTACCAATCAGTCTTTTGTGGAGGTGGAAGTTCTAGAGGATTTACCCATTGGACATGTTTTCAGACTTTTTTATTATATCACTCAAGTATGCTGATTTAGTTTCTTCTTTTAAAAAATTACTATTTGTCAAATGGCATGACTCTCTGGGAGGAAGTAAGGGAAGAATACATAAAATGACAATTGTACAATAAGACAGAAATTATCTATTACATCCATAAAAATACAAAACATAAAATACAGGAGGGAGATCACTAATTGTAAGTAAGTTTAATAAAGTTTAAAATGTTTAACTGCTTCATTTGTATATTTACACAGAAATTCTGGATATACCATCTCCTCTGTTTTTACCCTTAATCTCTCCTCTCTCTCTCTCTCTCTCTCTCTCTCTCTCTCTCTCTCTCTCTCTCTCTCTCTCTCTCTCTCTCTCTCTCTCTCTGTAGTTCTCTACTCTTGCTCTTACCCTCACATTGTCTCACATACATACACATGCACACACACACACACACACACACACACACACACACAGAAGCACATTCACATTCTTTGCAGATTCTCTTCTAACAAAATCAAAAGTTCAGCAAAACAAAAAAGTAAAAATTCCATATGATATAATCATCCCAAATTCTTAGTCTCTGACTTTTCTAACAGCAACAGCAACAACAAAAATTAAGATTCAGGTAGATTGGTTCACCCTGTCCTTGGACTCAGATTGGTCATTGTAATTAAGGTGGTTTCTACTCAGAGTATTTCATCACATAATTATAGACTCTTGGGAGCTCTACTGTTAGAGTTAGAATGTTCTGGATATAGGCCAGTGAAGCAGTAATTTCTAAGCTTCTCCAATCAACCAGCTGTGAGGTAACAGATAGAAAACAATCACTTTGCATGGCAAAAAGCAGTCATCACAGATAAACTTCAAAATACAAATCCTATTGTTTATCCAGATCTCCTTAGAAATGAAGAATGGAGAAAACATATGATGTCAGTGATGTAACTGCAGATTGGTTTCAAAATGGAATTTTCCCGAATTCTTCCTGGAGCTGTCAGGAGCTTCTTTTCGAGGATGAAAGAGTACTTTCAATAAGGCACCTTGGAAATGAGTTTTTGGAACATTGATATTATACTTATATTTTCCATTGGGAAAGAAAGCACAGGAATGGCACAGTAAAATGTGTCCAAGACTTGTCAGAACAAGATTTTAAGTTTTGTTCTTCATATTGTTCTCTATCAAGTTTTGCCATATCTGACCTAAGGGATAAATAGAGCCAGCTGAATATGCATTAGGTAGACAATCAAGGGTGTAGCAGTCAGAATGTGTTTTGTCCACTTTGTGAGAGCATCAAACCTAGATGCTATGTAGAAGTGTAAGCAATTAAAATTGATGCTTAAGCAGGCCCTTCTCCTGGAATGCCCTCTCGTGATTCTGTAGGATCCACGGCTGAAAAGAGATCTTAAAAAATCCCAGTACTATGTTACTGCTTTATGGATACAGATACTGAAACTAGAGAAGTTAAGTAAATTTTCCAAGATTAAAAAAGGTACAGATATATCATTTGACAATTTTTTTTTGAAAAATATGTTCTTCAAAAATAAAAAATGAAAATATATGTTATTTTAAAACAAATTAACTATAATTTCTCCTTTTGCAGATATTCATTAAATGAGGATAATTATGAGCGGATAACATGATTTTGATTTGAAATAAACATTTTGATATTAGTATATGAAAATTTACTGTGTCTAATTATTGAACTTTAATCTTTCAATATATTCATAAATTTTGGTCCTTCAAGTATATACACAGTAGTCAGTATTTGAACTCAGAACCTTTCTTTGTAAAATTGAACAATTTCACAGAGCTATATCTTACCATCTTTCCATCCTATGCCACACATTTCTCTCTCTAGAATTCTCCTTCACTTTTTTTAGGTTTTTGCAAGGCAAATGGGGTTAAGTGGTTTGCCCAAGGCCACACAGCTAGGTCATTATTAAGTGTCTGAGGTCGGATTTGAACCCATGTACTCCTGACTCCAAGGCTGGTGCTTTATCCACTAAGCCACCTAGCCGCCCCTCTCCTTCAATTTTACTCCAGACACAAAACAGAACCGGAAAGGATCTCAGGATACATTGAATGAAAGTTCTATAAAATGAAATCATTTCTCTTGAATAAAGTTATTGTTTGGTTTATGCTTGAAAACTTCCACAGGAGAAATGTACTATTCCCAAAGTGACCCATGCCATTTTTACAATAACCGGCATTAAGTTATTTTTCCTCTTTTCTTATTTCTACCCAATTCTTTTACTTATGCTACAAAAGACTAAAAAGAATATGTCTTAACTTTTTTCTATTTGACAACCCTTCACATATTTAAAGGATAGCTATTATATTCTCTCTGAGATGCTTCCAAGTAAAATATCTCTGTTCCTTCAATTGACCTTCACAAGAAATGGACTTGAGATACTTCACCATCTCTCCCTCTTTCCCTCTCTGCTCATCTACGGGGATAAAGTCACAACCGTCTTTAATCTTACTGATATACCTGACTCTTTTCTCTACTTTCTCATACTTCTATCATTGCAGCTGAAGTAATTGATTTTATCCTTTCTTATGCTATTTTTTTATTGTTTAAACACTTACATTTCAGTTCTCTGGTTAGAATATGTTGTCTAAGAATGTGTGTGTCAAAAGAAAAAGAAAAAAAAATGTTTATGTGTATTTCTGTGTCTGTCTGTGTGTGTGTTTGTGTGTGTGTGTGTGTGTGTGTGTGTGTGTTTGAGGAGCTGACGAAGCCTATGTCTTTTGAATCTTCATCAGAACCTCTCAGTGATGTGCATCCCATTAATATTCAATGAATCATTTTAAATTAGGAAGCCATAGAGTAAGAGAGGAAAAAATCCTGCAAGAATTTATATGGAAAGAGGGTAAACACATCATCTTCCTCTCTTTCAACTCTTCTAGTTACTCATTATCACTGTGAAGTCACATTTGCTGCTTCACCCCTAATAATCGAATACTTACAACCATCAGCCACATGCTTGGATGAAGCTGTTCCAGTTCAGAACAACCAGTTAGCTTTTATTTTCTCATAATACAACTTTCTAGAGCCAAGGAGAGCAACCATTCTGGAATGATATGTAACTGAAAATTTAGGAGACAGGTTATCCATTGATAAATATTAAAATCTTTCATGTACCAGCACTTTATTGGATGCCAGACAATAAAAAAATAATGCATTACCTACACTCAAGGAAGTTAGATTCTACTGGGTGAGACTTCATATATGAATATATGCACATATGCATGCATCCACTCGGACTACACAAAAACACACACAGACAAATATATAATAAATTGTTGCATATACATATTTTGTGTGCATATGTTAGAAATATGATTTCCATATTTTCTTTGAAGGAAGTATCAGTAGCTGAAATATTCATTTAGAAAAATATACAATTTATAAAATTATCAATCAAGTTTAGTTAAGTCGCTAGGTGTATTAAGCTGTCTGCTATTATTTCTGATTATTTCATTCTTTTAATAAGTTTGTCAGTCTATGATAGTTTCATTCTTTGTCTCTGCCTCTCAGAAAAAAAAAACTTTCAAATTGTTTTGTGAACTCTCTTTACATCACTTTCCATTATCCTTCTTCTTTCCCATTACAACCATGCTTGTGATTAAACCCTTTTCATCGGATGGCTATTTCACTCTGATAATAAATTTTCATTGAATTATACTTAGTTTTTCCACTTAAAATGTAGGAATAGAAAGTGAATTTAAGATAACAATCACAATCACAGCAACAGCAGCAGCAAAAACAATGACAGTTTGGAAGTAATTACTAGTGTGGAAGTGCTCCAGGTAGTTATGCTCCCTATATCTTCCTTCTGTGATAATCCACGAGGTGGGTCATTTAAATGGACCCCCACTGAGTTATATAAGCTGAGATTGGCTTCATTAAAGATCATGGATTAATTTCTCAAAACACATGAAGGACCCAACAAAGTGACTTGCATCCTTTCAGCTTTTAATAATAGCATTATCTTCCTATAACTCTCAAAAATAGACTTAAAAAAGATGACTCTGCATGGTTCCACTTAAATAGCTCACCTTATACATGTGCAGACAAAATGCATTCCCTCATACACAGGATAATGAGCCTTCTTTCAAGGACTCCTTATAAAATGGCCAACCCAATTGTTAGAGTATCCTAGGAAAGGCGAAACTGACTCAGTCGGGGAAAAAAGTTTGTTTACCTCATGTCAAGACAAAACCATTAAGACATCCATAAAAAGATTATAGAATTTATAATGGGAAAATATGCTCATTACCTCAAGTGTCATAGACAGGGAACGATGCAACCTAATAGGTGTTCTGATGGAACCTGGGGAATCAGAGTATCGAGGCTTGATTGTGAAGAGTGTCTGTGTGATGATCATGTACTTTTCTTAATTTGAACTCTCTGAGCATAATTGTTTGCACAGTTTGTATATGACAGTTTTAAGATTGTCTGCTCTGGGCAGGTTTGAAAGAACTCCCCATGAGTGCCCTGGAAACTTCCCAACCCGCAGTGATGGAATGGAAGTTATACCATTTGTTAAGGAAAAAGGAAATGAAGCTGAAAAATATAAAAAACCTAAAACTCAATGCTGCAGTCCCATTGTCCTTTCTTTAAAGGTTAAAAAGTTGTACAGCTCTGACATTTCTAATTTTGATTTACTAATCTTTAAAAGTTCTCCCTCTCCCTCATATTGACTGGCATTTGAAAAAAATGGAAAGCTTCCATCTCATGAAATAAGGTATAATTAGCCGCATCTCTGAATCAAAAAACCCCTCCTATTGTGAAAATATGCTATTATTCCAATAAAAGTAATGTCATACGTTGGCAAATAAGTCATAATAACTTTTTTGTAATTACTGTTTTATTTTATTTTTCCAATTACGTGTTAGGAAAGTTTTTCAACACTCATCCACATGCATATTTATAGTACAGAATTTCCTTCCAGCCTCCTTTTCCACCCCCTCCCCTCGGTGGTGAAGTCTAGTAAACATTTCACATGTACTTTGTGTTTAGCATGTTTACATATCAGTCATTTTCTGTAAGAGGAATTAAGACTAAAGGAAAAGAAAAACAACCTTGGGATAGGAAAGAAAAATATAAGAAAAAATTTTCAAAAGTTAATCTAGTGTTCATTCAGATTTTGCAGTTTTGTTTGTTTTTCTTTGTCTGGATATGGACAATATTGTCCATAACAGGTCACCCAGGGTAGTCTTAGCTCTCTGAATTGCTGAGAGGCGCTGTATGTATCAAAAATGATCAACCCTCAATGTTTTTATTAATGTGTAAAAATGTTCTCTTTGTTCTGCTCCCTTTGTTCATAATCTCTGTTTATTTCAAAATGCTTTTATTCATATTTTATTCAGGCAGGTTAACCTGTGTGAATATATATATATATATATATATATATATATATATATATATATATATATATATATATATGTGTGTGTGTGTGTGTGTGTGTGTGTGTGTGTACCAATAGGGCTAGAGGTATGTAGACAAGTTAAGAACCCATTTCAATAGTGATGTTTTAATTTTCAGTTCCAATGATCAAAGATCTACTTAAGTGCTAGGGTTAGAGGAACAATATACTTTGTTTTGGGGGGGCAGGAGATAGAACCAAAAGCAATTTGGTGACCCCTCCACCTCTCATTGATTGATTCTTTGATTCTTTAATGGTTCATGACAATTATGTTTTATTAATATTGTTTCAGTGAATTCCATTAAAAATATTTCAAGATAATGATCAATGTTGGAAAGGATGTGGGGAATCTGGGACAATGATACATTGTTAGTGGGGCTGAGAACTGATCCAACATGTCTGGAGAGCAGTTTGGAATGATGACCAAAGAGCAATGAAAATGTCCATGCCCTTTGACCCAGCAATATCACTACTGGGTCTATAGCCTGAAGAGTTCATAAAAAGGGGTGAAAACCCCACATATACAAAAAATATTCATAGTAGTTCTGTTTGTGATGGCAAAGAACTAGAAACTGGGGGATGTCCATCCATTGGGGAATGGTTTAACAAATTGTGGTATGTGTGTGTGTGTGTGTGTGTGTGTGTGTGTGTGTGTGTGTGTGTGTGTGATGAAATACTCTTGTTCTATAAGAAATCATGTGGGAATGGGATCTTGGAAAAGACTGAAAAGACTTGTATGAATTGATGCTGAGAGAGATGAGCAGTACCAGAAGAACACTGTGCACTTTAACAGCAACTTGGGGGTGATGATCAACCTTGATGGACTTGCTCATTCCATCAGTGCAACAACCAGGGACAATTTTAGAGGATCTGTGATGGAGAATGCCAGCTATATCCAGAGAAGCAGCTGTGGAGTTTGAACAAAGACCAGAGATCATTATCTTCAATTTTTAAATGTTTTCATACATATTAGGTAATTTCGCTATCCCTAATGTTTCCTTTCTTCCTTTTGAATCTACGCATATCATGGAAGCAAATGTAAATACTATATTGGAATGTCTTCTGTTGGGGGGAGTAGGAAAGGTAGGGAGAGAGGGAGAAAAAATTGTAAAATTCAAAACCTTTGTACTTGTATAATTGGTAGAAACTACAATTGTATGTAATTGGGAAACACATGAAATATTTATATAATTATAAAAAGAAGATAGCTTACCTGAAAAAAAGCAATCCACTGAATATATTCTCTCATGTTTCCATTCTTAAGAAGCTGACCCCCTTTATTAACAACAAAACTGAGTTTACTGATTTTTCCCCTTTTTCATCAGATTCTCAGAACAGATAGGAATATTGAGCTAGAAAAACGAAGCCAGTATCAAAGTTTGTATACTCTTTGATCCAGCAATACCACTACTAGGTCTGTATCCAAAGACATCATGAAAAAGGGAAAAGAACCCCCAAAACCAAAAATATTTATAGCAGCTCTTTTTGTGGTAGAAAAGAATTAGAAATTAGGAAATGGCTAAACAATTTATGGTATATGAATGTGATGGAACATTTTTTCTGTAAGCAATCATGAGCAAAAAAAAAATCATGAGCATGGGCAGCTATAAATTTCTTATGTTTAATTCTGCTCGTATTGTTCCTTTGCATTAGTAAAAAAAAAAATCATACCCTTCTTACATTTTTGCTCCTTCTATGGCCCTTTGCTTTATACCTGTCTAATCAAGTATTTTATATTTATGTGTACTTGCCCCAATTTACCTGAAAATTAACTGAGGATAATGCCAATGCTAAATCCATTATGTACAGTCAGGAAAAGTTGAAGTAACATACTAAAGTTAAGGCAGTCTATTATTGATGGTCTACAGAATGATGAGTGGACTGATCATGGGATGATCATTTCTCTCTACCTTTAAATTTGTAGAGAAGAAAAGAAAGTATTGTGTACGATCCTCTTTTGTTCTAAAACCAGTCCGCATGAGGGCATACTTTAATGGAACAAGCTATCTGCATTTCCTTGTACAGAGTTTAAAAACTTAGTGAAAAGTAGCTTAGTGAAAAGAATCTTTTTTTCTGACATATCTATCAATGGAGTCAAGCTAAGAACAAAATCAAAGAGATGACAGTCTTTCAGGATTATGCTATTGACAACATAACCTATATTTTGTAAGATTAGAGAGTATTATCTGATGATAAAAATCTCCTTTGGAAAAATCCCAAGAGGTTTCAGATAAGGAAAAGAAAACAGAACAATATTGAATAAGACTGGGTTTTTGCTGCCATGGCAGAATTGCTATATGTGAAAGATGTTAAGATTGTGAAATCATTTTTATGTAAAGTTTTTGCTTTTTTTTTTGTTTTTGTTTTGTTGGGGTTTTTTCCGTAGCAGCTCTATCATTTATAATGTTCCAAGCGGTGGCACAGTAGGGAGGGTATTGAGCCTCAAGTTAGGAAGACCCATCTTCTGAGCTCAAATCTGACCTCAGGCACTTACTAATCATGTGACCCTGGGCAAGTCATTTAACACTGTCTCATTTCTTTATCTGTAAAATGAGCTGAAGAAGGGAAATAGCAAACTAATCCATATCTTTACCAAGAAAACCCAAAATGAACCCCAAATGGGTTTAGAAAGACATGATCATGATCAAAAAATACCAATGACCCATTATGAGCATGAATTCAAGTGATTTTCATTTTATCCAACATATATTTTAAAATGTGAACTCTTAAAGGAATGCATTTAAGATAATCAGAATCTAGTTTTTCTCAATTTTCCTTTCTGTGAAAGAGTAGCCTCTGTTTCCACAGTGATAAAACTGAGAGTAGGAAGTAGGCATAGCACATCATAGTCCAGACCTGAAGATAAATGGTCCAATTCAACTGGCACTTGCCTGTTTTGCTGTAAATGTATGTTTGAATAGATTTTAAGACAGATTGGTCATAAATTCAATTGTAGAGATAAGTTGATGAAAGAAAAGAAATTTACTTTGACTCTCTTAAATAAAGAAGAAGGAGATAACAAAGGAAGTCTAATTTTCAGCAAATGCTAATGGTTTTTGATTGAGAAAAATAATGGTTTTTGTCTATTATTTTGCATTTAAACAACTTAAGGGTTAGGGATAGAGTAATTGTACAAATGTGGAAAACTGAATGAAAATAATAAAATGCATAACGTTTTAAATTGAATTTAGAATTTAGATTTGTTATTTAAAAATTAATTTGAAAAAATGCATTTTCATTTTTCATCCAGACCCATAATTTCGATGTGCAGAACTCCTATTCCAGAAGGTTCTGCCTTCCAATCTGTTACAAATTACTCATCTGTAATCTTGCATTTTATAGAGTTGCTAGGATACTGTGAATTATTCACAATACTGTGACTTGCCCATGGTAACTCAGTTCACATGCTGCCTAGGAAGTCCCCCACCTCTACTTGGGAGTCAGAGATCCATGAAAGACATTGTCAAAGAGCTTCCATTTTGAACCACTTGGGACAGACAGCTCCTGTAGACTTCTGAAAACTTTAAAACGACTCAGGTTGTTGCCAGCTCTGCAGATGGGTGGGTCAGCTTTCTCATCTTTAGTTTTTGGTATATGCAAAGAACGAGATGGGGGAAAACAAAACATTGCTGGAATTTTCTTCATAGGCAATATGTCCTTGGGGCAGCCCATGCAACACCCATGTATTTCTGACCCATTGGTAAAATCCCATGCATTCCTTTTTTTTTCCTTTTGCAAAAAGGGAGAAATGGGGATGAAGAACAGCATAAAAAGTAATAAAGACCAAGTAGACCTATTGGTTCAGGTAAGTCCACACAAGGGGTTGTCTTTTCTCTCCAATGTCTGTTGTATCAAATATCTGAACCAACCTTCAGAATGAAGACAACTCCACTCACTAAAATCCACCCACTAGAAGATACCAAAGTATGACTTCAAAGCAAGTCTAAGAAATAAAAATTGCATTCTGAACCTGCCCATCATTCCCTAGAAACATCATTACAGAAAGTTATTTCAGTCCTAGAATTCATGCATCTAATTAGATGGCTTTTCCAACATTCTCCTTTCAAAGATGTCTTCCAGGTCATGCATCTTATTTGTGCAAAAGGTTATACTTGAAACTTTTCCATCATACTCCAAAACTGGTTTCTTCTCTTTCCTCTCACTCACATGATTTTCATTTTTCTTTTATATGTTGCCTTTCATCTTTTAATTGTATATTCCCTGAGGGTTGTGACTTTTTTCTTTATGCTTGTTTTCAGGATTCCAGAACTCTCAGCAGTGTCTGGAACCTACAGAATTTGATATATGCTTAGTGACAACTGACAAGCTAATCTTAGTGAAGCTCAATACTTTCGTCCCAAATCTCCATAAGGAGAGTTCTGGGTACACCAAATGGAACATATTCCCTTGATCAACTTCTTAAATAGGAGACCTAGTGTTGACCTGGCAACTTACCAACAGATGAAGATGTTCAGTTTGTTTTTTTACTTAAAATATAGAGCAATTTACAATTCAAACAAAATAACAAACAAAACCCCAAAACTTATTTTTGTCCCCGTGATCCTAGACACTTTAAGTCCCATTATTGTTTCCCTTCTATGAGACAAAATAAATTATTCAATTAACATGATAAATACAAATTAAGTGGAGTTTAAGAGCTTTAACCCTGAAAGAACAAGGAACCATTGCAGATATTGGATTTGAGAAACCATTAAAAATGAGGAATGGAAATATGAAAATGTATGTTTGGTAGTCATAACATATAAATTTTTGGTTACCATATTTAAAGTGGGGGAGACTTTCCTGGGAGATTAACTCTATGATTAGATTGGGAACTCAAGAGTCAGGCCAGATGGAGGGCTCCTGTAAAGGCCCTGAGAAGGAGGAACCTGAAAAACGACAAAAAATCACTCATTCACTCAATCAACACCTATTAGGTAAGTTCCAGAGTGAAGGAGCTTATAATCACTGAAGAAAGCCTGAACATATAAATGTATACTGAATAAATATGAAACACTCCATGGTTCTGTGAGGAAGGAAGGATGATAATAGTTGGAACAAAAGTAAAAACCTCATATAGACATAAATCCATGAGCCAACTTGGATGAAAATTGAGAAATCTGGGATACTGAGATGAAACTGAAGACCATTCCAGAAATAGGTACTGCCAGTTCAAAGATGGTGACATGAGGAAGAGTTTTGCATGTGAATGGAAAGAAGTAATCAGGAAATCTACAATACTCTAATCTGTCTTTATTTTTAATCTACTCAAAACAATTCATCTAGGATAATGTGACAAATATTTAAACATACTCTTTGATTAAGGCGTGGAGAAAAATTATTTCATGCTAGAACGACTAGCTCCTCTGAAACTCCTGCCCTTATTCCATGTCTTCATCTACTTTTTCCTTGGCTGAACTTATATTATAAGTGACAGGAGGTTTGCACATCACACAACCAGACTTATCCACCATACATGATTGTCTTGTAACATCATAAAATATTTAATCTTTGGCTATATTGGAAGAGATGTGCACATCTCAAAAGTAGAAAATTATCCAGTGCTATTTCCCATGCCTATAGGGAGGCTACATTCCAAACTCACACCCCAAATCCATAATTTAGAATTTTTTTTTCTTTTATTTGAGGGAATACTTTGTAAATTGCTTGTTGTGGAATTGCTCTATTCTCCAGTAGTGATCTTTAAAATATCTTCCTGAATAGGGAAATGAATCTCAATCACAAAATTAAAAATCAAATGTGCTACAATTCCAGCTATAGAAGAATCAAATCCAAATTTAAAAAAAAAGGAAGTTTGGATTGGGCAACATTAGGAAAAAATCTAACATTACATGTTGTCAGATTAATAACTCAAAATCAATTTACAAATGTTGTTGATCTCTTACAGTCACAGTCACATCATTCCTCACAAACTTCCCCTTAACTCTAATCTATGATGATGAGGTGAACCTTCTTAAAATGGCTAATCTTTATAGAGATGTACCATTGATTTAATCACTTGGTAGACTCTCCAGCATGTGGCTTTGGATTATTAGTCCCCTCCCTCTTTTAAAATTCAACTTTGACTTCTACCATTACCACTACCACTACCACTATCCTTGGCACTACAACTATTACTATTAATACACCACCAGTACTATTAAGAATAGCAATAATAATGTTATTGCTTAAAAATACTGGTATTTTACTTTGTTTTAAGATTTTCAAACCATTCTATTACCTTATTTGACCCCCACACAAAACTTATGAAATAAGTACTATTACATTTATTGATCTAGAAACAAAGATAGACTGCTTAAATGAATTATCCAAGGGTCATGCATCTAGAAGATATATGAGGCAGGATTTGAACTGATCTCTTCCTTACTCCATATCTAGTGACAGATCCAATATATCTCTTCTATCAACATTAGCTTTTATTATATCATTGATGCTGACTATACCTTCAATTGTTTTGAAGCTCCTCCCTCCCAACTTCTGACCAGATATGTTATTATTCATTGTTTTGTTTTATATCTTCTTTTATGTCAATATTGCTACAATTAAAAAGTAAATATAGGACATGCTAATGCATGTTTCTTTTAATCAGAGCATAGCTAGACACATTTCCTACGAGGGAAGCTTATAAAGCTATGAAGAAAAGTATTAGTTTTGGAATGTAGGTATAGTGTTTTTCCTTGCATTTTTTAATTTTTTTATGAGATTTTTAGGGATTTCAAACTAAAAGCCATCTATAGCCACTAACTAGCATCTCTACTCCCCCATGAAGGATGTAGATGCAAAGTTAGAGATAATGAGGACTTGAACAAGGCTTTTGTTGGTTGGGGGCGAGGCAGCAGGCTGATAAGATTGAGAGGGATATGAGAGATGCTGTGGAAGATCCAAAAGAAAACTTAGTACCTGATTGAATTTTTGAAAGCAGAAAGAAATAAGGGCAAAGCATGAGCTTAGATTAAATATGTGGAGAAAATTATTTAAGTCTGACCATTTGCATGGAGTAGTGTAAACAAAACTCTCCATTTGCAGACCTGAATCCAAATGACTTTCCTCCTTAACTCTTTGTGTGTGATTTCAGGGAAGTCACTGAAGCTCTCTGGTTCACTTATCAAATGAGGGTGCTGTTCCAAAAGATCTCAAAGATCTTTTTCAATTCTAAACCTTTTGTGATTTAGATGCTTTCATGAATGAAAGGAGAAATCTATCCATAGGTTAGGTCATGGGTTTTGCAAATTACTTTGGAAAAAATAATCATCCTGTGACTGGTAACCTTAATCTTCTGAAGAAGAGATCTCTAGTTGGGACAATGGTGGTCTGCAAATGACAAATTCAGGGTCTATAATGTCATCAAACCTATACTCATATTTACCATGATAGGATCTTATGTTCTACTGGATAAGTCATTGAGAACATAGGTCATCTTCTGCAACATTATGAGACATCAAAATAGAATTTTATAATAAAAATTGATAGTTAAGCATGGTAATATAACCTGTAGGTTAAACAATCTAAATTGCAAACCTTTTTTCTCACTTTATTTATTTATTTCCATGCATTTGTTCAGGCATATTTTCCGAATGTCCCTCTGCCCTCTCTTCCTATCCCCCTCCCCTCAGCAGTGAACAGTCAGGTTAGCATTGTACATACATATTTTGATAAACGTGTTTACAGATTATTGTTATTTTTGATATGAGGAATTAGGATTAAGGGAAAGAGTTAAATAAGAGATAATTTTTTTTTGTTTTTTTTTGTTTTTTTGAGGCTTTTGCAAGGCAAATTATTAAGTGTCTGACTCCAGGGCCAGTGCATTATCCACTGCACCACCTAGCCACCACAATAAGAGACAATTTTTATAAAGTGTTCATCCGATTCAGAGGGTTGTTTTTTTGTTTGTCTTATTTTGGTTTTCTTCCTTTAGATGGGGATAATATAGTCCATAGCAGTATAATATGATTGTCCTAGCTCTCTGAACTGAAGAGAGGAAGTGCTCCCATTGAAGTTGATCATCTCACAGTGTTGCTGTTGATGTGTATATTGTTCCCTTGGTTCTGCTCCCTCCAAAATTGTAAGCTTGATAATAATTCAAAATTTATCTAGGTGTGCATTATGAAAGTTGGTTACATGGACAAGGGGTTCAATTTTTTTCTGTTTTATATCAGGAGATAGATTCAGGAATAATGTATAGAAGTGTATCAAGAGAATGTAAACTTGCAGAAAAGCACATTTTGACTTCTTGTCAGGAAAACAAAACTAAACAAAGCTTACTAACAACTATGCCAATATGAAATGGGTTGCCCTAGGAAATATTACCCATATGGAGCTACAAATAGAAATGATGGCTGAATATTAGAAAAAAATAGAGACCCAGTGCTAGGGAGAAAATTTCTAAAAATCAGAGATACAACAGTGAAATGGACTAGTTGTGAAAGTATTGATTTCCCTTTGAGATGGGTGGTCTTTAAGCCAAGACTATATGATCCCTTGCTAAAGATGTATTCCCAGTTACTGCTTTCAGGGGAGAGATGCACTAGATGACCACTGATGAAGCTTCTTGTTCTGGTTCTGTGATTCTTTGATTTAACTAGTTTGATTCAGTTCATGCCATTGCTGAAGGGAGAGAAAGGGGAGCATGCCTTCAAAAAGAATCAAAGAAGTAATTCCTTCAAAAGTCTATATTTGGAAAGAAAAGATTACTCTAAATCTCTCTCTCCATGTCATTTTGGGTCTGAGGGGCTATTGAGGATTCATTTTTAAGTTACCAGAATAATCCCCTTCAACCTAAGCTCCCTTTAGAATTCATACCTGAAGAAGTTGATCCTTCTCTCCAGGCAGGGCTTAAAAGGATTTGCTCACTGTTCAGTGTTCAGAATAAGACAAAGGGGAAGATGGAAGTTGTTAAGCATCCTCCAATTGATAAATGGCCAAAGAATATGAACAGACAGATTTCAAATGAAATTAAACCTATTATATAATCATATGAAAAAATGTTCCAAATAATTATTGATCAGAGAAAGGCAAATTAAAAAAAATGAGATATCACCTCACACTATCAACCTGGCCAAGGTGGGAAAAATGGAAAATGATCAATGTTGGAGAGGTTGTAGGAAGATTGGGACATTGATGCATTGCTAGTGGAATTGTGAACAGATCCAACCATTCCAGAGAGAAATCTGGAACTATGCCCAAAGAGCAATAAAACTGATCATATCCTTTGACCCAGCAATTCCGATTCTAGGTCTATATTCAGAAGAAATTATAAAAAAGAGAAAAGTCCCACATGTTCCACATTATTCATGGCAGCTCTTTTTGTAGTGGCAAAGAATTGGAAATTGAGGGGATGCCCATCAATTGGGGAATGAATATTATAGAATATTATTGTTCTATAAGAACAATGACTGAACTACAGAGAAGCATGGAATGACTTATGGGATCTGATACTGAGCAAAGGGAGTAGAACCAAGAGAACAATGCACACATTAACAACAGCTTTGTGAGATGAACAACCTTGATGGTTACAGCTCCTCTCAGCAATTCAGAGAGCTAGGACCATCATATTAAAATGACTGGACAATGTTAACCCCATCCAGAGGAAGAAAAACAAAACAAAGCGCACACACACACACACACACACACACACACACACACACAAACACAACCTTTCAGAATTTGATGAACACTTTATAAAAATCATCTCTTATTCATCTCCTTTGCTTAGTTCTAATTCCTCAGACCAAAAATATGAATCTGAAAAACATATATATATATATATATATATATATATTTACACACTTCACATGAAGAAGTAAAAGACCTCCAAGAAAAATATGAATTGGGTTCAGGTCATGGAAGAGTTCAAAACGGGTTTTGAAAATCAAGGAAGGGAAGTAAAGGGAAAAAAAAACTGGAAGAGAAATGAGAGGGATATGGGAAAATCATGAAAATCAGGAGTCAGATGAAAGAGATACAAAAATATGCTGAAGAAAATAACCTTTAAATAACCATACAGGGTCAAATGGAAAAAAGAAGTCAAAAAATGAGGAGATAAATGTCATACAAAGCAGAATTGGACAAACAGAAAAGGAGATATAAAAGTTCACTGAAGAAAATAGTAGCTAAATATATAGCTTGGAACTAAGGGAAGTGGATGAATTTGTGAGAAATCAAGAAACAATAATACAAAATCAAAAGAATGAAAAACTAATAGAAAATGTAAAAAAAAAAACAACTGACCAAGATCTCAGATCCAGGGGAGATGATTTTAAACTTATTCAACCATGTGAAAACCAGGACAACAAGAAGGAGCCTAGACATCTTGTTTTTCAAGAAATTATCTAAGAAAACTTCCCTGATATTCTAGAAACCAAAGATTAAAATAGAAATTAAAAGGATACATGGATCACTTACTGAAAATGATCCTAAAATGATAACTGCTAGCAATATTATAACCAGCTTTCAAGTCAAGGAGAAAATATTGCAAGTAGTCAGAAAGAAACAGTTCAATTACTATGGAACCATGGTTAGGACAATATAAGATTTAGCAGCTTCCTCATTAAAGGATCATAGGGCTTGGAATATGTTATTCAGGGAGTCAAAAGAATTGAATTTCAACCAAGAATCAACTACCAGCAAAACTCAACATATTCTTCAGAAGAAAAGATGGACATTCAATGACATAGGGGAACTTCAAACTTTCCTGATGAAACAACTGAGTTGAACAGAAAATTTGATCTTTATATATAAATCTCAAGTAAAGCATAAAAAGATAAACAGGAAAGGCAAATTATAAAAAAAAATTGATGATGTAGACCTGTTTATATTCCTGCATGGGAAGATGATACTGATAGCTCAAATGAACCTTCTCATTTATTAGTTCAATTAGAAGGAATGAAGGAATTCTAGGCCCACTAGGTCCAGGTGGGAGTTGAATTTGAAGAGATAATTTGAAGGTAATTAATGGGTGAAGGAAGAATGTACTGGGAGAAAGGGAAAGGGGAAGGTAGAATGGGGTGAGTTACTTTACATAAGAGACAAAAAAAGCTTTTGCAGTGGAGTGGAAGAAAGTGAAGGTAAGGGGGAACTGACTCAGGGTGGGGGGGGATAAAATACACAGTGAATTGGGCATAGAAATCTATATTATCCTAGAGGAAAGGAGGAGAAGTGATTGGAATAAAAAGGGCATGCTGGGGTGAGTGATAGAAGAGTGTCAGGAGGGTTAGTCAAATGCAAAACACTTTTAAGACAGGTTTGGGTAAAAGGGAAGAGAGAGAGAGAATAGAATAAATGGGGATGGGGAAATAGGAGGGAAATACATTTAGCAATAGCAACTATAAAAAAAATTGCAACAAGTTTCTCTGATAGACATCATTTCTCAAACAGAGAGAACTGAGTCAAATTTGTAAAAAAGAGCCATTGATAAATGATCAAAAGATATAAACAGGTTACAAATGAGACTATCTATTTAAATCATTTATCTATTTAAATCATTTAAAAATATGTCCTAACTCACTACTGAAAGGAAAAATGTGAGGTGGAACAATTCTGAAGTGCTACCTTATACCTATTGGATTGCCTAATAGGACAGAAAACAAAAATGACAAATCATGGAGTTAATGAAGGTAAAATCAGACATTAATGCATTGTTGGAGGAGTTCTGAAAGGATGCAGTAGTTCTTTCAAGCAATTTGGAGCTCTGCCCAAAGGGCTCTAAAACCATGCCTACCTACCCTTTGACCTAGCAATGCCACTCTCAGCTTTATCTTTCAGAAGCAATGAAAAACAGGAAGGAAAAAGACCTACATGTAAAAGAATATTTACAGCAGTTCTTTTCTGGTGACAAAGAACTAGAAATTGAGAGATAAATCTATGATTTTACAGTTTATTAGGA
This sequence comes from Macrotis lagotis, assembly GCF_037893015.1. Taxonomy (NCBI): domain Eukaryota; kingdom Metazoa; phylum Chordata; class Mammalia; order Peramelemorphia; family Peramelidae; genus Macrotis; species Macrotis lagotis. The sequence continues at coordinate 22,543,488 of NC_133663.1, read as the reverse complement.
GAATGGCCTAAAAACAAAACATTTTAATGTAAATCAGTTGAAGATAAATAATAAGAAAAAGACCTAATAAAATGTTCTGTCAAGTCTGAGAATGTAGATAGCTTTATCTAATGACAACAGTTGATGTATATTGTGAAAATGAAAATACAGGGAATCAATTCTTAGAGAAAGGTAAATGTGCTATTGTTTAATTAAAATACTTAAATTATAATAATTATATAGAATTTCAAAAGGCGGGAAATAGGGAAGAGAGTATTTCATTTATAAGAAATCAGGTGAAAAAATGCAACAATGATGGAACATACCTTGTACTTGGCAAGACTTCCATATTGGTTCAAGTACAGAAAATAAAGAGGGATATAAAATAAGATAAGAAAATTAGAGTAGCACCATTCTAGAAAAGGGGCCTTAATAAGTTAAGACTTATATCCTTTATTTCGTAGAAAATAGGGTGCTCTTGAAGAATTAATTTTGCTAAATCATATGGCCAGATTTATGCTTAAGGAAATTTAATCTGCAAAGTATGTGATTGAATAATAGAATTGACTGGGCAAATAAAAGTCATAGGAAAAAGAAGTAGTCTATGATCAATAGTAGGTCTCTGAAGTACAGGAAGCTTTTTAAGGAAAAATATCTATTAAAGAATATATCCATTTTGCTCAACCTTGATGGACTCTCTCATTCTATCACTGCAACAATCAGGAACATTTTGGGGCTGTCTGCAATGGAGAATACCATCTGTATCCAGACAAAGAACTGTGGAGTTTGAACAAAAACCAAGGACTATTGCTTTAAATTTAGAAAAAAAAATGAAATCTTATTTTCTGATCTTTCTATCTCTTATAATTTATGTTTCTTCCTTAAGGATATGATTTCTCTCTCATCACATTCAATTTGGATCACTGTCTACCATGGAAACAATGTAAAGAATAACAGACTGCCTTCTGTGGGGGGTGGGGGAGGGAAGTTAGATTAGGGGGAAAACTGTAAAACTCAAAATAAATAAAATTTTTAAAAAATAATATATCCATTTAAGAATAAAATTCTTATGGCCCCCTTTTAAGTTTCTTTTAAATGTAGATCTATGATAAAGGTTTTTAAACACCAAGTCATAGTATTTTTCTCTCTCTCTTTTTTGAAAATTGAGCTAAAATGCAAGATGTTTTGTGGGGTAGATGAAAATTCACAGCACAATTTTCAGTTAGAAAGGACAAGTACCTTAGTTTTTTTTTTAAACAAAATAAATGTGTGAAGAAACAGGGCAGTAAAATGAAATATTGCTTGATTGTTTTTAAATGTCTTTTTGTTACTAATGTGTTTTTAAAGGAAATAGAACTTTTTCCAGCTTTGAGAATCCCTTTGCCCAATAAACAGGCTTACAGTTTCTCTTTTGTTCTCTCTCTCTCATTTCACCTATGTTGTATATCTCAGCTCTTCTGTGTCAGTTTTTGTGAAGCTACAGATGTGTGAAATAAACTGTGACACAGTGTTGATGTTGTTTTTTGGCACATATTTAAGATGATATAGTGTTATTTTTGTTTTTGTTTTGCTTTTTTGTTATAGGTAAGAAAGAAGGGAGAGAAAGTTATAAAAAGTAAAAGGAGTAAAAAGATGACTCATAGCTATCGCAGAGGTCAAGATCAGAAGGAAAATGTCAGTCTATTTCTAATACGTATTGTTTGTTTGTTTTTATGGAAAAAACCCAGAAATTGATTAGATACCAATCAATTGGAACTTGGCTATACAAATTGGATATAAAAACTAATGGAATATTCAGAGTTTTGTTACTGATCCTAACTAGTTCACAGGGATTCTAATTAGGCTTATCCTTCCCAATCCATGTAATCAAATTATTAAAGCAGTTAAACAATGCTCTTTAAAAACATTTCAGCATCACCCTGCCATTTCAGTGGTACTACTAGCCATCTTTCTTGACCACCTATATAAGGATCACATTCTTCTCAAAGATCTGGGCCTCTCTTCACCTGGTCTCTTGTCAGATCTCCAAATCTCCCTCAACCGATCAACACTGCCCTTGAGTCAGCCAGACGTGAGGAAACTTAAACTTGGGAAACAAAGGATCGCATTCTACTTTAGAAGACGTTGAAGACTTGGATCTCCAGTGAGTTTTTCCTATTTTTAACTAAAATTATATACCACATGATCTGACTGTTTTCTTCAGAATTAATGATAAAAGACTTTTATTATATTTTCTCATTAGAGGTTTATTATATTGAAAGGTCAACTATGTTTATAAATGAATTTATTAAAAATTCAAACAGATTATTTACTGCATAGTACAACAAATGTGCTTATATTATTGTTCAAAAACAACTTATGGGGGATAAATATCTCATGACAGATCTGGAGGTTTAAAACAAAAAGGCATTGTATTTTCTAACTGATAATTTTGCTGTGAATTTTCATCGGCACCACAAAAACATCTTCTTTTATTAGTTCAGTTACTAAAAAAGAGAGGGGAAAAAATCAGCTGACATAAACTATCTTATTAAAGTAATAATAACTACTTTCATTATATTTTCAGTAATATTAAATTTATAAAATTCTATTATCTTATTGATGCATTAAATACTTATTCTCTTTACAACTATGTGCTGTGACTGAAAAACTCAGAAAAACATGGAGAGAAAATCAAATAACAGAACAACATAATCAGAAATAAGAAAATGGTATGCATGTAGTGAGTGACTGGTCAATTATGTCAGTTAGGATGGACTTTTTGAGACCACTCATAATGTATAAGCATTTTTGGCTGATGCAAGCCTGTATATTGATGTATATGGAGCACACCAGCTTTCAGGAAAGTTCTTATAGTGTGTATTGCAAGTGTTTAGCAGAGACCATTTTAAAATCATTCCAACTTGTTAACTACAATGAGACAATGGTCTACTTTACTATTCAAAACCAGAATTAGAAATGGCTACAAAACTCATTGAGAGTCCTCAGTCTTGGTTTTTTTATTCTTTTTAAGTATTAGTGTGGTTTGTTTGCTATAAGAGGAAAGATACTGGCCCTCATCTGAGAATGATGTGTGACTCCATGAGATAAGATGTGATCTTTTTTATCTCTTTCTTTCTTCTTTCATTTTAGGTGAAGTAAAGCAATCTTGATCTCCACATCTTTGTGAATTAATTTCTAAAGGTCAGGAGACTCAGGCAATTGAGATATTGGATTGTAGAAGTGTTGTCCTTGTTGGATTTTGCTGAAAATAAAGCAATTTCACTCCCGACAAACAAAGAATCAACCCTGGGACCAAATCTAGTGGCAACTGAGATGAAGACTGGTCCATCAGCAGTGACCTATATAGATATGAACTAAATGAACTAAATGGGACTAATACTATGTAGAAACGAAGCTAAGTCAGATCCAACTTTCCCCAGAGACCAAGGCAGTCAAGGAGATGGTTTGTCTCAACTCTGTTGGGGAAAATATGTGTTCTCTTGTTTTTGATACACACACACACACACACACACACATATACATATATGTGTATATATATATATATTTATATAAACTAAATAACACTATATAAAGACTAAACATTTTTAAAAAACCAAATGGAGAACTAGTCACTGGTAGCTAACAGAGGAGGTAGAAGGAAAGCAGGGTTGAGATTCAATCAAATAGAAAATTCCAATTTATCAGGGGATTCCTTAAAAAGCTGAGAGGGAGAAATATCCAGCTTAGCTCTTGCATACTAATCTAGAGATTGTTCACTATAATATGAGTAATGAAAATTACTACATAGACTAAAAATATGGGGAAAACATTTGAATTCTTCAGGGAACAATTGAAGGGACTTATCTTCCTGATTCTTGTAAGAGAGGCAAATTGCAGGTGTGGTATTTTTTCTTATATTAAATAAAACAGTTTCAATTGGACTTGTTCAATGGGTTTTTTATCTTTTTGTTAAAACAGGTTTTTCCCCCTTCCTCATTGGGTAGTAGAGAAAGGAAATAATATGGGAAATTCTATGATCTGAAAAGAAAAACATCAATAAAACATTTTACTTATTCATTTGTATTCATGCATTTATAGAATAAACATAAAACTCATTTTAATTTGGGTCAACTTTTAAAAAAAAAATAACAGTTTCCTTCATGGACCTTGGCAGATAATATTACCATTCAGCATGCTCAAGAAAATTCATTCCTCTAATTCTCCTTTGATCTTATCTCTTGAGACTGTCTCAATGTATTAGGAAATGGAAATCCATGTAATAATCCTATACTTCTATGTGGTTCCATAGAAGGGGATGTCTGTTTTTTGGTTTTACTTTCATTCAAAGTTATACATAATCACAGGCAACAATCACTCTATCCCCCTGACTATTGCCTTTCTGAGTCTTTCACTTACTCAGATGGTTAGTATTCAGAAACTCATTAATTCCCTACTCTTAGAAAATGGATTCCATTTAATATCACATCAGTTATAGTTGATCATTCAGCTTGGTATTTGTAGCAAGATAAGTGTGAGATCACTTTTGGCCAAGATGGCAGAGTGAAGACAGGCACTGTGTTAAGCACGCCCTGTGTGCCCTCAAAAATAACATGGGAAATAACCTCTTAACAGAAACTTGATCAAGAAAACCAAGAAAAAGAAGCTAGGAGAAGAACACCCACCAACAAAGTCAGTCTCAGGGGACCTTGGATGAACTGTGGGAGGAGATTGAATATCAAATTAGAATTTCTAAAAATTAAGGGCAAAATTAACAAAATTGAAAGCAAAAGAACTGTTGAGCTAATAAATAAAACTGAGTTGATATTATACAAACAATAAAATAGAAAAAGAAAGAAGAAAAATAAATATCTACTAGCAAAAATGTAAATGGTGAACACATCACCAATGGGGGGGGAATTAAAATAATAATTTAGAATTATTTTGCCCAACTGGATGTGAATAAATCTGATAATGTAAATGAAATGGATGAATATTTACAAAAATATAAATTACCCAGGTTAAATGAAGAATAAATTAAATACCTATATAACCCTATCTCAGAAAAGAAATTCAACAAGTCATTATTGAACTTCCTAAGAAAAAATCTCCGGGGACAGATGGATTTACAAGTGAATTGTATCAAACATTTAAGGAGCTATTGGTTCCATCTCTATATAAACACTTTGGAAAAATAGATGAAGACAGAACTCAGTCTAATTCCTTCTATGACACCAATAAAATGCTGATACCTAAACCAGGAAGAGTCAAAACAGAGAAAGAAAATTATAGACCAATTTCCCTAATGAATATGGATGAAAAATATTTAATAAAATATGAGCAAGGTTATTACAGCAAGTTATCACAGGGATAATACATTATGACCAAGCAGCATTTATTCCAGGAATGCAGAGTTGGTTCAATATTAGGAAATCCATCGATATAATTTACTATATCAATAATAAACCTAAAGAAACCATAAGATAATTCCATGATATGCCGAAAAAGGCTTTGGCAAAAAACAGCACCCATGCATACGCAAAATATTAGTGAACTCAGGAATAAATGGATTGTTATTTTGAATGATGCTCAGTATCCATGTGAAACCATTAACAGGATTATTTGAAATGAGGATAAGCTAGAGGCATTCCCAATAGGAATGAATCATGGATGCCCCATTATCACCACTACTATTCAATATTGTAGTAGAAGTTAGCTTTAGCAATAAGAGAAAGAAAAGAAATTGAAGGAGTTAGAATTGGGAAGGAAAAGACAGAAGTCTCAATCTTTGCAGATTGTCAACCCAAAAAAAACATCTAAAAAACTACTAGAACCAATTAGCAACATTAGCTAAGTTGCAGTATGTAAAATAAACCCAAACAAATTCTCAACATTTCTATATATTGTGAAAAAGATACAACAGAAAGCATTAGAAAGAGAAATGGCACTTAAAATAACATCAGACAATATAAAATACTTGTGAATCTACCTGCCAAGGCAGACTCAGAAACCCTATGAAAACAGCTATAAAACACTTTTCACCCAAATAAAATCAGATCTAAATCAACTGAGAAAATATCAACTGCTTATGCATAGGCTGAGCTAGTAAAATAAAAATGAGACTTCTACAAAAATTAAACTCTTTAGTGCCATGACAATCAAACGCCCCAAAATTACTAAAGTGAGCTAGAAGAAATTGTAACTAAAATCATATGGAGAAACAAAAAGTCGAGAATATTAAGGAATTTAATGGAAAAAAGAGCAAAAGAATTTAGCTTAGCCTTACCAGATCTAAAATTATAATATAAAGCATCAGTCATTAAAATTTCCTAGTATTGTCTAAAAATAGAGTGGTGGGTCAGTGGCATAGACTAGGTGCAAAACAGAAAGCAGGAAATTAGAGTAATTTCCAGTTTGGTAAACCCCCAAAGCCCAGCTTCTGGGATTTTACTCTTAGATAAATTACTCATAGATAAAAACTATTGGGAAAATTGGAACATAGTATCCTAGAAACTTGGATTAAACCAACATCTCACACCCCATACCAAGAAAAGATCAAAATGGGTGCATAAAAGGCATAAAAGAAAATATTATAAGCAAACTAGAGATCAAGGAATAGTTTACCTCACAGAAAGGGGAACAAATTTATGATCAAGGAAGAGATAGAGAACATCATAAAAAACAAATTGGATAATTTTTATTACATTAAATAAAAAGCTTTTGCACAAATAAAACCACTGTAACAAAGATCAAAAGAAATGTAGTAATTTGGAAAACAATTTTTACAACTAGTGTTTCTGACAAATGACTCATTTCTAAAATATATAGAGAACTGAGATATATATATATATATATGCTAGCCATTCCCCAATTGACAGCAGAGTCAAAGGCAATTTGCTGATGAAGAAACCAAAGCTATCTATAGTTATATAAAAAATTGCTCCACGGGGCAGCTAGCTGGTGCAGCGGATAGAGCACTGACCCTGGAGTCAGGAGGACTTGAGTTAAAATCCAACCTCAGATATTTAACAATTACCTAATTGAGTAAAGTTGGGCAAGTCATTATCATCATTGCCTTGTAAAAAAAAAAACAAAATAAAACAAAAAGCCAATAAAAAAAGAAAAAAATGTTTTAAATTGTTAATTATTAGAGAAATGAAAATTAAAATACCCCTGAGATACCACATCACATCTCTCAGATTGGGCAATATGACCAATGATCATTGTTGAAAGGGATGTGGGAAATGTGTAAACACTAATTCATTGTTGGTGGAGATGTGAACTGTGCCAAACTTTCTGGTGATGCAATTAAAAAGGCAATAAAAATGTACATAGCCTTTGATCCAGCATTGGGTCTATACCCAGATGAGATCATGAAAATGGGTAAAAAACCTCACTTGGACAAAAATATGCATAGCAATCCTCTTTGTAGTGGTAAAGAATAGGAAATCGAGGAGCTGTCCATAAATTGGGGAATGGCTAAATAAATTGTGGTATATGAATGCTGTGGAACACTACTATTGTATTACAAATCAAGACAGATGGGATTTCAGAGAAGCATGGAAAGGCCTGCATGAACTGATGCTGAACAAGATGGGCAGAACCAGAACATAGTACAGCAATAAGGGGGTGATCATCAACTTTAATGGACTTGCTCATTCCATCAGTGCATAAACTGGAGCAAATTTAGGGGATCTGTGATAGAGAAAACCATCTGTACCCAGAGAAAGAACAGTGGAGTTTAAACAAAGACCAAAGACCAAAGACTATTACCTTCAATTTTTAAAAAAAAAAGTTGTCTCATGTACTATATAATTTTGCTATCTCTAATATTTTCTTTCTTCCTAAAGAATATTTTTTTCTCTCAACTCATTCAAATTCTTTGGAAAGATTTTATTTATTTTGAGGTTTTACAATTTTTCCCCCCATTCTTTCTTCCCTCCCCCCACCTACCACAGAAGGCATTCTGTTAGTCTTTACATTGTAGGGTATACATTGATCTAAGCTGAAGGTGATGAGAGAGAAATCATATCCATATGGAAGAAAAATAAAGTATAAGACATAGCAAAATTATATAATAAGACAATGTGTTTTTTCTAAATTGAAGATAACAGTCTTTGGACTTTGTTCAAACTTTACAATTCTTTCTCTGGAGACAGATGGTATTCTCCATTGCAGATAGGCCAAATATACAGAGAACTGAGTCAAATTTTCCAAAGAAAACCCTTCCCCAATGGACAAATGGTCAAAGGATATGCAAAGGCAAAGTTTTCCATAGTCAGATGAAAACTCTCAATCACTACTTATTAGAGTTTTGTCCCTAGTTGTTGCACTGATGTAATGAACAAATATATCAAGGTTGATCCATCACCCCCATGTTGCTGTTAAGTGTACAGTGTTTTTCTGGTTCTGCCCATCTTGTTCAGCATCAATTCATACAAATCCTTCCAGACTTTCCTGAATTCCCATCTGTCCTGGTTTCTATTAAAACAATTGTGTTCCATGACATACATATATTACAGTTTGTTAAGCCATTCACTAATTTAAGGATATTCATTAAATTTCCAATTCTTTGCCACCACAAATAGGGCTGCTATGAATATTTTTGTACAAGTGATGTTTTTACCCTTTTTCATCATCTCTTCACAGTATAGACACTGTAGTGGTATGGCTGGAACAAAGGGATGTATATTTTGGTTGCCATTTGGGCATAATTTTATATTGCTCTCCAGAAAGGTAGGATGAGTTCACAGCTCCACCAACAATGTATTAGTGTCCCAGATTTCCCGCATCCCTTCCAACACTGATCATAGTCATTTCTGGTAATATTGACCAGTCTGAGAGGTGTGAGGTGATACCTCAGAGATACTTTAATTTGCATTTCTCTAATAACTAGTTATTTAGAGCAAGTTTTCATCTGAGTATGGATCAATTTATCTCCTCATCTGTAAATTAACTTTGCATATCCTTTGATCATTTGTCCATTGGGAATGGCTTTTTTTCCCAAAATTTGACTCAGTTCTCTGTATATTTTAGAAATGAATCCTTTGTCAGGAATATTAGTCATAAACATTGTTTCCCAATTTACTACATTTCATTTGATCTTGGTTACAGTGGTTTTGTTTGTGCAAAAACTTTTCAATTTAATGTAATCTAAATTACACAGTTTGTTTTTAATCATGTTCTCCATCTCTTCCTTGGTCATAAACTACTTCCAGTTCTGTAGATCTGACGGGAAAACTACTCCTTGATCTTCTAGTTTGCATATAGAATTGTTTTTTATCTCTAAATCCTGTATCCATTTTGACCTCATCTTTGTATAGGGTGTGAGGTGTTGGTCTAAACTAAGTTTCTTCCATATTAATTTCCAATTTTTCCCAACAGTTTTGTTTTAATTGAAGAGAGAATCTTTATCCCAATAGTTGGACTCTAGGGATTTATTAAACAGCATATTACTATAATTATTACCTGCTATTGCACCTAGTCTATTCCACTGATCCAACCCTCTATTTCTTAGCCAACACCAGACAATTTTGATGACTGATGCTTTATAATATAATTTTAGATCTGGTAAGTCTAAGCCACCTACTTTTGCACTTTTTTCATTGAATCCCTGGAAATTGTTGACTTTTTTATTTCTTCATGTAAAATTACAACTTTTTCCTAAATTGTTAAAGTAATTAATTTGGAATTTTGATGGGTAGCACATTAAACAAGTAGTTTAGTTTTGGTAGAATTGTCATTTTTGTTATATTAGCTTGACCTATCCATGAGCAGTAGATGTTTGTCCAGTTATTTGAATCATATTTTATTTTTGTGAGAAGTGTTTTGTAATTGTTTACAAAAATTTTTCAGGCTGCCTTGGCAGGTAGACTCCCAGGTATTATGTAATTTCTCTTTCTAGCTCTTTCTGCCATACCTTGCTAGTCATATATAGAAATGTTGAGGATTTATGAGGGGTTTATTTGATATCCTGCTTCTTTGCTAAAGTTGCTAATTATCTCTATTAGTTTTTTAGATGATTTTTTGGAATCCTTTAGGTATACCATCATGTCATCAAAAAAAAAGAGTTAGAATTTTCTCGCTTCTTTCCTAATTCTAATTCCTTCCATTTATTTTTCTTCTCTTATTGCTGAAGCTAACACTTCTAATACAATATTGAATAGTATTGATGATAATGGGCTTCCTTGTTTCATTCCTGATCTTATTGGGAATGCCACTAGCTTATCCCCAATGCATATTATGCATGTTGATGGTTTCAATTAGATATTGCTTATTTTTCTGTGGAACAGTCCTTTTATTCCTACACTGTAGTGTTTCTAGCAGAAATGGGTGCTGCATTTTTTCAAAGGCTTTTTCAGCATCTATTGATATGATCATATAATTTCTGATAGCTTTGTTGTTGATATAATTAATTATACTAGCAATTTTCCTAATATTGAACCAACCCTGAATTCCTGGGATAAGTCCTACTTGATCATCATGTATTATCCCAGTGATAACTTGTTGTCATCATTTTGCTAAGATTTTAATTAAGACTTTTGCATCCATATTCATCAGGGAGATAGGTCTATAATTTTCTTTCTCTATTTTAACTCTTTCTGGTTTAGGTGTCAGAACCATATTGGTTTCATAAAAAGAGTGAGACAGAGTCTTCACCTATATTTCCAAAGAGTTTATATAGAATTGGAACCAATTACTACATAAATGTTTGATAGAATTCACTTGTGAATTCTTCTGGCCCTGGAGATTTTTTTCTTATGGAGTTCAATAATGGCTTGTTGAATTTCTTTTTCTGAGATAGGGTTATTTAGATTTTTAATTTCCTCTTCATTTAATCTGGGTAATTTAGATTTTTTTCTTTACAATGTTTTCAGGAAGGCCTATAATTCTCAGGTTGTCCCTTCTCGATCTCTTCTTGAGGTTAGTGGTTTTGCTGATGAGATATTTTACATATTCTTCTATTTTTTGATCTTTTGGTTTTGAATAATAGAATCTTGTTGCCTCATGATGTCACTAGTTTCCCCCGATTCCATTCTTTCTTTTAAAGAATTTTCTTCATTTACCTTTTGCAACTCCTTTTCCAGTTGGTCAATTCTATTATTGAAATTTTTCCATTTGCCCAAGTGTAGTTTTGAGAGAATCATTTTCTTTCTGCCTTTGTCCAATTGAGGATTTGGGAGAATTATTTTCTTTTTGCATTTGCCCAATTGAAGATCTGAGAGAGTTATTCTCATTTTGAATAAACAGTTTTCACATGAAGAAATTAAAACAGTATATAATCACATGAAAAAATGTTCCAAATCATTATTGAAGAGAGAAATGCAAATTAAAACAACTCTGAGGCATCACCTTACACCTATCAGATTAACAAACATGACAAAAAGGGGAAATGATCAATGCTGGAGAGGTTTTTGGAGGATTTGGACAGTAATGCAGTGTTGGTGGAGTTGTGAACTGATCCAACCATTCTGGAGAGCAATATGGAACTATGGCCAAATTGCAATAAAACTCTTCATACCTTTTGACTCGGCAATCCTAATTCTGGGTCTATTTCCAGAAGAAATCATAAAATTGGGAAAAGTCTAAAATATCCATAGCAGTTCTTTTTGTTGGGGCGAAGAATTGGAATTTAGGGAATACCTGTCAATTAGGGAATAGTTAAATAAGTTATGGTATATGAATTATTGAATTATTCAATAAATAATCATAAATGGTTAGACTCTAGAGAAGCATGGAATGATTTACAGGATCTGATGCTGACCGAAGGGAGCAGAACCAAGACAACAATGTGCACATTAATAATATTGTGAGATAATTAACCCTAACAGAGAGCTAGGACAACCCTATTAGACAGCTTATAGACAACATTATCCCCATTCAGAGAAAGAAAAGCAAAGCAAAACAAAACATAAATCCTTCAGAATCTGATGAACACTACATTTATTTTTTTAAATATTTCTTATGTATTTCTTTCCCTTAATCCTAATTCCTCACAAATGACTAATCTGTAAACATGTTTAACACAGATGTGTATGTGCAATAATAGCCTGTTAGCTGCTGAGGGAAGGGAAGTGGGAAGGGAGAGAGTGGAAGGAAATTTTGTAACTTAAAAATATACATAGGCATATGGATGAATGTTAAAACACTTTCATATCATTTATTTGGAAAAAGAAAATAATAATAAAAAGAAGTATTTATTAAAGTAAAATAAAAGTAAAAAATAAGCAATTGGAAAAAGAATGAAACTCTTTAAAAAATAAAATCTAACAAATGGAAAATGAATTCAACTTTTCTAAAACTCAAATTGATCAACTGGAAACAGTATGAAGGTCAGAAAAACATGAAATTAACCAACTGGAAAAGGAAATACAAAAGCTAACTGAAGAAAATAAAATCCTAAAAATTCAAATTAGGTAATGAATCTATGAGATAGCAAGATTCCATCAACGAAAGTCAAAAGGGTGAAAAGAATGAAGTAAATGTAAAGTAACTTTTAGGAAAAACCAATCACCTGAAAATAGATCAGCAGAGGCAATTTATGAATTATTGATCTACCAGAAATCCTGGATCAACAAAATATCTGGAAAATATCTATCAGGAAATTATCAGTGAAAGCTGTCCAAATATCCATGTGGTCCAATTAGCTCAAGAAGACAAAATAGCCATTGAAAGAATAGACCAGAAAGAGGCCTCAGGATAAAAATTCCAAAGACTTTCATAACCAAATGCTGGAATTCTCAAATAAAGGAGAAAATACTGCAAGCAGCCAAAAATAAGCAATTTAAATACAAATGGATCACAATCAGAGTTACACATCACTTATCAGCTTCAACATTAAAGGATCAGAGGGCCTGGAATATGTTATTTCTGAGGGCAAAGGACATTGGATTACAACCAAGAATTTGCTATCTTTCAAAATTCACCATATTCTGTCAGGGAAAAAGACTGATGTTCAATGAAATAAAGTCCTTCCAAAATTTCCTGAAAAAAATACTAGGACTGAACAGAGAATTCAATCTTGAATACGATTCAAAAGATACATAAAAAGATAAATGGAAAGGGGGAAACAAGAACATTAAATTGTGTACAACCCAACATGGAAGATAACACTTGTAACCTCTTGAAAATTGTATTTCTCTAAAACTATTTAAAGGGTTAAAAGTATTTGAAGAGATTGTACTTAGAAGATATGGGTATGGTCAATTCTTGTTCTTCACTATTGAAGAAAAGACCAAAATGACATCCCTATATCTGAGACAAATTACAGTGCATCCAACTGTGGTTGATCAAAATAATATAAGCTCAGAATGCTCTATGAGGGATGCACAAATAGTTCAGGTGAAGAATTGAGGTGTTTACTCTAAACTTGTGTATCTCATGCTTCCTTTGAGCTACTTTAATTATTTCTCATTCATAGAGCTCAACACAATCTCTAATGAGGGCACGCTATGCTGGGTGGTCCTGTGCCAGTGTCCCCCATGCCTTACAATCTCTACTAAAAGTTCTTAAGAGAGACCCTCAGGGTGTCCTACTGTACTTAGAGGTTCTATCCATAACTAAACAAGAAGTGACTTTACTAAATACTTGTCTTTTAAAATGCTTCATAACAAACTTCCTTCTTATTTTTCTGTCTTTCTATATCCTATCCCTCTGAGTACTCTATAATATAGTGACTCTGACTTTATTGCTATTCCTTAACTAGGGTATTCCATCTAGTCCTCCAAGTCTGGAATTTGAGGAATTCTCTCTCCTCATATTTGCATCTTGGCTTCCTTTGCTTCCTCTCGACTTAGTCTAAAATTTCATCTTTTTCAACAAAGCTTCCCTGATCTTCCTTACTGTTAATATTTTCCCTCTGAGATTATCTCCAGTTTATTTATCAATCATATTTGTACATATTTGTTTGTGTGTTATCTCCCCAAATAAGATCCTGGGACCCTTGAGGGTGAACATCATCTTTTGTCTTTTTTTCCTGAGAACTTCATTAAGTAAAGTCCTTGGCTCAAGATGTTAATGAAGTTTGTCCTTCTTTCTCAAAGGCCTTGACATTAAGGAGGTGATGCCCTGACAACCGAATTGGTTTGAGTGAGTGGGGGCTGTGCTAAGTCACCATCCTCACTTTCTTCTCCAGAGCCACCTGGGTCTAGTGGCCAGATATGAAACCGGATGACTGGAAATGGTTCTGGATGTGAAGCAGTCAGGGTGAAGTGGCTTGTCTAGGGATGCAAGTAGCAATTGTCTGAAGCCAGATTTGAATTCAGATCCTCCTGACTCCATGGCTGGTGCTCTTTGAACTATACCACTTCGCTGCCTGACATACAATAAGTGACGAATAAATGCTTGTTAACTTTCCAAACCTAAATAATGGTGGAGATACTGCATATGAGAAGATTAGCCTCCAGGTGGCAAATTTATGAACCAATCTATTAAGTCATAAAGGGGCTATAATATAGATTAGTGGAGATAGACGCATTAGATTAAAATCTTTCTTTGAAGTATTAAATATCATGTATTTGTGTACTGTTGCCTGAGATAACAGAAATGATTCGGTAACATCAATACATAAAATTCAATAAATCTCAGGCAATATAATACTAATCAAACACTAGAACACAAAGGTGGGCAGTTGATGTGCCAAGATTTTATCTATAGAAAATATGGATGATAAATAATGCTCCTCTCTCGGTTGCCTCTCCAAAGAAAATTCTAAAGAAATAAGGAGGCAAATATCTCATTGAATTCATCTGTCACCGTCACAATATAACTGTAAAGAGCAGGATTTGGAACAAATTTCACCAAAAGGAGAAGAGAAGATTTAAAGTATGTCTCCAGCCAAGGAATGAGCTTATTGATCTTCAATGATTATTTTCACACTCGTGATAAACATACTTGTGAGAGATGAAATAGATTATCTCCCTTTTAACTTATTCTGAGATTTTATATCACTTCTATATTGACTTCAACCTCTATATTTCCCATGTCATTACAAGTCACTTCCTTTCTTCTTTTGTTCTTCAAGAAGCAACTTAGGCAAAAATTTATAGACATAATCTTCAAAATATTAGTGATCTCCCTGCCTAACAATCTGATATTTAACTTCTTGGATTTATTTTAAAAAATATATGGTATTTATATGGTATGTAATATTGTCCTTGGTTGGACCTGACCTAAGCCAGTCACCTAGCAATTTAGGTTCAATTTTAAAATAGAATGAGACACTCTTAGGAAATTAAAAATTTAATATAAGGTGATTATCCTAGTCATAGGAGAAAATTATTTATATACATATATGTATATATATTTATGTTCAATAAGGTTAGACATTTAGAGGGTCTTCATTAATTGAACTGAGTAAAGCTTCCACAGTGACCTCAGAAACAAATCAACTGAGAGTCCCTTCAGCTCTTTGCTGTTGCTGCAGGCCCGAAAGAACATGTAGTCATATTAACGTTCTGAGCCTTTAGTCATTTGAGTCAAACAAGTCATGAGATATGTCTCAATATCTTTTAAGAAAAAAAAGTCAAGTAACTATAGTGTTATTACTGAGGATTCCAGATCTCCAATTTTCAAGAAATCTGATACTAGAGTCACTAAAGGAGAAAAAGAAAACTAAACAGAAATATTACAAAAGGAAAACAGATAATTTAACAATTCCCTGAATTATTTGATAAATCTGGCAAGGCTCAGGAAGAAGCAAA